>NC_138299.1:8160000-8697500 GCF_965601325.2 Salmo salar | reverse complement strand
ACACACATAACCCCAAACCTGGTTTTGACTCAATGAGACGCTAGGTTTTTTACAACTTATATAACCCCCACTGCAATCAAACAGAATGGATGAGCCATTGAGTTCAGTGGGTTTGTTTATTCCAGGCCATTTGGTAATCTCTTTGATTCTCAGCCCAGATCTGCATAACCACTTCTTCTGACTCACAACAGCTGCCGTGTTTTTTTAACATTTTTTGCTCTCATGGGACCTCATTTATCAAAGGTGCATGAGCACCAAAAAATACTTTAAACCTTGCGTGCGCCAGTATTGCCCTAAAGGTCGGTATTTATCAATGTTGATCTTGCAGAGGAAATGTGCGTATTTCCACCCAAATCTCAGACCATGCGTGGTTGAATATTGCAAGCAAATATTGTTATTTTGAGGGAAATGGAAATGTTTGATGCTCGGGAATTATAATAATGGTAGGCTAATAAAACATTAAGACATAGGCCCAGTGATAAAACAGATGCATTTTCCATTGGTAAGGAGATCACAGACTAGCATGTGTTCCTTTGAGTTTTATTATATGGGCCTGAATCATAATCATATTTTCTGACATGACTGGTTTATTCCTGTTACACAACAAATATTAGGATACCACTTATCCATCACCCATTCAATAGTCATGCATGCTCAAAAGTAAATAGACCAGTAGCCTAGACAGCATACTGGTAGGCTCCAGTATTGCTGTGAGAGAGGAGTGTGGCATCATAGCCTATTTCATCTACGGTAAGAGCCTATACCAAGACAGGAGATAGAAATACAAACAGCTATTGACAAACAAAATATTGAACAACAATTATTACTTTGCATAGTGTGGGTTGTAGCTCTTACTTTCAAATAGTTTGAATAGACAATCAATCACGCAGAATGTGCGGCCAGTATTTGGCATTCGCTATAGGCGGCATGCATTTTTTTTATTTTAAAGTCACATTAAAAAGATTGAAACATTCTGCCCACACTTCTACAGAAATGTGATCAACTTTGCTTATTTTAGAAACAGACATGGCCCAGTTCCAAAATGTCTAAATCATACAGCAAATTAAGGTGTTTTTGTTAGGTGAACGGGGGGCGTTTTCCAGGCAGGGTTTTAGTGCTCGTTTATGAGCACATAAATATAATATGGTTTGGATTTACCATGGCATTGTTGAATACTTGTTTCTTATTGGCTTGCAGGGCATTCTAGAGCGTGCATTATTTCCCTATAACGCATGGTATATTTGCACGGTAGAATTGAATCTATAGTTCATTCTTACACGTTCTATGTTTGTGCTGCTTTTGAAAGCAAAAAAGCATTATTGGCATTGTTGAATTAGATTTTCATAATGGCAAGCTAGGAATGATAGTTTGGTTAGCTAAACTAGTGAGTCTGTTTGTTTGGTTACCACGGTAACTACTCTAGTAAACTTGCTAGCTACTTCAGTGGATGTTGAACACATTTCTACCCGCAAATGAACACATTTGTAGCGGCAAATGTGTTAAATTATAGCCATGGTATAAAAAGGATAATCAACTTGGGGCTATACTGTATGTGTTCTCTGGAAAATAATGCAACTCCGTGGAAGGTCAGTTCCACTCTTTGTCATTCATTATTTTCAATAGAATGCATAGCCCCTCGTTGATTATCCCTTACATGTTGCATACAACAGTTTGAAAAATCCCAATAATTTGTGGCACACACAAATCCTAGAATCTATACATACGCCAACATTTTGCATGAAATGCACGCACGGTTGATAAATGAGCGCCTGGTGACTCTAAAGGAAGTTACCACTGACAACACACACACACACACACACACACACACACACACACACACACACACACACACACACACACACACACACACACACACAGTTACCCATACTGCATCATTAAACAGGTCAATAGTTTGCATCCACTGTAAACATCACCTTACTCTCCATCCATCCAGATGTTGTGAGCGTGATCAGATCAGAGGAACAATCCAATGTACTGCAAGCTAGCATTTCCTCTTGTGATAGAATACAAACCGCACATGGCCACATAGTCAAAGGCTTTTATTCCCCATATACAGCCTATTACACTTAAACATGGCAACCATGACATACATGAAGCTAATCACACAACGACAACTAACCAAATCTCTCTGGCGTCAGGAAAATCATGGAACACATGAATATTTTTTGCAGAAGAAAAAGAGGACACGCACAGACACAAGAATGGGCTTAAAACACAAGGGCACAGCTATCTTCTGTGAATCCCTTTCCTACACCACACCCCTCTATTTTTGCCCTTCATTCCGAGTGCTCCAATCAGTCAGCATCAACAGGCTTGTGAATCTTTCGCGTCTCTCACCGTCGCTTTTCCTTCTTGCTCTATTTTAGCCTGGGCTGCCTTCCACTCACTCTCCTGGCTTTAGGTAATTACCTCGCATTTGCATCGCAAAGTCCCCCGAGCAGCCCTCAGATCCCCTCAGCTCCTCCGCAGGTGATTGAGCTTCAATATCTACCATCGCAGACAGAGAGAAAGAGAGAGAGTTAGGGAGGGGGTGATGTGATGTTATTTGTGGATTACATAGCCTACCTATTTGTTTCATATCCACCCTGACAGACAAAAAGAGAGAGGGGGGAGAGAGGGATTGCGGCAGTTATGGAGAGTGGTGATGATATTTGTGGAGGACATGAGGGATAGCCTTGCTACACGTTCTGTTCTTCCATGAGCAGTTTGATATATGTAAATCATATGTGATATGATTCGCTTACATAAGTAGGCTACATACAGTACCAGCCAAAAGTTTGGACACACCTACTCAAAAGTGTTAAAATAATCCACATTTATTTTATATTTGAGATTCTTCAAAGTAGCCACTCTTTGCCTTGATGACAGCTTTTCACACTCTTGGCATTCTCTCAACCAGCTTCATGAGGTAGTCACCTGGAATGCATTTCAATTAACAGGTGTGCCTTGTTAAAAGTTCATTTGTGGAATTTCTTTCCGCCAATCAGTTGTGTTATGACAAGGTAGAGTTGGTATACAGAAGATAGCCCTATTTGGTAAAAGACCAAGTCTATATTATGGCAAGAACAGCTCAAATAAGCAAAGAGAAACGACAGTCCATCATTACTTCAAGACATGAAGGTCAGTCAATGTTGAAAATGTCAAGAACTTTAAAAGTTTCTTCAAGTGCAGTCGCAAAAACCATCAAGCACTATGATGAAACTGGTTGTCATGTCCTTGAGTCCAAATTTGAGATTTTTGGTTCCAACCGCTGTGTCTTTGTGAGACACAGAGTAGGTGAATGGATGATCTCCGCATGTGTGGTTCCCACCGTGAAGCATGGAGGAGGAGGTGTGATGGTGTGGGGGTACTTTGCTGGTGACACTGTCAGTGATTTATTTAGAATTCAAGGCACACTTAACCAGCATGGCTCCCACAGCATTCTGCAGCGATACGCCATCCCATCTGGTTTGCACTTAGTGGGACTATCATTTGTTTTTCAACAGGACAATGACCCAACACACCTCCAGGCTGTGTAAGGGCTATTTGACCAAGAAGGAGAGTGATGGAGTGCTGCATCAGACGACCTGGCCTCCACAATCACCTGACCTTAACCCAATTGAGTTGGTTTGGGATGAATTGGACCGCAAAGTGAAGGCAAAACAAGTGCTCAGCATATGTGGGAAGTCCTTCAATACTTTTGGAAAAGCATTCCAGGTGAAGCTGGTTGAGAGAATGCCAAGAGTGTGCAAAGATGTCATCAAGGCAGAGGATGGCTACTTTGAAGAATCTAAAATCTAAAATATATTTTGATTTGTTTAACACATTTTTTTGGTTACTACATGATTCCATATGTGTTATTTCATAGTTTTGATGTCTTCACTATTATTCTACAATGTAGGAAATAGTAAAAATAAAAATAAAACCTTGAATGAGTAGGTGTGTCCAAACATTTGACTGGTACGGTATGTACACTGAGTGTACAAAACATTAGGAACACTGGCTTTTTCAATGACATACAGGCCAGGTGAATCCAGGTGAAAGTTATGATCCCTTATTGATGTCACTTGTTAAATCCATTTAAATCAGTGTCGATGAAGGGGAGGAGACAGGTTAAAGTAGGATGTTTAAGCCTTGAGACAATTGAGACATTGATTGTATATGTGTGCCATTCAGAGGTTGAAGGGGTAAGACAAAATATTTAAGTGCCTTTGGACAGGATATGGTAGTAGGTGCCAGGCTCACCGGTTAAAGTGTGTCACAAACTGCAGCACTGCTGGGTTTTTCACGCTCAATAGCCCTCTTATTGGCAGACTCGACAGCCTTGGTTTCTCAAATGATTGCCTCGCCTGGTTTACCAACTACTTCTCTGACAGAATTCAGTGTGTCAAATCGGAGGGCCTGTTGTCCGGACCTCTGGCAGTCTCTATGGGTGTGCCACAGGGTTCAATTCTCGAGCCGACTCTCTTCTCTGTATACATCAATGATGTTGCTCATGCTGCTGGTGATTCTCTGATCCACCTCTACGCAGACGACACCATTCTGTATACTTCTGGCCCCTCTTTGGACACTATGTTAACTAACCTCCAGACGAGCTTCAATGCCATTCAACTCTCCTTCCGTGGCCTCCAACTGCTCTTAAATGCAGGTAAAACTAAATGCATGCTATTCAATCGATCACTGCCCACACCTTCTCGCCCGTCTAGCATCACTACTCTGGATGGCTCTGACTTAGAATACGTGGACAACTACAAATACCTGGGTGTCTGGTTAGACTGTAAACTCTCCTTCCAGACTCACATTAAGCATCTCCAATCCAAAATTAAATCTAGAA
This sequence comes from Salmo salar, assembly GCF_965601325.2. NCBI lineage: Eukaryota > Metazoa > Chordata > Actinopteri > Salmoniformes > Salmonidae > Salmo > Salmo salar. The sequence continues at coordinate 8,692,666 of NC_138299.1, read as the reverse complement.
TCGGCTTCCTATATCGCAACAAAGCATCCTTCACTCATGCTGCCAAACACTCCCTCGTAAAACTGACCATCCTACCGATCCTCGACTTCGGTGATGTCATCTATAAAATAGCCTCCAACACTCTACTCAACAAACTGGATGCAGTCTATCACAGTGCCATCCGTTTTGTCACCAAAGCCCCATACACTACCCACAATTGCGACCTGTACGCTCTCGTTGGTTGGCCCTAGCTTCATACTCGTCACCAAACCCACTGGCTACAGGTTATCTACAAGTCTCTGCTTGGTAAAGCCCTGCCTTATCCCAGCTCACTGGTCACCATAGCAGCACCCACTCGTAGCATACACTCCAGCAGGTATATCTCACTGGTCACACCCAGAACCAATTCCTCCTTTGGCCGCCTTTCCTTCCAGTTCTCTGCTGCCAATGACTGGAACGAACTGCAAAAATCTCTGAAGCTGGAGACCCATATCTACCTCACTAGCTTTAAGCACCAGCTGCCAGAGCAGCTCACAGATCACTGCACCTGTACATAGCCCATCTGTAAACAGCCCATCTATCTACCTACCTCATCCCCATACTGTATTTATTTATTTATCTTGCTCCTTTGCACCCCAGAATCTCTACTTGCACATTCATCTTCTGCACATCTACCATTCCAGTGTTTAATTGCTATATTGTAATTACTTCGCCACCATGGCCTATGTATTGCCTTAACTTACCTCATTTGCACTCACTGTATATAGACTTTTTGTTTTCTTTTGTTCTACTGTATTATTGACTGTATGTTTTGTTTATTCCATGTGTAACTCTGTGTTGTTGTATGTGTCGAATTGCTACGCTTTATCTTGGCCAGGTCGCAGTTGCAAATGAGAACTTGTTTTCAACTAGCCTACCTGGTTAAATAAAGGTGAAATAAAAATAAAAAAATTGACAAAGTGTCCAATCTCAAAAAGCATACTACAGTTTCGGAGCTCTTGGTTTCTAAACAAAAAAAGGGTGGCTAAGACTGCTTACCACCATCAAAATGGGTCTGATGGTGGTCTTTTCCTCCTCCGTTTTGGTGAGCAGGGAGGGACCACACATCCTTCCCTTACCCATTATCCCCTTGTTTTTGAGAGAAACCCACTGGCCACAAACTTCAATTAAACTTCCTGTGCCTAGTAGAAACATCAAAGTGGCCATATCCTCATCCACAAAATGGAGATCATGTTACAACAAGTCTGTTACAAAAGGATTTATTTTTGCCAGCGATCCAATTCACTTTACACTAAACACAGGTACCGGCACTGGAGCAATAATAAACCTAAACTATAACAGTGGAAGAAAATGCATGGTTATTATACTCAAATATGGCAGATTATTTCACCAATCTCCTAAACAAAATGGCACAAACATTTCTGCGACGATTCTTAGGTAAATATAGGAGGATTCACAGACTAGTGAATGAAATGTTTGAAACAAAAGGAAAATGGTTGAGCATTCAAATCTGGAAAATGTTGGGTCTGCGGAGCAATAATAGACCTAAACTTTATTTTAATTGAATTACCTTGCGTTTTCTTCCACGTTTTATACCACTGTTTAAAACACATGAATTACTTGATTGGAAATTACCAAAGAGAAAAAATAGAGGCTGCCTTTGCCCTCTGCTGCATTTAAACAGATGCACCGCCCTGAACTAACCCCCAGAATGAGCGATGGAGGATGGTGAAAAGCTCATTTGCATGCTGAACGGCGTTGTTAATGTGGATATTTATTTAAATTTAATTTATTTCACGCACACACTGCACTGTAGGCTTTTGTGCCAAAGTCATATTAACCCCTGCCTATTTATTATTCAGTGCACGACGTCCCGCACGCACGTTGAATATTCATGTTGATGGACATTCGCTGTCGTTTTACTCCTCCCATATCCCAACGCAACAGCGGCGCGACGCAGCGCCATGGAGACTGTCAAAGTACAGAAGAAACTATGTTTACTGTTATTCGCTAAAGCACAACTGCTTCTCGCTTGGCGCCTTCTTTTTATTGTGTCACTCGCTGTCGCAGACATGGCAGACACAACAGCCATGCCCACCAAAGACCGCGCTCTGAAAGGAAGGGAGGAAAAAATGGTCGTGGCAGGTAAATGAAAACACGTCTCTCGTAAAACTACATCGTGCCACACAAGATGTTTGTTTACAAGTCCTCCGGGCACAGCAAAGTCAGATGACGATGCACACAGGGGTTTAACGTTTTTTCCATGATTGTCATATGACGTTTCTAAGTTAATATATGGTTATTCACCTCTCTGGTTCAACTATAGGCATATGGGTTTAACGACCAATGAGGGGTGGTCCTGAGCCTAGTTTTGTGACGTATTAGGCTACGCCTTATGGTCATCAGTTATATTCAAAGTTATCCCAAAATATTTACTGTATCACTTTATCATGCACATAATTTGCCCCCAGATCATTGAAAGTGTTGTTTGATTTGGTCTCTGTGTCATAATGGACTAAATATTTATTTGACAAAGTAGCCTTTGCAAACGTTCCCGTCCACTGGGGTGTAATTCTTTAGGGGCTATTCATTTGAGATAATTTGAGTGAGTTTAATGCTTATGAGAGTATGTGCTTGGATGGTGTCTATAAATGTCTATGTAACTTGTTTTTGTAATAAGCATAATCACCAATTTCAAGATTCCAACCACATAAGTTTGCACACATGACATATCAGATTGTTGGCATTGATTATGCAATGCATCATCCATCCTGAGTTTGCAAAGAGGATGATTTTGAGGTCCGGTCAACCCTCCCCCACGCCTCTCCATCCCGGCCAACTAGCTGCTTAGTGCATGGCCTTGAGCACCACACCCAAAGCATTCTGGGGAGCTCTGCAGCCCACTGCAGTGTCCAGGGGCCCATCTGTGCATTATGCGCATGAGAAGCTCCACCCTGTCGTAAATTCCCGGGCCGTCTGTCGGAGCAGCTCGGAGACACCGCATGGCGGAAATCTGTCCTCCCCTAGTCACCGTGGGGGGGTTGGGGAGGGGGACTGCGAGAAGGACACCCTGTTCCTGGCCAACTTGGTCCTAAACGTGTAAGGGCCCGTTTTCACTAAGCATCTCAGATTAGGAACGATGATCAGGTCCCCATGTCCATGTAATCATATTCATTAGGATTTAAAAGGGAAAAATGATCCTAGATCAGCACTTCTACTCTGAGAACCTTCGTGAATATAAGCTCAGGCTTGTAGCTCAGCAGTAGAGGAGATGCTTCGCATGTACTGCACAAGACTTATCCATGGTTGATGGTTCAATCCTCAGCATATATCCTAATCGTGGTCTTGTTGCCTGTAGGCACTAACCAGAAACACCTAGCTTTAGGATAGACAGACAGGGTGGCAATACTATCCTAAGTCAGACTTTAACCTCAGGCCTTCATGGAAGGAAGTGCACACAGGCTATAGTGGTGTGAATGTCTACACACTGTGCGTTGCCACACTTTTTATTTAACTAGGCAAGTCAGTTCAGAACAAATTCTTATTTACAACAACAGCCTACCCCGGCCAAATCCTAACCCGGACGACACTGGGCCAATTGTGCGCCGCCCTTTGGGACTCCCAATCACGGGCGGTTGTGATACAGCCTGGAATTGAACCAGGGTCTGTAGTGACACCTCTAGCACTGAGATGCAGTGCCTTAGACTGCTGCGCCATTCGGGAGCCCACACTTACCTAACTTTCGTTCTCTGAAAGGAACTTGTAATGTCATGATATGACCCAGTCTCTTCTCAGTAGCCCAGATGGTCTCCCATCCAGGTTCTGACCAGGCCCAAGCCTGCTTAGCTTCAGATGACAGACAGCAGAGGGAATGACTGGTTGGCTTGTATTTGGTTTCATATGGCATCATAGTAGTAGCCTCTGACAGTCAGGATATAGCCTACTGTAGAGAAGGAGTCATAACTGAGAAAGAATCCGCATGCTTTTGTTTTGGAATAGAGGCTACCTTAACACGGTTTGCTCTTTGGTTTTCCCTGTAGCCTAGTGTATTTGTATTTTCTTCAGTATTCTGTAGCATGCTGCCATCTTTCCCTGTACCTCCTGAAGTGATCAATTCCTCAGATTCCATACTGTAGCAGCTCCATCTTGCTGACTGTAGCAGTCAAGATCAATTGGGTGATGGGGCGGGAGTCCTCTCCATAGCAACCAGAAATGGTTGCTAGGATACACGTTGTATGGGAAGCATGGGGGATGAATGTTCTGACGGCCTGTGGTCTCCCCTTCTCCCTCACTGAATAAACGTTAGCACAAACTTGCCCACAACCCCTAGTTTTCCCACTTAATGCTGTCTCGCTTTGGCTGAACTAGCGAAAGTCGTCGCTTTTAATGCTTCACTACTAGTGGCCCGTTGCAAATAGCTTTTTGGAACTATTTCAAATACGCTGACTGTGTAGATATACCAATGACTATTCTTACTCACAGAAAAACATAGTATAGTAAGTTTAGTTTTGAACTTTCAGCCACAACACTCCAAATGAAAAGCCATTTCGTTTGTCATGTATTTTTTTTCTCACTCAGAAGAGCTCAAGGCTCACTCACCTCCTCTTCTTTCCAATAGTTATAAAACTACAGACCACCATCACCACCACCATATTGCTCCATCCCACCTACCTCTCCCCACAACGCCCCGCTTCGCCTCATCCCGACTTATCATCCCATGATGCTTTGCGGTGGAGCAGAGCGTAGTTGGCACCAGTAGAAAGCACCAACCTTCGCCTCGTGCCGGACTGTCTGAGAGAGAGAGAGAGAGAGAGAGAGAGAGAGAGAGAGAGAGAGAGAGAGAGAGGAGAGAGAGAGAGAGGAGAGAGAGAGGAGAGAGAGAGAGAGAGAGAGAGAGAGAGAGAGAGAGAGAGAGAGAGAGAGAGAGAGACTTGGGAGAAGTTAAAAGTCTGGAATGCAACCTCTTCATCACAGCATTGGCATGGAATCCTCGATTCCCGGAAACCTGGATTCTCTCATATTTACGTGTGCGGCAGGAATCTGTTTCCGTGGACGAAAAATGCAGGAATGTTACAGTGGCACAAAAGGCTAACAAAGGAAAACGCCAGTTCGGTGACGGAACTGGGCACATTATTTGGTCGCAAAAGAGCGAAGTTAGCCCTACCATGACCGGTGGAGAGGCTGGCGAAAGCAAGTTTTGACCGAACGTGGTAGCCGATGGTTTGCGGAGTTGTTTTATTTCTACCACCACAATTAAAAGCCAAAATAAGCCAACAAAAGCCGTCTGATTTCTGATTACTACTGCTTTACGGTTTGACTGTAGGCACTTTTCAATTTCCTCCAAAAACAAAGGACAAAGAAAACGCCCGTATTTTATCCAAGTCACACCAAAAGTATTTTTTCACACGTTGTATCCTTTTGTAAGCTCACCACCACCTCCCTTATTCCTTTTCTCTCCCTCCTCTCCATTGCTGGCATATTCAACCAGTTATTTTGCCTCCTCGGTGCTATTTGTAAGGTGGGGTGTTGTTGGCAAAGGCACCCGCTGGCATTGGCGGGGGGGACTGGGCTCAGTGAAAAGAGCCATCCTGGAACCATCTGGACCTCTGCCAGGGCTCCATGGGAGAAATACCCACAGCAGAGGTTGGTGTGTGTGCTCCAAGGAGATGTAGCTTTCGTGTATGTGTATATGTGTGTATGTGTGTATGTGTGTGTGTGTGTGTGTGTGTGTGTGGTGTGTGTGTGTGTAAGGGAGAGAGAGACTGATGATAGGAACATGGTGGGAGGAGAGGAGGGGGTGTGAAGAGAGAGAAGGCAGGAGAATGGCAGGAACACAGAGACGAGAGAATAGAGGGAGAGCGATTTTGGCGCTGAGCGAGATTCTGTCGACGACCGCTACATGTCAGCGTGTTCTTGGCCTTCTCTGTTTTTACATATTAAAAAAAAAAAAAATCCTTGTTTGTTTGTTTTTTCGACCCCCGTTCACTTTTTGGACCTGGCGCCCGTGCCATTGCGTTCATCTGCTGCCCAAAGGCATGGCGGTTTTCGGAAGCCAAAAGAATCTCGCCGTCCATCCCTCTGCCACGGTCATCTGTTGCTTCTCCCTGGCGATTTTCTTTTCTCTTTTTTAGCATTTGGCATCGTACACTCCTCCTCATTCTTCTCCTACTCCTCCCACTCTATTGCTTTCCTGTCCTCTCTCCACTTATTTCTCCACTCATTGACTTCTTGCAATACTGCGATACTGCTGTTTGCCTGATCCTGTCTTTTTGTGAGAGGGTGGTGGGTGGTAGGGGTATGAGTGTGTCCATGAATAGGGTGGCAGGGCCAGTCTACCTACTGGCTCAAAGATGTGACCTGACACGGGGGAGCGCAGTAAGACGAGTGTCTGCTTGAAGCGATCTATCCCAACATTAGGATCAGGAGTTTTTCCTGATCAAGGTTTTTCGTCAGGAAAAAGTGTTTGCAGACGCATGATCTTAGAGACTTTCCACTGGCGCACCGTCATTCAAGATGGCTGTTCAGGGGTGGGTAGAGTGAGGCTACTCTGGGGTTCAGGGCTACATTGATTTGTCGCAATGTCGGCTTTTCTATTTTCTAACGAACTCCGTGTTGGCCAAGCTATCGTATTTATCTACTTTCTTCTACACACAAGTCAATACATTTCATATTGTGGGAATTTACTGGATCTCAAGCTGAAATGCTATATAACATCTATTTGTATGGACCCTATTACACACAGTGCCTTCGGAAAGTATTCACACCCCTTGATTTTATTCTAAAATTCATTAAATAAAACATAATACTCAGCAATCTACACACAATACTCCATAATGAACAAGTGAAAAACAGGTTTTTTGATTGGAGTCCACCTGTGGTGAATTGAATTGATTGGATATGATTTGGAAAGGCACACACCTGTCTATATAAGGTCCCACAGTTGACAGTGTATGTCAGTGCAAAAACCAAGCCATGAGGTGAAAGGAATTGTCTGTAGAGCTCCGAGACAGGATTGTGTCGAGGCACATATCTGGCGAAGGGTACCTAGAAATGTCTGCAGCACCGAAGGCACTCAAGAACACAGTGGCCTCCATTCTTAAATGGAAGACGTTTGGAAACATCAAGTCTCTTCCTAGAGCTGGCTGCCCGGCCAAACTGAGCAATCGGGGGAGAAGGGCCTTGGTCAGGGAGGTGACCAAGAACCCGATGGTCACTCTGACAGAGCTCTAGAGTTCCTCTGTGGAGATGGGAAACTTTCCAGAAGGACAACCATCTCAACAGCACTCCACCAATCATGGTAGAGTGGCCAGACAGAAGCCACTCCTCATTAAAAGGCACATGACAGCCCGCTTGGAGTTTGTCAAAAGGCACCTAAAGGACTCGCAGACCATGAGAAACAAGATTCTCTGGTCTGATGAAACCAAGATTGAACTCTTTGGCCAGAATGCCAAACGTCACGTCTGGAGGAAACCTGGCACCATCCCTACGGTGAAGCATGGTGGTGGCAGAGTCATGCTGTGGGGATGTTTTTCAGCAGCAGGGACTGGAAGACTAGTCAGGCTCGAGGCAAAGATGAACGGAGCAAAGTACAGAGAGATCCTTGATGAAAACCTGCTCCAGAGCACTCAGGACCTCAGACTGGGGCAAAGATTCACCTTCCAACAGGACAACGACCCTAAGCACACAGTCAAGACAACGCAGGAGTGGCTTCAGGAAAAGTCTCTAAATGTTCTTGAGTGGCCCAGCCAGAGCCCGGACTTGAACCCGATCGAACATCTCTGGAGAGACCTGTTAATAGCTGTGTAGCAACGCTCCCCATCCAACCTGACAGAGCTTGAGAGAATCTGCAGAGAAGAATGGGAGAAACAGGTGTCCCAAGCTTGTAGCGTCATACCCAAGAAGACTTGATGCTGTAATCGCTGCCAAAAGTGCTTCAACAAAGTACTGAGTAAACGGTCTGAATACTTATGTAAATGTGATATCTGTTTTTTTTATTTGTATAAATTAGCAAAAAATTCTGAAGACCTGTTTTTTGCTTTGTCATTATGGGGTATTGTGTGTAGCTTGATGAGGGAGTAAGGCTGTAACGTAACAAAATGTGGAAAATGTCAGGGGGTCTGAATACTTTCCGAAGGCACTGTATGCCTTTAGGTCACTAGTCATTTCATCAGAAGTCTAAAATTACAACCCAAGCTATCCATTGTGTTGGGCTTTAGTATCACAATTCCGTCCATCATTTCTATTATATGATATTTCCCTGATTGACAGTAGTCTACTGTGGAGATAACATTGAGCATATTAAAACAACCACATTTTTTTACTTAAAAAAAAAAACATTTTGTCATTTAGCAGACGCTCTTATCCAGAGCGACTTACAGTAGTGAATGCATACATTTCATTTCATGCATTTTTGATTTTTTTTTGTACTGGCCCCCCGTGGGAATCGAACCCACAACCCTGGCGTTGCAAACACCATGCTCAACCAACTGAGCCACAGGGAAGATCTGTGGGTGCCAGGTGCCACCCGCACACAACCGGGTGGCACCTGGCAATTGGAGATTTTTACTATTCAGGTTAATGTCAAACATGATCTGAAATTCACCCAGATATAACACGGACCAAAAGCAAACGCCCCCCATTACACTCTGGTGTGTGTGTGTGTGCTTGCATTTGTGCACACGCATTCACAGCCGTTTATCCACAAACTAAAATGAGCCTGTGAAGCAGTGTAAACCAGCCTGGCTCGGTTAGAGATTTACAGACTAAGTCACCTCAGTCGTGTTAGCATTAATCTGCGTGCTGGTTATTCTTTCAGTTTTCGCGCTTTATTTCCATTCCGTTTATTCCATCCATATCGGCACAGTTGGCATCGATGCACCGCCCCCGCAACCACTTCGTATATGTAGCATATAATTTTGTTTTTCAGGTTCTATTCAATACTGTATAACAAGGGGCACAGTTTGGCACGACAGCCATTTCCACCATGCCACCAGGGTCATACAAAGAGAGTGCATCGTCCACCTTTTGACCCCCTTCACAGAAATCGCTGCTGGTTGGTTTGAAGTAGGGGAGGGTGGGGTAGGGCTGGGCGATATGGACAAAATATTATCTCACGGTATTAAAAAAAAAAAAAAAAAGACATTATGATGGTATTTTATGTTTTTTAATAATAAAAGTTCTATATTTGTTTTATGAGTAGTTCATGACCCTAGGGTGTCAACACATACATTCGAAGTGATTTCAATGGGTCTTTCTCCATTCTGTTTGTTTTATACTGTTCAATTCAACTTCAACCCCCAAAAAGTCAGCATTTTCATTTGCATTTGAGATCATTTCCACACTGCCACGTAGGGCTGCATGATATGGGCAAGTAATCGGGGCCTTATTTTTAACCAAATGTTGCAATTTGACTTGCGATTTAGAGCAAAACACTTGGGTTAACTGTTGGATTCATGGGAATATAATGTATAGTCTAATTATATAGTTAGAATATAATAGTGGGCACGTTTAATACAGTGTTTTTTGGCATGAAAATAAATGAAAATGCCAGGGAGGAGTTATTGTGACAGGGTAGAAACTAATGTGTTGATAGGTGTTTCCTAGGAGACCCTATAATCTTTGGCTGCATTGAATGTTTTCTCTTAGCTACTTCATGTAGCTAACATATTCTTACTTTGCGTTTACCTCTTTAATTTAGAAGACACTGTTGCCCAAACAACATGCTGATTTAGGTCTACACAATCACTGGTATTATCAGGCTGTATAGCTAATTACGCTTGCTCTTACTCAGTACATTTATTAGCCAGCTAGCGATTAGCATCCACCAAGATTTAGGAACAACTTGCTAAGAAAAGACAAACTTGCTGTTTGCAGATGTAAGAAACACAGGCTAATAGTGGTATTATAGAATGCTGCTAGTAGATTTATATTAAGAAGCAAAGTGACAAATGCATCGTTGTCATCAACAGTGTTGCATGTGCTGCATTGACCATGCAGACTGAACGCAAGTGTCTCGTGGTCTAGGAACATCAAATGCGCTCCTTGAGTGACAGGGGGCGTGGCTTGGTCTGTGTGGAAAGCGGCATGGAAAGAGAGAGTGGAGAGAGATGACTCAAGTAGAAAAGTAAACGATAAAAATGGACGTTACACACTGCGTATCACATTTAACAAACCAAACATTCAAATACCGCTATAGAAGGTAAAGTAAAATCCCAAACCGGTCCGTGCATCAATACCGGTATATCGCAAAAAAACGGTATACCGCCCAGCCCTAGGGTGGGGTTAGAAATGGGGGTCAGAACCATTTAATCTTCTATGTGTCTTCCAACTCTAGAGCCACCCGGCTCTGATCCCGCTTAGCAAGAACAGGCCGGCTTGCCAAAGCGGTCGTTAATCCGACCCATGCAGCATGCCACCGTTTTAGTTTACCTGGGGAGAGGAGAGGAGAGGAGAGGAGAGGGGGAGGAGAGTGGGGGAGGAGGAGAGAGGGGGAGATTTTACTGGGACATCGCCTGACTAGTGCCACTTTACCCTGCTTCGCTGTGGTGACCTTTGTCCTCCTGACCTCCATGCACTACTGTTAAGCAGCATGGCACAGATTGGACACATACATACTCTCACAATGGCATGTTGATGTCGCCACTCATTGGTCAGGGATCTGATGTTGATTGTCTCATATTAATCCGTCATCGTCGGTCGTCATCATTTTCATTTGAATTGCACAAAGCGTTTTATACACAATGATACTGACTGTCATTTCTTTTTCTCCTCTCTCTTTCTCTCTCTTTTTCTCTCTCTATCCCCCTCCCCTCCCCCCCATAGAGAAGCATGCTGTCAATGGCAACCCCACAGTGGAGCCGTTTCCAGAGGGCATGGAGACCATCATGTTTGGTAAGCCTCAATCTCTTTCAAATGACCGCTACCACTGATGACCGCTTTCACTTTTCATTGGTTCTCGTCAGCTGTGGTCATATTGCAGTCTTATGAACAATAGTAGCAGTAGTAGTGTTATATGGAGGAACACAGTAGTATTGATAGAGTATGTGTTTTTGATCATCTAGGATCAGCTTACCCTCCCCAAATCCTAAACGTGACAAAATCAAATCAAATTATATTTGTCACATGCGCCGAATACAACAGGTGTAGTAGACCTTACAGTGAAATGCTTACTTATAAGCCCTTAACCAACAATGCAGTTAAGGAAAATACCCCCAAAAATAAGAAATAAAAGTAATAAATAATTAAAGAGCAGCAGTAAAATAACAATAGCGAGGCTATATGCAGGGGGTACCAGTACAGAGTCAATGTGCGGGGACACCGGTTAGTCGAGGTAATGGTAGAGGTAATATGTACATGTTGGTAGAGTTATTAAAGTGACTATGCATAGATAATAACAGAGAGTAGCAGCGGCAAAAAAGAGGGGCGATGCAAATAGTTTGGGTAGCCATTTGACTAGATGTTCAGGAGTCTTATGGCTTGGGAGTAGAAGCTGTTTAGAAGCCTCTTGGACCTAGACTTGGCGCTCCAGTACAGCTTGAGGTGCGGTAGCAGAGAGAACAGTCTATGACTAGGGTGGCTGGAGTCTATGCGGTAAAACCATGTCAAATTGACCTTAGATCATGTCTAAGTATGTCTCTCTCTGGGCCAGGTATGGGCTGTTTCTGGGGACCTGAAAAGCGCTTCTGGCAGAAATCGGGGGTGTTCTCTACCCATGTGGGCTACGCAGGGGGACACACACCCAACCCCAACTACCAGGAAGTGTGCTCAGGTAACTACACACACACACACAAACCCCACCCTCCTCACACAAAAACACGTCTATGTACACTAGTGATGCACAGGTCAGCTCTTTGTTCACCCGTTCGCAACCACCTGACTATATGTGATAAAGTGAGAATCTGAGGCCCACACCTGACCCTAACCCGCAAATATAGAAAATTTGCTCCACAGTCAGAGATGCCGGAATGATTATTTGTTATTCAACTTGTCTATAATAATTAGATACAGTGGGGGGGGGGAAAGTATTTGATCCCCTGCTGATTTTGTACGTTTGCCCACTGACAAAGAAAGGATCAGTCTATAATTTTAATGGTAGGTTTATTTGAACAGTGAGAGACAAAAAAATCCAGAAAAACGCATGTCAAAAATGTTAGAAAATGATTTGCATTTTAAATGAGGGAAATAAGTATTTGACCCCTCTGCAAAACATGACTTAGTACTTGGTGGCAAAACCCTTGTTGGCAATCAGAGGTCAGACGTTTCATGTAGTTGGCCACCAGGTTTGCACACATCTCATGAGGGATTTTGTCCCACTCCTCTTTGCAGATCTTCTCCAAGTCATTAAGGTTTCGAGGCTGACGTTTGGCAACTCGAACCTTCGGCTCCCTCCACAGATTTTCTATGGGATTAAGGTCTGGAGACTGGCTAGGCCACTCCAGGACCTTAATGTGCTTCTTCTAGAGCCACTCCTTTGTTGCCTTGGCCGTATGTTTTGGGTCATTGTCATGCTGGAATACCCATCCACGACCCATTTTCAATGCCCTGGCTGAGGGAAGGAGGTTCTCACCCAAGATTTGACGGTAAATGGCCCCGTCCATCGTCCCTTTGATGCGGTGAAGTTGTCCTGTCCCCTTAGCAGAAAAACACCCCCAAAGCATAATGTTTCCACCTCCATGTTTGACGGTGGAGATGGTGTTTTTGGGGTCATAGGCAGCATTCCTCCTCCTCCAAACACGGCGAGTTGAGTTGATGCCAAAGAGCTCCATTTTGGTCTCATCTGACCACAACACTTTCACCAGTTGTCCTCTGAGTCATTAAGATGTTCATTGGCAAACTTCAGACGGGCATGTATATGTATTCTTGAGCAGAGGGACCTTGCGGGCGCTGCAGGATTTCAGTCCTTCACGGCGTAGTGTGTTACCAATTGTTTTCTTGGTGACTATGGTCCCAGCTGCCTTGAGATCATTGACAAGATCCTCCCGTATAGTTCTGGGCTCATTCCTCACCGTTCTCATGATCATTGCAACTCCACGAGGTGAGATCTTGCATGGAGCCCCAGGCCGAGGGATATTGACAGTTCTTTTGTGTTTCTTCCATTTGCGAATAATCGCACCAAATGTTGTCACCTTCTCACCAAGCTGCTTGGCGATGGTCTTGTAGCCCATTCCAGCCTTGTGTAGGTCTACAATCTTGTCCCTGACATCCTTGGAGAGGTCTTTGGTCTTGGCCATGGTGGAGAGTTTGGAATCTGATTGATTGATTGCTTCTGTGGACAGGTGTCTTTTTTACAGATAACAAGCTGCTGTTATGAGCACTCCCTTTAAGAGTGTGCTCCTAATCTCAGCTCGTTACCTGTATAAAAGACACCCGGGAGCCAGAAATCTTTCTGATTGAGAGGGGGTCAAATACTTATTTCCCTCATTAAAATGCAAATCAATTTATAACATTTTTGACATGCGTTTTTTAGGATATTTTTGTTGTTATTCTGTCTCTCAGTGTTCAAATAAACCTACCATTAAAATTATAGACTGATCCTTTCTTTGTCAGTGGGCAAACGTACAAAATCAGCAGGGGATCAAATACTTTTTTCCCCCACTGTACATGCAGTTTCTCTTCTGTCATTACTTGGGACTCTATTCAATCAGATCCGCTTTAGACGACATCCGCATAGCGGCTGTTTTGGCGGTGTTGTAGGTGGAACTGCGTTAGAGCTGTCATATCCACAAGCGGCTCCTGGCATTATACCTAAAGCGGAGTCGCATTACGAGAAATCCCGCGCAGCCTTGTTTACAAGTTCGAACACTGGAATGAGAGACGTAAACTACACCTGGGTTAGGCTGATAAAAATTCTCATTATTTTGTTGAATGATTTTCAATTTGAGCGTCATTATTTCTATGTATCCTACATTTTCTCATTCTGAATTTCTAACGTGAGTGGGACAGGTATAGCTTTGTGACAATGATCAAGAGCAGCTGCTCACCGATTTGACAGCTCCAATGCAGTTACACCTTCCCGGTCCTATGTCATACATCGATAGAATGAACGCTTCATCTGTAAAGTTTTGTCTTTCATCTCTGCTTCTCTCGCACAGCGAAGACAAGGACCGGGGAGAAAATGCAATAAAAAAGATGAAAGATTTCAAATGACATCAGTTTGACCGGTTTTAAGGGAATTTAAAGATGTGATATCGACCCAACACATTTCTGATACGATTTTAGTTTGGCTTGGATGCATATTTTATGTGGTTGAAATACTATCAGCTTTTTATGATGCTGATAAAGATAGCATCTTTATAGACGCTCCCTAACCGTCCATTCATTCTCTTCAATCCTGTTCCAGAGTCAAAATGTACATTTGTTGAATTATTTTACTGCAAGAACTGCATAATTCTGCAGGAGTTAATATTAAGGCTATGTGAGAGGTTATAGACCTATAGTCAGTGTCCAGATTTCAGTTACTATTCCATTTAATCTAGAAGAAAAAGAAACACACACCTATTAAGGCGAGGTGCTGGCTAGCGGAGTCGAAAACTAGAAAGTAAGGGAGAGCCGCACACTCTAGGAGCTCAGATGCAAAAATGTAATATCTAAAAATAAAATAAATAAATAAATAAAATGTAATATCCAACGTTTCGACAGCCAAGCTGTCTCATCAGGGTATGATCACAAACACTGCGGGATGACTCATTTATATAGTGTCAAAAGACAGACAGGTGTCTGTAATCATGGCCAAGTGTGGCCTAATACCATTGGTTAATTCTCAAATATAAAAATGGCATACAAAGAACAGCATACAAAAAAACAAATGGATAGCATACGATCATAGATTCATTTTAGACTACACAAGCTTACAAACAATTACAATGGCAAAGTCACAATAATCACAAGAATGGCTTAAGATCAAAGTCTATGTTGAGACCGAAAGATGCAAGGGTCTTTAAGTTAAAGATCCAGGCAGCCTCTCGTTTTAACAATAAATTATCAAGGTCACCCCCTCTCCTAGGGAGGGTGACATGTTCGATGCCAATATAACGCAGAGATGAAATCGAGTGGTTTGCTTCCAAAAAGTGGGCCGCAACTGGGTAAGTCAAGTTTTTGCACCTAATGGTGCTACGATGCTCTGAGATACGTATTTTAAATTCACGCTTTGTTTTACCCACATAATTTTTTACCACAAGGACAAGTTATAAGATAAATATTTGCCTTAGTGGAGCACGTAATAACACCTTTGATTGGGATCGATTTCTACTATTACATTTAACCCATCTGAACAGTACAGTTCCCTTGACGTTCCATATTGTTTTGTGACTGTCGAATTTGTATAGTGCCTCACAATCATCACGCACAACAGATTTCCCAAACATTAGGCTACTGTTCTGGCCCTCCCTTCTCTTTATTTTCAACTCTCCATTATGCAGCTTTTCTCTTGTTGAATTAAACTCAGACATTATCCTTTTTGCCTGAGTGGATCAACATGAACTTTTTCAGCCCAAATTCGCACAAGCATTTAGCAATTGGCATGTATTTGGCAAGCGTACACTTAAGCCTTAAAGCTTAGGCTTACGCACTAACGCAAAATAAAGTCAAACCGCGCATCACTTATGTACATCATGTCTCTGTTAGTGTGTATGTGTATATGTGTACATCTGTGCAACACCTGAGTATCTGGGCAGAACATACACTATATATACAACACTATATATACACAAGTATGTGGACACACATTCAAATTGGTGGATTCGGCTATTTCAGCCACACTTGTTGCTGACAGGTGTATAAAATCGAGCACACAATTTCCATAGACAAACATTGGCAGTAGAACGGCCCGTACTGAAGAGCTCAGTGACTGTCAATGTGGCACCGTCATACGATGCCACCTTTCCAACAAGTCAGTTTGTCAAATTTCTGCCCTGCTAGAGCTGCTAGAGCTGCCCCGGTCAACTGTAAGAGCAACAACGTCTCAGCTGTGAAGTGGTAGGCCACACAAGCTCAAAGAATGGGACTGCTGAGTGCTGAAGCGCGTAGCATGTAAAATAGTTTCTCCTCGGTTGCAACATACGAGTTCCAAACTGCCTCTGGAAGCAACGTCAGCACAAGAACTGTTCGTCTGGAACTTCATGAAATGGGTTTCCATGTCCGAGCAGCCGCGCACAAACCTAAGATCACCAAGTGTCGGCTGGAGTGGTGTAAAGCTCGCCACCATTGGACTCTGGAGCAGTGGAAATACGTCCTCTGGAGTGATGAATCCGGGTTCACCATGAGGCAGTCCGAAGGACAAATCTGGGTTTTGGCGGATGCCAGGAGAACGCTACCTGCCCCAATGCATAGTGCCAACTGTAAAGTTTGGTGGAGGAGGAATAATGGTCTGGGGCTGTTTTGTCATGGTGCGGGCTAGGCCCCTTAGTTCCAGTGAAGGGAAATCTTAACGCTTTGGGATGAATTGGATCGACGAATGCGAGCCAGGCCTAATCGCCCAACATCAGTGCCCGACCTCACTAATGCTCTTGTAGCTGAATGGAAGCAGGTCACCGCAGCAATGTTCCAACATCTAGTGGAAAGCCTTCCCAGAAGGGTGGAGGCTGTTATAGAAGCAAAGGAGGGACCAACTCCATATTAATGCCCATGATTTTGGAATGAGATATTCAACGAGCAGGTGTCCACATTTTGGTCATGTAGTGTAACATCAAGGTCTTTCTACCAACTGATGGTAATATGTGCACACTAAATGCAGTAAACGCACAGACAGGCACAGAGTCTCAGACCATTTGATTACACACACACACACACACATTTCACAATTCTGTTTTTCCCGTGGCTAGCATGGACAATGACATGCCCAAAATATGCCTAAACCACTTTTGTGGGCCACGCAGAATGGCATGGCATCCCCTCCTTTGACTGTCCTCCACCCTGATAATCCCAGCGTTATCACCAATTTCAAGATAATACCTGTCCAGTATCCCTGCACAGGATAGTTAGAGTGGGTAGTGCCACCCTACTCCTTAGAAGGATCAGTCCGAGTCCGGGAGAGAGAGAGGACGAGAGATAGGCGTTCTACAGTAAAGCTCTCTGATCCTCCCTCTCACCCTCTCTTTTGCTATGCTTCTCTTTCATCTTTGCCCCCCCCCCCCCGCTTGTGACCTACTTGGAGGGATTGGGTTCTGTACTGCGGCGTTTTGCTTCACACTGGTTCCTGTGCCACCTTCGCCACCGCTGTCATACACTGCTAATGTACTCCACCACTATTCCTCTCTCTACTCATACTGTAACTCAACCCTGCAGCTCAGCCCAAGGCAATTGCCCTGTTCCAATACCAATCCTTCTACCCTTCATTGAAGAAATCCTTGATCTGACATAGCTGGATTGGTGAATGCTATGCGATGGATACGTTGCTTACACCTATACAAATGTTTTAGGTCAGTGATTAGTTCAAGGAAGGAAGGGTGGTTTTGAAGTATTTAGACAGGGACAATGTTCACTCCTCAGTACACAATCAGCGTTTTTTTTTGAGGGGATCGGTTTGAGCAAGGCGAGGCACAGAATCGCTGATCTCGATCACATAATGAGAAGTTGTTTGGGATGCACAGTGATTTGTAGATCCAGGATTCCATGCTGTCTGACTTATGTAGTCCCACTCACACCCGTGTAGCTCAGTCGGTAGAGCACAGCGCTTGCAACGCTACGGTTGGGAGTTCGATTCCTGCGGGGCACCAGTACGGGGGAAAAAAGTAGTGAAAAAGTACGCACTCACTACTGTAAGTTGCTCTGGATAAGAGTGTCTGCTAAATTACAAAAATGGAAACTGGAAAAATGGGGGACAGACAGACAGACACCTTAAACCTGCAATGGAAGAAAGAGAAGGAGGGTTGGGATGAAAAGTGTGACACAAAGGATTTCAGACTCCATCCTTGGGCTGCTTGGCACTGTGAAGGGACAGCCTATGGGAAGATTAATTCATTCAAATAGATTCATTAATATTGATTGATACTGATTCATATTTGGCCATGATAGTCATTGTGGCCATGTTCGAAAAGTCGCTCAAACTGAAAACCTTACATATGAATACTGCATGTTACATTTACATTTTAGTCATTTAGCAGACGCTCTTATCCAGAGCGACTTACAGTAGTGAGTGCATACATTTCATTTCATGCATTTTTTTTAGGAGAGTATTTATTGTTTTGGTTAGCATTAACACTTCGTAGAGCAGTTCATTGGTGCATTCGAAGATTCAATGTGAACAATACTAAAGGGTGCAATGCCCCTGTTTTATAAATGAAAGAGGTAAAACGATCCCAAACATAGTGAGAGTGTTTTTGACTGCGGAGCTTCCACAGTAACTTTGGGCGCCCCCGCCGCTCAAGGCATTGGAATGCAAGCATGAGCGCGGGTGAGCAGGGAGGCGAGCAGGCAGGGGGGTGAGCGAGCGGCGAGAGGGGCGCTTCTGGCTTGGCTGGCGGACCTTCTGAGTGGAATCCCTTTGGGGGGTGCGAGCTCCCTCTTGCTGGCAGCCCCGAAACAAGTTGGGGGGGAAAATTAGGGAGAGAATAGAGAGAGAGAGAGAGAGAGAGAGAGAGAGAGAGAGAGGAGAGTTGGGCACAGCGGAGGAACGGGCATCGCTTCACTGGGTGTGACGGATCCAAACGCTGCTCTGGAGACAGAAAGGAGGAGAGGAGCTGTCCACTGAGTCACGGGAGGGGGAAGAGAGACAGAGACAGGGGTCCAGTCCACTACAGTCCAGTGTGTGTGGGTGCGTTAGAATCAGGCCGTGTGTGTGCGTGCGAGTGAGTGTGGGAGAGAGGGACTGACAGCTGGGACTGCTTGATTGATGTGTATGTCAGTCACACCTTTGTCTCCTGTGTGTGTGTATGCATGCAGCCGTGTGTGTGTGTGTGTGTGCCTGTGCATTCTTTCTGTTTTCCTTCTGCACACTTGATTCAGTGTGTGTGTTTCATAGACCATACCTGATTTATTTATTTATTTTCCATGTATATGACTAGGGTTGCACATTTTGGGGAATATTCAGAGGTGGAAACTTTCTGTGGGAATTAATGGAAATATATGCAAATTAATATTAATACTATTTAAATGTAGATGTTTTTTGCATTGGATATATTTACCATATCATATGGAGACAGAAACATTTTACCTTATAAGTAGACATAATTGCAAATGATTAAATCCTTCCAATAGAAATAAATAAAAACAATTTAGTTACGAATTAAACTTTAATTAAATGTGTTGACTCTTCACATAGGATGATTTCACTGAACAACAAAAGAAAGGGAATATTGAATGATCCCCAGTGATCCATCGCATCTCCCAAAAACGTTTTCAACATACATCTGTAAAATGATAGTCTAGAAACTAAAGCTTTGGTTGTCTTCCTCTCAGGCTTCCATGTCTTCTTCCTGGATCTCCTCAATGTCCACCTCTTAAACATCAGACTCTGAGTCCTCATCTTCACTGTCACTTTCCAACCTTGTTGAGGATGGCTCGTTGTCAGACTCAAAAAGCCTCAAATTTGCCCAGGTGGCCACCAATTTTTCAACTCTTGTAATGGTCAGCCTGTTGCGTGCTTTGGTGTGTGTGTTCCCAAACAAGGACCAGTTGCGCTCTGAGGCGGCTGATGTTGGTGGGATTTGGAGGATGGTGGAGGCAACAGGGGAAAGAGCCTCAGATCCACAAAGTCCCTTCCACCAGGTGGCTGATGAGATATGTTGGCACGACTGCCATATTGCATCTCCATCCCAAAGCCCTTGCTTGGAAGTGTACTTCGCCAGACTGCCAAGAACCTTGCCCTTATCCAGGCCAAGGTGGCGAGACACGGTAGTGATGCACCATAGGCCTTGTTGATCTCTGCACCAGACAGGATGCTCTTGCCAGCATACTTGGGGTCCAACATGTACGCTGCGGCATGTATGGGCTTCAGGCAGAAGTCTTCACGCATTTTGATGTATGTATTTTAGAACTGCAGTTTCCTCTGCTTGGAGCAACAGTGAAGTGGGCAGGGCAGTACGGATTTCTTGTCTTTTATCTGCAAGCAGAGTCTGAACATCAGACAGGATAGCATTGACTGTCACCCTCAATCCGTGCAATGGCTACTGCTATAGGTTTCAGGAGTTTCAGGCTGCTTACCACTCTCTCCCAAAATACATCATCCAGGAGGATCCCCTTGATGGGGCTGTCCATATCAGCAGACTGTGATATGGCCATTTCTTGGAGAGACTCCTTCCCCTCTAGGAGACTGTCAAACAAGATGACAAAATGAAATCAAATTTTATTTGTCACATGGGCCGAATACAACAGGTGTAGTAGACCTTACAGTGAAATGCTTACTTACAAGCCCTTAACCAACAATGCAGTTTTAAGAGAATAAAAATTAAGACAAAAGTAAAAGATAAGAAAAACAAATAATTAAAGAACAGCAGTGAATAACAATAGCGGGGTCAGTGTGTCAATGTGCGGGGGCACCGGTGTCGAGGTAATTGAGACCCCAATGGGTGTTGCTGGGCAGCTTCAATGTGGTGCTCTTATTCTTCTCACTTTGCTTGGTGAGGTAGATTGTTCCTATAACTTGATGACCCTTCACATACCTAACCATTTCCTTGGCTCTCTTGTAGAGTGTATCCATTGTTTTCAGTGTCATGATGTCCTTGAGGAGCAGATTCAATGCATGAGCAGCACAGCCAATGGGTGTGATGTGAGGGTAGGACTCCTCCACTTTAGACCAAGCAGCCTTCATGTTCGCAGCATTGTCTGTCACCAGTGCAAATACCTTCTGTGGTCCAAGGTCATTGATGACTGCCTTCAGCTCATCTGCAGTGTAGAGACCGGTGTGTCTGTTGTCCCTTGTGTCTGTGCTCTTGTAGAATACTGGTTGAGGGGTGGAGATGATGTAATTAATTATTCCTTGCCCACGAACATTCGACCACCCATCAGAGATTATTGCAATACAGTCTGCTTTCTGTATTAGTTGCTTAACCTTCACTTGAACTCTGTTGAACTCTCCATCCAGCAAATGAGTAGATAAAGCATGTTTGGTTGGAGGGGTGTATGCTGGGCGAAGAACATTCAGAAATCTCTTCCAATACACATTGCCTGTGAGCATCAGAGGTGAACCAGTTGCATACACGGCTCGAGCAAGACATTCATCAGCATTTCTCTGACTGCGCTCCTCCATCGTGTCAAAAAACCTTCTGATTCCAGGAGGACCATGGGCTGTTGCTATCGATAAGGTTTCTGATTCCTAATTTTCACCTCAAATAGAAGTAGAGGGACTTTTGTCAGAGGTTGCTTGTTGTGAGCGCTGAGGGAACTTTATGGACTTGGCCAGATGATTCTGCATCCTTGTTGCATTCTTCACATATGATTTGGCCCAGTATTTGCAAATGTACACAGCTTTTCCTTTTATATTAGCTGCAGTGAAATGTCTCCACACATCAGATAGTGACTGTGGCATTTTCCTTTAAAGATTAGGGAAAAAAATACAATTCCATGTACAGATAAATAGTTAAGCAGTTAGATTAAGCAACTCCTTTGTAAAATAAATATTTTAAAATCAAACATGTATGGAAACAGGTGAATTAACCCTCCTCAGTTAGCAGGCTCAAGCAAGCTAAAGCCCACATGGTAGCAAAAACTAATTAGCAGAAATTGTTAACAAGTTAGAAATGATTTAAACACACTTTGCTGTAGGCTACTATTTACTAGTACTACTATATACAAAAAATCATGTATGTCATATCAAATATACCACCCAGTATTGTAATCAAAACTTACCAGAAAGCATGTAGTCCTTGGCTCAGACAGTGTAGTAGTGTGGGCTCAATAGCATCTCATTAGTGTGCAAGATCTTGAGAATCAGCTGTACATGTGATGGAAGAGTGCACTGTACATGCAGAGGGTTGCAATTCCATTGAATTGGGGATAGTTTAACCAGAATATGTCACAAGACCTAGAATTGCCTTATGTGTATCCCACAAAAAAAGTTTCACTGTAATAAGCTAACTTTTTTTTATGAATTTAAGCAAAATTCCCCAGGCTTAACTTCCCATGGAAAATTTCTGGAAATTTACCAAAAGGTTTCCGACCCTTTGCAACCCTATATATGACCCTCAGCTTGCTTATTGCTTTGTGTCTGCATATGTGGATGTGAGTCCTACTGCACCAGCTGAGTATGTGTGTATATGTGTTTGTATATGTATGTGTGTAACAGCTGACCCTGAGCAGGACCCACTCCCCTGATGCCTCCAGGCGCCTTGTTGAAGCTTGGGGGTCCTGGCAGCTGCAGGCAGCCAGAGAGGTGCCCCCCACGGTGCCTGTGTGCTTTTGGCAACTTCCGACTCGATACAGAAACAGTTGCAGTGCTCCCACGCTGCCTCTAGCAATAACATGTATCTCAAGTGGATTCACGCGCGTGTGTATGCATGTGACTGTGCGCTCCTCTTCACACAGAGGCTACATTCTAATCAGGCAACGTTAATGGGCAGACTTCCAAACACTAGCGGTGCTGAGCAAATTTAATATATTACATGTGATGCTGGGTGAATATTTTAAAGCGCACTCCGTAAGATTTCTACATTCAGCTAGACCATTATATCTATGTAATAGCTGTTTGTGTCACTTAATTGATTTCAAAGGAGAAAAGGAACACATTTTTGAAAATAATTGCTGTAGTTTGATGTGTAAGTGGGGCATGCAAAATAATTTACAAGATGATGATGATGATGATAATGATCACACAAATAAATGATCAATCAGACTCCTCACAGTAGGATAGTTTCAAAGATGTGTTCACCGATAATATTCTATTCAATACAGACCTATGGAATGGAGTTGTATGAGTTCATGTGTGACTATGATGTGTTCTACACTGTAATGCCCTGGGTTGCATTCCTCTTGTCACACCGTAGAAAAACATTGTGCAACGGGAAAATAAATTGCACCTTTCGTGCCTAATGAACACAACCATCTGGTTTGTCCCCAGGTTTGACAGGACACACTGAGGTGGTGAGGGTGGTCTTCTCCCCTGAGGACATCAGTCTGGAGGAGCTACTCAAGGTGTTCTGGGAGAGCCACGACCCCACTCAAGGTAGCACCTTACACACACACACACACACACATACAGACACACACACACACGATGCACACATACAAAAGAAAAGTTGCCCTCCTCAGACAGGACCCAATCCCGGGGGGCCCAGGGTGTATTAGAGCAGAAGGAAGCATGGCTGTGCGTGTGTGCGTGCGTGCGTGCGCGCACACGTGTGATGGCAGTGGGGGTTGGGTGGGTCTCAGGAGGGTAAGGCAATGACAGACTGTGTTAATGTGTCTGGGAGCCAATCATCCATGAGACTGACGGCGGGGGTAGTTCCATGACTAGGCTTCCGCCAAATAATATAATAATACAAATATATAATAATATAGATTTTGCATGTTTTGGAATATTTTCATTCTGTACAGGCTTCCTTCTTTTCACTCTGTCAATTATGTTAGTATTGTGGAGTAGCTAAAATGTTGTTGATCCATCCTCAGTTTTCTCCTATCACAGCCATTGAACTCTTAACTGTTTTAAAGTCACCATTGGCCTCATGGTGAAATCCCTGAGCAGTTTCCTTCCTCTCTGGCAACTGAGCTAGGAAGGACACCTGTATCTTTGTAGTGACTTGGTGTATTGATACACCATCCAAAGTGTAATTAATAACTTCACCATGCTAAAAGGGATATTCAATGTCTGCTTTTACAATTTTTACCCAATAGGTGCCCTTCTTTGTGAGGAATTGAAAAACCTCCCTGTTCTTTGTGGTTGAATCTGTGTTTGAAATTCACTGCTCAACTGAGGGACCTTACAGATAATTGTATATGTGGGGTACAGAGATGAGGTAGTCATTCAAAAATCATGTTTAACACTATTATTGCACAGAGAGTAACTCATACTGTGACTTGTTAAGCACATTTTACTCCTGAACTTATTTAGGCTTGCCATAACAAAGGGGTTGCATACTTATTGACTCAAGACATTTCAGCGTTTAATTTGTAAGTCATTCGTAACATTTTTGAAAAATATTCCACTTTGACATTATGGGGTAGTGTTTGTAGGCCAGTGACATAAAATCTCAATTTAATACATTTTAAATTAAGGTTGTAACACAACAAAATGTGGAAAAAATCAAGGGGTATGAATACTTTCTGAAGGCGCTGTACACACACACACACACACACACACACACACAGTCACACACACACACACAGTCACCACACACACACACACACACACACACACACACACACACACACACACACACACACACACACACACACACACACACACACACACACAGTTCTTCCCATTGTATGTTTGTGAGCGTGCATGCGTGTGTGAGATTTTTGCCTTGCCTCAGTTCAGAAGGGCTTAGTCCCAACAACGTGATGTCGAACTGCATAGCCTCCACCAATCACGGCTAGGATAGCAACATTCCTAGCCAACCAGATACTCCCAGCAGCCTCCTCTTTGTGCCCTGTTTCCATATTCAGTAACACACTTAATCTGGTGAGTTCTCTTGGATGTTGCATAAAGACGTACGTGCATACCCTCAACACAAATGACAAGTTTGTTCTTTCTGTCTGCTCACCAACACCCTCCATTTCTCTTTCTTTCTCTCTCTCTCTCTCTCTCTCTCTCTCTCTCTCTCTCTCTCTCTCACACACACACTCTACTCTTATACACACACTGCTGTGTCGTAAAATGATCAAACCCTGTATGTGACATCTGCATATGGAAATACTAAAATGTAACGTTTGTTCCTGTGTGGATTCGAAAACTACTGTACTGAGAGCTTTGTAGATTCTCTTGGGCGCATATATGCAGGTACATCATCACACACAATACGTGTTCGCACTCTCAAAACGCACACACACACACACACACACATACATACATACATGAAGAGACGCATACAGATAGACATACACACACACACACACACACACACACACACACAGAGAGCACACGCGCTTGGCTGCTTCAGCAGTTCGTTACTTCCTTGTTAAAAGAGGGACCCAACCCCCTGTTCTCTCAGCGGACCCCGGGGCTCTCAATCTGTCTGGAGGATAAGAGCATCTTATCTCCCCTTCCTTACCCATTCACCCCTCTCCTCTCCCCTTCTCTCCTCTTCTCCTCATTCCCCTCTCCTCTCGTCCCGTCAGCACATCCGCAAAGCAGAGCGGCGCTATGAGTCGACCGCTCCCCCCGAGGCCGTCCCGCTCATCTTCACGCTCCCCTTTTATGTCTTAGTCACTCTCTCCTCTCCTCATCCTCTCTCTCTTCCCCCATCATCAACCCCTACTCTTCATCTTATCCCCCCCCTCTTTGTCTCCTCTCGTCTGTTTTTTTTCTCCTTCAACCCTCTTTCTCGTTCTTTCGTACATTTTTTGAAGACATGCCCGCCATGTGTCTGGCTGCCGATGCTGCTGCGTCAGTGAGCAAGGCAACAAAATGGCCGACGCAACCGTTTTCTTCAGAGGATAGCGATGCGCTCGCTGTGTGACTGTTGGAAGTGATAGGCCACAGGCTCCATGTGTCAATTGTTGCAGATAGAAATGGCATGAATACATGTCAGAGAGGCATGTTTGTTCTACATAATGTATCTGAATGTGCCACAATGTTGTGTCCTGCTCAATTGTGGGCCTGTTTATGCTAGCACAGACCTAGGAACCTGTATTTGCATTGATGTATTTTCCATGTTTCTCTTCACTAGGTTCCATTTGTTTCTTTTTTTTCGTTCCGCGAGTTAGCTTATGCATGGACATGCACAGAGGTAAGAGATAGGTTTTGCAGTATATGGTATATAGGGCATATAAGTACGTGAATACCTCCCTCTATGTCCCACACACATGCTGAAGACGGCCAAACAACATCACGGATGTGAATGTCGAGATGATTCCACATAAATCAAATCGCCAAACGCATCAACTAACTGCGGGCCCCTTTTTATTTGATATCTTTCTACCTCCGCCTATAAACCAGTGACATCACACATTCGTCTGCTACCATCCATCCATCCCATCTTACCTCCCCAGCAGGAAAAGACACGCTTCCCTAATGACACACATCTCCCCCACCACCATATTTTAGGGGAACCCCCTATCTAAAGCGAGACGCCCTCTTGGGGGGGGGGGGGGGGGGGTGACCTTAACCCCTGCCCCCCCTCCCGCACCCCTCCGTCATGCTGAAAGTGGCCCACTCCCCCTCTCATTACCACGTGTCACTTCATTACTGACGACGGGTAGGGTGACAGGTCGAATTTATGGAGATTGTCTGTGTTGTGTGTTTGTGTGTGTGTGTGTGTGTGTGTGTGTGTGTGTGTGTGTGTGTGTGTGTGTGTGTGTGTGTGTGTGTGTGTGTGTGTGTGGGTAGTAGGTGAGGCCTCCCGGTATGGCGTTAATATCTCATTGAGGAGAGGAATTAGCTTGTGATGAGACACAACAAACAATCACCAGACATGTACCTGGTGAACACCCCCCCCCCCCCCCCCCCCCCCCAATAGAAATACACCAGTATGTGGGGATAGGAGGTGGGGGTTTTGTACACACACACACACACACACACACACACACACACACACACACACACACACACACACACACACACACACACACACACACACACGACTAGACTGATGCTTGAAGACCCCAAGTGGTGTGTTGTGCATTGATATACTGCTCATATTAGCAGTAGTACATATGGTTGTACAGATAGTAAAAGGACCAAGCTTTATGTTGTTAGTAGTGGTGGGGTGCCTTAGTGTGAAGCAGTAACAGTATGGTTTTATTTAGAGCGCACACACACACACACACACACACACACACACACACACACACACACACACACACACACACAGGGTCGTGTTATTATAGCGGGAAGACTTGGACTACACAGTGATGAAATCAAATCAAATTGTATTTGTCAGATGCGCCGATTACAAAAGTGTAGACTTTACCGTGAAATGCTTACTTATGCGCCCCTTTCCCAACAACACAGTTAAAAAGTTAGAACATTAACAAATAGAGAAACAGAAAATAGTAACACAATATAATAGCACAATAAAATAACAATAACATGGCTATAGAGAAGAAGTACCAGCAGACAAACAGAGCGTCTTCCCCTGTCTCTCTCCATGATCCTCAGTGTTTATGCATCCGTGCGTCACCCTCAGTCTGCCGGCCCTCTGATGAGCAGCTCTGTTCTACTTTAGCAGGGTTAGCTGAAGGGCTAGCTGTGCCCTCTTCCTCAATGATCCCCTACTCCTAACCCCTACCCTCTCACCTTGCCAGAGAGAGAGAGAGAGAGTGTGTGGGGGAGGGACGGGTGACTGTGTGTTTGTGGGATTGCCATCCTGCTTGTGCACATTTACACGCACATTTCATTGCGTATGGGACCTGAGGGGTCTTTCTTACGTTTTTCTCTCCTGCGCGTCAGCAACGGGTTACGTAAGACAGGAGGCAAAAAATAGCAGCAGTGAGTGGAGTGGTTGGTCTCTGGGTTGGCACGCACACAGCTCAAGCAGTCCCGCGGGCCACAGCGCTACCTGGGTACTGGCTGTTGCTCCAACACTGAGGCTTTAGTGGCACTGCGGCTCTCCTCTCTAGTACTATTGCGTTTCTTTAGAATAGAAGTTTAGAATAGAATACAATTTGAATACTAGCTATGAACGAAGGAGTTTGGCTTGTGTTCAGTGTGTTTCTCTCTAAAATAGAAAAAGTGTTATTGTGTGTGTAGTAGATATTACTGTGGGCTTAGTTAAGCTATTCTTATCACGTCGGATAGCCTTACGCCTAATAGGCTTATTTTTTTTATGTGAGTCGATTTGAATAAAGTGGCCTGTGTTGTCTTGGTTCTGTTCTCGGGTGTTAATTATTGCGAGATGTGCATGGCTATGGTGCAGGATTGCATTGGCTTCCTTGCCAATCCATGCGCTCTGTTCTGCTCTGTCCTAGCTGACGACTGTGACACTGACTGACTCAGAGTTGTCCTCGTCTCTGCTCCACTCTCTGCCAGGCACGGAGACATGAGTGTGTGTGTGTACGTATATTTGCGTGCAAAGGCGCGTGGCACTGCCGACAGCAGGGTGAGAAGGGAACTAAAGAGAGGCCAGAGAGGAGGAGAGGAAAAGGGTGAGAAGGAGCGGCTAATCGAAGCACTTTAAGTTGTTAACGGGATAAGGGACTATTCCTGTAAATATGCCAAAGAGGACTTAGCTGGCTGGGTTCGGGGGAGGGGGGAGGGGGGGGGGGGTTGCACGGGGAGGATAAAAGGATAAAGACTGTCGGACGGGGACACATTTACACCATAACACCATCTCCATCAAATGTAGTTTGTTGTCTTTTGGCTTGAGTGTTTAAAACAAAGTGTTAAGCACTGAGGGGCTGAGATGGTGGTGGGGGTGTCTGCCATTTTGTTTTCTGAATTATGGTTCATCATCATTTCGAGTAGACCTTTCTCCCTCTGTGCTCTTCCCTCTTTCCACCCCTACTCCTCGTCCTCCCGTTTGCCTTTTTTAATTTTTTATAGCAGCCGGCGTGCCCCTTAATCTGATTAACTTCTTACCGTTTCATCCACTTTTTTGCCTGCAACTGAAAAACACACAAATCTGTGCATAGTATAAGGCCTACACAAACGTACACACACACACACACACACACACACACACACACACACACACACACACACACACACACACACACACACACACACACACACAGACAGACAGAGACCTATGCACACACACTCCTCATCCGGCCACGCAATTTCATCAGAGTGGCAGAGAGAGATGAAAGAAAGAGAGAGAGTGGCAGAGAGAGAAGTACAGGAAAGAGACAGAAAGGAACGAAAGAAAGAAAGAGGAGGCTTTTAGGATGTATCCACATCCAACAACTGCCAGAAGTAGGAAGCTAGCTGCAGGGACTATAGCGTGTACGTATGTGCCGGAGTTAGTGCTGAAAGAGATTTTCTTTCTGGAGAATGGAGAAGTAGGAAATCTCTTGAGGGTTTAAAGCACAACCAAGAGGGCTGTGTACCAAATGGCACCCGATTCCATCTACTTTGGGCCCGGGGCCCATAGGGCTGTGGTCAACGGTAGTGCACCACATAGGGAACAGGGTGCTATTTGGAACGCAGACGAGATGTGTTGTTGGGGAGAGTTATCACTACTAACTAGTAATCTCCCTAGAGCTCAGAAAACAAACTTTTTATCACCCAACTTTTGTTGCTGCATTTTGAGATTTTTTTGGGGGGGGGGGTTCATGTTTTGGGAAGGGGTTCTTTTTTTTTTTTTTTAAGGACCCAATTTTAATTAGGGCTTGGTGGTGCGTAGGTTAGGTGGGTGACCTTTTGTGAAATGTGGGGCGGGTGGGGTAACCCCTAGCCCCCTCTACACCCCCCATTATCCCCTCTGTTTTCAGAAGCAAGGCACTCATGAATTATTCAAGAGGAGCAGGGAAGCTCTCATTAATAATTTCTGATGCTCTTTGATGGATGGTGGAGAAAAATAAGGGCCCTTAAAAATAAAGGAGGGGGAAGAGAAGGAAAGAGGGCAAAGATGGGGAGTTTTTAAGTATTAGATAATTTTTTGGGCTCTGAGGAGTTCTTAAAGGAAGAGTAAGAGGGATCAAATGTGACATGATTTACAATATTTAATCGTGATATAGGACGAAGTGTAATGATGCCGTGGATCGTGTCATGTATTCCTTGGTTTCATCATTGTCTCCCTCTACTCCATCACAACCTCCAAAGTGAAAACTATAACATTTTATTTTATTTTATTCCATTCTATTCTGTTCTATTATATTATATTATATTAATTCCATTTAATTATATTATATTTGATTCTAATCCATTCTATTCTATCTGCTCTCCTCCTATATTCATCTCTCCCTCCTTCCCCCTTTTTAAAAAAGTCCCTTTTGCTTCCAAAATATTTGTTTTCAACCGTTTGTCCTCCTGTGTCATGGTGAAAGTCATGTGGGGCATGAAGTGGCAACGGCGATGGTCACTGTGGCGGTGGCTGGTTAGGGACCCTAGGAGGTCACACAGGAAGGTCACGCGGAACGGTCGGCGGCCTTGCAGGACCAGCGCTGGGGCAGCCAATCAGAGAGCGTTGTTGTGCCCTTTGATGAAGGTGTTTTGGCGGCAGCCGTAAGGCTTATCACACTGACGGGAGCTGGGGGTAAGATGGCCTTCATCCAGCCCTGCAGAGAGAGAAGGAGAGAGAGAAAGAGAGGGACAGAGGGAGGGTGAAAAAAAAATATGACGGAGGGATAGAAGGAGAAAGGGATCAGAAGCAGGACAGAGAGTGATAGTGAAAGAACAGATAGGAGAGTGAAATTAAGAGGGAGGGAGGGAGGGAGGGAGGGAGGGAGGGAGGGAGGGAGGGAGGGAGGGAGGGATGTGAAGAAGGACCAGAGAGGGGAAAATGGTGAAAGAGGGAGAGAGAGCGAGAGAGAGAGAGAAAGAGAGCAATGAATAGAGGGACAGACTGCCTAAAAGAGACTGATGCCATTCCATGCCAAACGTCCCCCAGGATAGTGGCATTTCAAAAGTAGAAAATAGAAGCAAGCTTTTTGGCCACTTAGCAGTACATATACGGGAGCCAAGTCTTCTCCAACGCGTCTGATGTAAAGCTGATGAAAATATTGACTAGCTGCAGAGCACAGCTTGACAAGCCGTGCTAGCAGACTGAGAATGGGAAACAGATACACTGTCTATCCTCCACTACTGTATCTACAACACAAGAGAAAGAGCTGCACTTTTATAGAAATAGATGTATGGAGATGTTTAAATTGGTAACTCAATGACAAATGTAATTCCTGTTCAGTTGAAATGTTGACTTACAATTTGAATAATCTTTCATACAATATGGAAATTTAGCTAGGTGATGTAGAAAATGTATGCTAAAATCTTGAACAATCAAGTCTGCTCCTTCATGGCAAAAATATGATGTGTATATCACAATATTTGTTAGCACGTCTACTATAATTACCTGCATTGTCTGTCTCGTCTGTTGTGTTTTCAGGAATGAAGCAGCAGGCAGACTATGGAACCCAGTATCGTTCAGCCATTTACACCTCCAGTCCCTCTCAACAGGAGCTGGCTCTCAACACCAGACAAGCCTACCAAGAGGTACTGAAAACCTTCTAACCCTACGCTAACTACACTAACAAACACACACACACATAGACGCATGCACGCGCACACACACCAGTGGCGGTCGGTGCCATTTAAGATGAGGGAGGACGATTATTACAGCATATTGGCCTTATTACAGCATATTGGATGACTGTCATTCATATTCAATTCACCCAGTTCAATGTAACATCGATAGGTTTAGGCTACTACATGATACTCAAATATTCCCTATACCCACCATGAGGTTGCTACAACCTAGCTTATGGATGAAAGTTTACAACGTAGGTACACACAAGTCAAGATCATTTTTTGGGGTGACTGACTGACACATTTAATACCGCCTTGCACACTCTTTCCTGCATCTAGCTGATCTAGGGTGTGATCATTAGTCCAACAATTTGCAAACGAGAGTTTCTATTGGACAAATTCATGTATGTTTATCCCCGTTTCATTCCGTTTGCAAGAGTTTAACAAACATTTTTCAACAGAATCAGTGGAATGGATACACCCCTGATCACACGTAAACACATTTCACTTTCATAGCAGCACATTGTATTCCTTGGAGCATCTAGGCACTCTCCTCCTCTGCATAACAGCTGTCTGTCACCAGGTGAAAAAACCTTTCCAAGCCAAACCATATCATAACCGCTGACCGCTACACACAGCCTACATCGTTGTCACCATATTAGCTAAAGTAATGTCATAATCAACATACTGTAGCTAATAGAACTAACGCGTTAGTAAACCCGCTACAATCATGCAGTAAAGTGTGTACGGTCAGTAAGCAGTTTAGCAGTTACATCTACGGGCCCCGGTGGCAATAAAGGTGTAAAACCAAAAGCTTATCTTGACTTGGAAGAATTCCAGTGTTGGATAGTCATAGCCAGCTAGCTAACATAGCATCCCTCTGTTTGATCTGGGTGTTTGAGTAGGCTAAACTAGCTAGTTGCATTTGCTAGCTAAGTAAGTGAAAGTAAAAAAAAAAAAATCTCTCTCTTGCTTCTTCTTCATTTTTGAAGAAATAAATTTGTTCAAAACTGTTCAACTACCGTCTTTCTCTCTCTTTGAGTCAACTAGTCTCCTGGCACCTACTACCAAAACCCGTTCAAAGGCACTTACATCTTTAGTCTTGCCCATTCACCCTCTGAATGGCACACACACACAATCCATGTATTAATGTCACAAGGCTTAAAAATCCTTCTTTAACCTGTCTCCTTCCCTTCATCTACACTGATTGAAGTGGATTTAACAGGTGACATCAATAAGGAATCATAGCTTTCACCTGGTTAGTCTATGTCATGGATAGACTACACTTCTAACACTTCGCCTCTTACACTAGGATAACAGTTTTGTTTTTTGGCCTAGCACTACATATTAATAAGAATTTATTTATGTATTTTTATTTCACCTTTATTTAACCAGGTAGGCAAGTTGAGAACAAGTTCTCATTTACAGTTAGTTGCGACCTGGCCAAGATAAAGCAAGCAGTTTGACACATACAACAACACAGAGTTACACATGGAGTAAAACAAACATACAGTCAATAATATAGTAGAAAAATAAGTCTATATACAAAGTGAGCAAATGAGGTGAGATAAGGGAGGTAAAGGCAAAAAAGGCCATGGTGGCGAAGTAAATACAATATAGCAAGTAAAACACTGGAATGGTAGATTTGCAGTGGAAGAAAGTGCAAAGTAGAAATAATGGGGTGTAAAGGAGCAAAATAAATAAATAAATAAATACAGTAGGGGAAGAGGTAGTTGTTTGGGCTAAATTATAGATGGGCTATGTACAGGTGCAGTAATCTGTGAGCTGCTCTGACAGCTGGTGCTTAAAGCTAGTGAGGGAGATAAGTGTTTCCAGTTTTAGAGATTTTTGTAGTTCGTTCCAGTCATTGGCAGCAGAGAACTGGAAGGAGAGGCAGCCAAAGGAGGTATTGGCTTTGGGGGTGACCAGTGAGATATACCTGCTGGAGCGCGTGCTACAGGTGGGTGCTGCTATGGTGACCAGCGAGCTGAGATAAGGGGGAACTTTACCTAGCAGGGTCTTGTAGATGACCTGGAGCCAGTGGGATTGGCGACGAGTATGAAGCGAAGGCCAGCCAACGAGAGCGTACAGGTCGCAGTGGTGGGTAGTATATGGGACTTTGGTGACAAAACGGATGGCACTGTGATAGACTGCATCCAATTTATTGAGTAGGGTATTGGAGGCTATTTTGTAAATGACATCGCCGAAGTCGAGGATCGGTAGGATGGTCAGTAGAGAATAATAATAAGAATAAGAATAATAATGAATAATAATGAACTCATCATCAAGCTTTGATTATTTGAACCAGTTGTGTAGTGCTAGCGCAAAAACCAGGGTCTCCAGGAACGAGTTTGGGAAATACTAGTTTAAACAAACCTAAATGTCTGCTTTACGTTGACATTACGTCATTATTAGTGTGCCGCTGTGTAAAAGTGCCGCTGTGTAAAAACACGGAATACTTTTTGCTCCTCAGGTTCACTTGTCTCCAGCAAGTCATGATTCATTGCTAGCAAATGATAACCCTTCAATATCATAGAACCACTTGCAGTCATCACCAAAGTAGCCATGTTATGGTACAGACGCACCGAGAAATCTTACTGCCGATAGGTACTTACTGTAGCACCGTAGGAGGCCGTTCGCAATGCTCGTCAGTGGTCGAGAACTTGACTTTGAGCCAATCAGAGAACACAAACCTCCACATGGGAAAGCCGACAGAAGTGACAAGGAAAAAAAGAGGGCACTTTTTCCCAGTGTTATCCAACCCCTATTTCATTTACATTTTAGTCATTTAGCAGACGCTCTTATCCAGAGCTACTTACAGTAGTGAATGCATACCTTTCATGCATTATTTGTCTTTTTATTGAATATATATATATATATATATATATATTTTTTTTTTCTTTGTACTGGCCTCCTGTGGGAATCGAACCCACAACCCTGGGGTTGCACACACCATGCTGGCGTTGCAAACACCATGCTCTACCAACTGAGCCACAGGGAAGGCTTTCTCAAGAATTGTTTTAACTAAAACAATAAAGCCTTATAATACGTCTTTACATCTTACATCTAGCTAAGGATTTTTGTGCTTGAAGGATTTTTTTTGTTAGGTTCAGTTTGATAATGTGCACCAGGCAGTCACACACACTTCATATGAAACAAATGGGGTGGTAAGTGCAGCACAATGCACACAACACTAAATGCTTTACCAAGCTGGTGATATATCAAGATTTTGATGAAGTAATGTAATTCACTCTCCATTATTCCATGGTTAGTGCTATCCAGGATCCTTGGGACATCCCTATCCTGAACCTTAAACTGAAAAATAACCCTTACCTAACCTTAACCCTTACATTAACCATTTTCAATTTCAAGGATTCCCACTTAGCATTATCCCTTCCTGCTTGCTAGCTAACATTAGCTAAATGGTTAGCAACGCCATTTAGCACAATGTAGCTAGGTACTGCACCGACTCTCTACAGTTAACAGGAAGCCTAATTCAAAAACAAATCCATTGTGATTTAATTATAATGATGCTAGTTATCTAGTTGAGGCCATCTGGTTAGTATCAACAAGGGCTTACTACATATTCTAGCTAGGTAGCAACAATGTTAGAACAGCTGCTAATTAGCTTAATAGCCACAGGCACAAGTCAACAAGCCACAGCCACCTTGTGGCCTGGAGTATTTAAACAAAGCAAATTGGAGGTAGAACTGTTTGTTCTATGTGAACAACAAAAAGTTAACTTCCAACAATCTGGGCAGAGGTGGTAAGTACCTATCGGCAGTCAGATTTCTAATTGTGTCTGACCCTTTAGTCTACCGAGGTGCCATTTTGGGCCTCTCCGCATCCGTTGCACTGAGGAGACAGTGAAATGCTTGACACAGCAGAGGCCTCAGCAGGGTTTGTGACTGAGCGGGACTCTGTTGTCCCTCTTGTTTTCTGTTGAGTCAGGTCACTGGGCTCTTGGCTGACACTGAGGTTACAGAGGTGACAGGGCATGTCCTACTGTCCTTCTGTGACAGTCTGGACGGATAGACGGACCTAGCCCTCCACCCCCCTCGTCCCTTGGGTTCTGGGGGGGGTCATGATATATGTGTGTGTGGTGGTTCCTGGGGTGTGAGGTTCATGTGTGTGGGGGGGGGGCTCAGCAACCTTTTGACAGCCCTTCAGTCTCGGCTCTGTGATCTGATTGCGTCCCCCTCCTAGCTCCCCTCGTCCCCTCTCTTTGGTCCCAGCTGCAACCCCTGCCTGACATTTGACCCCTGCCCAAGGCCAAGGCTGGGGGGGTGGCTGTCACAGCAACCTGACAGCCCACCCGTCCATGACCACTGACCCTGGGAGCGATCAGTTACCATGGCAATCTCATTCCCATCATTTCCTATGAATCCCATTTAGGATGGTATAGAGGAGGGAATACATGTGCATCTCAGAGTCGGTTTGGATAGATAGATAGATAGATAGATAGAGAGAGAGAGAGAGAGAGAGAGAGAGAGAGAGAGAGAGAGAGAGAGAGAGAGAGAGAGAGAGAGAGAGAGAGAGAGAGAGAGAGAGAGAGAGAGAGAGAGAGAGAGAGAGAGAGAGAGAGAGAGAGAGAGAGAGAGAGAGAGAGAGAGAGAGAGAGAGAGAGAGAGAGAGAGGCGCAGGGTGTCAATCTAAGATAGGGTGAATAGGTGAGATGGCTTGTTTCACAAACTGGCCTCCAGTACAAAAGGTCAGGGCTTTAGAAGCTAACTGTTAACCCCAGTCATTGTCATTGAGAGATGTTTATCGTTGCATACCTTAATGAATAGAACCCTGCCATAGAAGGACTTCCGTCTCTCTATGATAACTTAAATGGTTAGTCTTTTCTATATACCTCAAGTCCTCATTCGTACAGCGCCAAGCACATCTGATGGATTTCAAAGAATCTGTCCGTTACATAATAGCTGATGTAATGTGAAATGACTATTGCTCTGCCATCTCATTACGATGTGTGTGTGTGTGTGTGTGTGTGTGTGTGTGTGTGTGTGTGTGTGTGTGTGTGTGTGTGTGTGTGTGTGTGTGTGTGTGTGTGTGTGTGCCCCCCTAAAAGCACATCCTCATCCTTGGAGAGATGTGGTTGGCTTGGCAATAGGTACTAGAGGCTGCCCAAGATTCTGCCACACGCACAGACGCACGTACACACAGCCCAATGAATAATTAACCCTTACAAGGCTCCTTCCTTTTGCAGGGCTTTCAGTTTCTTAACTTCGGTACAGCGGCACAAAAAAGATAGTGTGCGTATTTAGAGCAACAACAAAAAATAGAGAGGCAGAAAAGCTTGTTTAAGCGTGAGAAGAGGGGAGGGCATGGAGGAGAGGAGAGGGGGGATGAGGAGAGGAGGTGGATAATTCACTATAATGAAATTTGAAATGTGCGGAACATCAAAGACTTCTGGAGCAGCGCTGCTGTGCTAAGGAGCACCATAACGCTACCCCCCCCCCCACACACACACACACACTCTCTCTCTCTCCTGTCTTTCCCTCTCCCTCAATCCCTCTACATTTCTCTCTCTTTCTCCATCTCTCTATCTCTCTCCATCTCTCTCTATCTCTCTCTCTCTCCATATCTCTCCCTCTCTCTCTCCTGTCTTTCCCTCTCCCTCAATCCCTCTACATTTCTCTCTCTCTCTCCATCTCTCTCTATCTCTCTCTCTCTCCATATCTCTCCCTCTCTCTCTCCTGTCTTTCCCTCTCCCTCAATCCCTCTACATTTCTCTCTCGCTCCATCTTCTCTCTCTTTCTCCTCTCCTTCTCTCTCCCTCTCTCTCTTCCTTTTCATATTTTATCTTTCTTCATCTCTCTCTCTCCTGCACTGTCTCTCCTGAGCTAGGGGGAAGAAAGGAGGGATGGGAGGGTTTGATTAGGGGGAGAAGCGTGGCGGCGGGGGAATGGGGTGAGGTGGGCTAGGGGGTTTGTAGGAAGTTGGGGGAGGGTGTGACCGCGTTCCGTTCTGTGTGTAGAACAATGGTTTTTAACAAGCCAGCCAGAGTGCATTGAGTGAGTGAGTGTGTGTGTGTGTGTGTGTGTGTGTGTGTGTGTGTGTGTGTGTGTGTGTGTGTGCGCCTGCGTCCATGCGTGTGTGCACCTTTGTGTGTGTGTGCGTGTGTGTGCCTGCGTATGTGATTGGAGCCTTGGTGAAGCAAGTGTGCCCTCTGATAAGAGAGCCTGGCTTAAAGAGCTGTGTGTGTGTGTGGGGGGGGAGAAACCCAGGCGTTCTTCAGTGGGGGCAGAACTGCAGCTCTTTTCGGGGCTCTAACAGTGCGCCAAAATGCAAACTCCTTCCGCTTGAGTTATGTTATAGGAAGAAACAAAAATATTGTGCTCTTTTACAGTCACTAAGGAATGCCTTATCCAATTCGTCACCTTGGTTTGGTCCATAAAACTCCTGTCTTTCCTTATGTGTGGTCTTTGACTATGTGCCTGTCTGTGTGTGTCCATGTATGTGTCTACCTACAGTTGAAGTCGGGAGTTTACATACACTTAGGTTGGAGTCACTAAAACTTGTTTTTCAACCACTCCACAAATTTCTTGTTAACAAACTATAGTTTTGGCAAGTCGGTTAGGACATCTACTTTGTGCATGACACAAGTCATTTAAAAAAAATAGTTTACAGACAGATTATTTCACTTATAATTCACTGTATCACAATTCTAGTGGGTATGTTGACTGTGCCTTTAAAAAGCTTGGAAAATTCCAGAAAATGATGTCATGGCTTTAGAAGCTGCTGATAGGCTAATTGACATCATTTGAGTCAATTGGAGGTGTACCTGTGGATGTATTTCAAGGCCTACCTTCAAACTCAGTGCCTCTTTGCTTAACATCATGGGGAAATCAAAAGAAATCAGCCAAGACCTCAGAAGAAAAAAAAATTGTAGACCTCCACAAGTCTGGTTCATCCTTGGGAGCAATTTCCAAATGCCTGAAGGTGGCACATTCATCTGTACAAACAATAGTATGCAAGTATAAACACCATGGGACCACGCAGCCGTCATACCGCTCAGGAAGGAGACGCTTTCCGTCTCCTAGAGATGAACGAGATGATTCTGGAGGAAACAGGTACAAAAGTATCTACATCCACAGTAAAACGAGTCCTATATCGACGTAACCTGAAAGGCCGCTCAGCAAGGAAGAAGCCACCGCTCCAAAACCGCCATAAAAAAACAGACTACGGTTTGAAACTGCACATGGGGACAAAGATCATACTTTTTGGAGAAATGTCCTCTGGTCTGATGAAACAAAAATAGAACTGTTTGGTCATAATGACCATCGTTATGTTTGGAGGAGGGAGGCTTGCAAGCTGTAGAACACCATCCCAACCGTGAAGCACGGGGATGTCAGCATCATGTTGTGGGGGTACTTTGCTGCAGGAGGGACTGGTGCACTTCACAAAATAGATAGCGTCATAAGGAAGGAAAATTATGTGGATATATTGAAGCAACATCCGAAGACATCAGTCAGGAAGTTAAGGCTTAGTCGCAAATGGGTCTTCCAAATGGACAATGACCCCAAGCATACTTCCAAAGGTGTGGCAAAATGGCTTAAGGACAACAAAGTTCTGTCAGGAGGAATGGGCCAAAATTCACTCAATTTGTTGTGGGAAGGTTGTGGAAGGCTACCCAGAACGTTTGACCCAAGTTAAACAATTTAAAGGCAATGCTACTAAATACTAATTGAGTGTATGTAAACTTCTGACCCACTGGGAATGTGATGAAAGAAATAAAGCTGAAATAATTAATTCTCTTTACTATTATTCTGACATTTCACATTCTTTAAAATAAAGTGGTGATCCTAACTGACCTAAAACAGGGAATTTTTACTTGGATTAAATGTCAGGAATTGTGAAAAACTGAGTTTAAATGTATTTGTCTCAAGTGTATGTAAACTTCCAACTTCAACTGTATGTCCTTGCACCACGTTGTGTCTCAGCATACTCTTGAGTTGAACTATCAGTGATATATATATATATATCTCTATTATCCCCATAGTCTGTATTTCATCTCACACACACTCACGCATCTTAGTCCTACTTATCCACCCTCTAGTTTATAACCGCCACAATGAAAAAGGCTCTGAATGCTACTAAAATCCCCTACCGTTCACTATCGAACATGCAAAACCCATGCAGGTAACACATGCATATACTTGCGTGCATTCATATGTACATATACAGGATAAGTATTTCGAAAGTCATGCATAAGTAGAAATTAAAGGAGTGTTCATAGGTGAGCTGCGTGATATCGCAGCGTGCAGCTGGAGTGCTGTGGCTGTGAAAAAGCACAACCACGCTTGCTGGTGTCTCGCTGCCTCCCTAACAAAATGTAGGACCGCACTCTGGCTGCAGATTAGAGAGGCAACCTAAAATGGATGCCTGACCCGGTCTGTGAGTGGGATGAGCGGAGAAGCGTGCACACACTCTTCATCCTACGTGCACAGATGCGCACTCACACATACTCACACACACAGAAATGAGCATGCACACTCACACTCTCACAGAGGATACACAGAACTGAGCACCCACTCACACGGCAAATGTACTTTACATATAGTACTAGTCAAAAGTTTGGACACACCTACTCATTCCAGGGTTTTTCTTTATTTTGACTATTTCCTACATTGTAGAATAATAGTGAAGACATCAAAACTATGAAATAACACATATGGAATCATGTAGTAACCAAAAAAGTGTTAAACAAATCAAAATATGTTTTATATTTGAGATTCTTCAAAGTAGCCACCCTTTGCCTTGATGACAGCTTGGCACACTCTTGGCATTCTCTCAACCGGCTTCATCAGATAGTCACCTGGAATGCATTTCAATTAACAGGCGTGCCTTGTTAAAAGTTAATTTGTGGAATTTCTTTCCATCTTAATGCATTTGAGCCAATCAGTTGTGTTGTGACAAGGTGGGGTTGGTATACAGAAGATAGCCCTATTTGGTAAAAGACCAAGTCCATATTAAGAACAGCTCAAATGAGCAAAGAAAAACGACAGTCCATCATTACTTTAAGACATGGAGGTCAGTCAATCTGGAAAATTTCAAGAACTTTGAAAGCGCTATGATGAAACTGGTTCTCATGAGGACCGCCACAAAAAGGAAGACCCAGAGTTACCTCTGCTGCAGAAGATACGTTCATTAGAGTTAACTGCAGCCCAAATAAATGCTTCACAGAGTTCAAGTAACAGACACATCTCAACATCAACTGTTCAGAGGAGACTGTGTGAATCAGGCCTTTCTTCATTGTCGAATTGCTGCAAAGAAACCACTACTAAAAGACACCAATAAGAAGAGACTTGCTTGGGCCAAGAAACACAAGCAATGTACATTAGACTTGTGTCCAAATTTGAGATTTTTGGTTCCAACCGCCGTGTCTTTGTGAGACACAGAGTAGGTGAACGGATGATCTCCGCATGTGTAGTTCCCACCGTGAAGCATGGAGGAGGAGGTGTGATGGTGTGGGGGTGCTTTGCTGGTGACACTGTCTGTGATTTATTTAGAATTCAAGGCACGCTTAACCAGCATGGCTACCACAGAATTCTGCAGCGATACGCCATCCCATCTGGTTTACACTTTGTGGGACTATCATTTGTTTTTTAACAGGACAATGACCCAACACACCTCCCAGCTGTGTAAGGGCTATTTGACCTAGAAGGAGAGTGATGGAGTGCTGCATCAGACGACCTGGCCTCCACAATCATCTGACCTCAACCCAATTGAGATGGTTTGGGATGAGTTGGATCGCAGAGTGAAGGCCAACATGTACTCAGCAACTCCTTCAAGACTGTAGGAAAAGCATTCCAGGTGAAGCTGGAGAGTGTGCAAAGCTGTGCAAAACAAGACTGTGCAAAGCTGTCATTAAGGCAAAGGGTGCCTACTTTGAAGAATCTTTGTTTAACACTTTTTTGGTTACTGCATGATTCCATATGTGTAGAAAATAGAAAATAGTTAAAATAAAGAAAAACCCTTGAATGAGTAGGTGTGTCCAAACTTTTGACTGGTACTGTATATGATGTGCGCTGTCAGTTCACTGTTCCCATAAAGAACAAAGTCCATAATCGGTTTTCTCCTCTTGTCGGATTTCCTTTTTGGAGCCATTTTGTCACGACGCAGCTTTCCTTTTTATTTTGCTCATGCACCGACACACTCCATTCCTCGATATATGTGAGGAGAAGGGTGTGTGTGTGTGTGTGTGTGTGCGTGTGTGTGTGGGGGGGTATCACTAGAGGTACATTGGAGAGTAAGGATACACAAACATACACACACTCAAAAGTGTTCTTGGCTCTGTCGCTGTCCCGAACCTGTCAGGAGAAAACATTAATAGTCAGGCCTCTAAAGTTTCTTCTCTCTACTCCGTTTCTCTGTCCTCCTTTTTTCCCAGAAAAACAGTGAAGAGCAGGGGGCTCACCTATTCCTCTCTTATTTGCCGTTACCTCTCCCTGCCTATCCATCTCCATGCCCCTCTCCTCTTCGTCACCCTCTTTCAATCTCCCCCCCTCACTCAGGTCATTTGGTGCGCTGTCATGGTTGCTCTCTTTGTCTATCTGGATAACAATTGTGTCGAACCTCTCCCTTCCCTTCGTCTTTCAGCTATTATTTTGCTGTTGATCCTCTACATAGGGAAGGATTCCCCAACTGGCGGCCCGCAGGATTTTATTGGCCCAGAAGTTTTCAGAGCAAAAATAAATAAATATATATATATATATATATATATATATATATATATATATATATATATATATATATATATATATATATATATATATTTTATTTGAATGTTTTATTGTTGGACAAAAAAACGGTAAAAACAGCAGCTAATCAGCTCCATGTAATTTGAATTTTCGAAATCTGTTCCAAAGTATTCACACACATAATAGAGATATATATGTGACCGTATACAAATGCAAGCAAGGTTTGAAATTATTATGTTTTAGTCAAACGTTATACAGTGCTTTCGGAAAGTATTCAGACCCCTTAGCTTTTTCCACGTTTTGTTATTTTTTCAGCAATCTTCACACAACACCCGATAATGACAATACAAAAAAACTGAAATACCTTATTTCCATAAGTATGTTACTCGAAATTGAGGTCAGGTGCATGCCGTTTCCATTGATCATCCTTGAGATGTTTCTACAACTTGATTGGAGTCCACCTGTGGTAAATTCAATTGATCGGACATGATTTGAAAAGGTACACACCTGATGATGGATAAGGTCCCACAGTTGACAGTGCATGTCAGAGCAAAAACCAAGCCATGAGGTCGAAGGAATTGCCCGTAGAGCTCCGAGACAGGAATGTGTTCAAGGCACAGATCTGGGGAAGGGTACCAAAACATTTATGCAGCATTGAAGATCCAAAAGAACACAGTGGCCTCCATCATCCTTAAATGGAAAAGTTTGTAACCACCAAGACTCTTCCTAGAGTTGGCCGCCCGTTCAAACTGATCAATCGGGAGAGAAGGGCCTTGGCGATGGTCACTCTGACAGAGCTCTAGAGTTCCTCTGTGGAGATGAGAGAACCTTGCAATAGGACAACCATCTCTGCAGCACTCCACCAATCAGGTGTTTATGGTAGAGTGGCCAGACGGAAGCCACTCCTCAGTAAAAGGCACATGACAGCCCGCTTGGAGTTTGCCAAAAGGCACCAAAACACTCTCAGACCATGAGAAACAAGATTCTCTGGTCTGATGAAACCAAGATTGAACTTGGTTTCATCAGAATACCAAGCGTCACGTCTGGAGGAAACCTGGCATCATCCCTACGGTGAAGCATGGTGGTGGCAGCATCATGCTGTGGTGATGTTTTTCAGCAGCAGGGACCGGGAGACTAGTCAGGATCGAGGCGAAGATGAACGGAGCAAAGTACAGAGAGATCCTTGATGAAAACCTGCTCCAGAGCACTCAGGACCTCAGACTGGGGTGAAGGTTCACCTTCCAACAAGAAAACGACCCTAAGCACACAGCCAAGACAATGCAGGAGTGGCTTCAGGACAAGTCTCTGAATGTCCTTGAGTGTCCCAGCCAGAGCCCGGACATGAACCTGATCAAACATCTCTGGAGAGACCTGTTAATAGCTGTGCAGCGACACTCTCCATCCAACCTGACAGAGCTTGAGAGGATCTGCAGAGAAGAATGGGATAAAGTCCCCAAATACAGGTGTGCCAAGCTTGTAGCGTCATACCTAAGAAGGTACTTCAACAAAGTACTGAGCAAAGTGTCTGAATACTTATGTAATTCTGATATTTGAGTAGTTTTTATAAATTAGCAAAAATGTGTCACTATGGGGTATTGTGTGTAGATTGATGAGGGAAAAAATTATAATTTTAGAATAGGGCTGTAACGTAACAAAATGTGGAAAAAGT
Organism: Salmo salar; assembly: GCF_965601325.2. Classification (NCBI taxonomy): domain Eukaryota; kingdom Metazoa; phylum Chordata; class Actinopteri; order Salmoniformes; family Salmonidae; genus Salmo; species Salmo salar. The sequence goes on along the minus strand of NC_138299.1, from coordinate 8,649,102 downwards.
CAATGGGGTCTGAATACTTTCACTGTATCTTTTTGGGCTTTGTGCAGTCACTTTGCAGTCTACAAATTATGACCATCTGCTCCAGAAAAAATTGTCCCGCGGCTGAATGTAGTTGATGATCCCTGACATAGGGCATCTCTAACATGTCAGGTGCATCATATTATAATATTATATCACAATGAGGTATTGCTTTTCAAGACATTTTTTTAGAAGATATTGTAGAGTGCATTGTGTGAAGATGAGAATATAGGTGTATTTTTTTTTCGAGCAACCTTTATTTGATTGAGTAACGTATTTTTATTGTAGTAACATTATTATGGATGCTGTGTGCTCTGATTAGATATTATGGTATGTCATTTATCTGTGAAGCATTACCCAGAAGAGGACTGGGGGAAAAAAGGAACAATCCTTTAGCTTGCTTTTGACAGAACCGTCAACCATGTTTTTTAAAAGATTGCATAAATGACAATGTCCATGGTGAGGGCAAAACTCCTCTAATAATGTCCTACTGATGACTCAATGTGTTTGTGTGTGTCACTCTCTCTTTCTGTCTCTCTTTCTGTCACTCTCTCTGTCTTTCTCGCTCTTTTTGTCTCTTTTGCTCTCTTTCTCTCTCTCAACAGCGTGGGCCTTCCGAAGTAGAAATAGAGAGAATACAGTAGAGAAATAGAGAGTGAACCTTTTCTTTTTCTTACTCGGTGTGTCACATTTTATTTGTGTCTCTCTCTAGCGGTGGGGGTGGGTGGGGGGTCTCTTGCGTTCTCGCTTGACTGGAGCGACGGTGAAGCTCGCTCTCCGCGGTCCTCCCGTAGTCACACGGGAGAGAGACGCGCTCGCTCGGCCATAGTGTCTTTGACAGCCAAGCCTTTCCGACAGGCGTGAAGATGGGCTGACTGAGCTAGCTCGCAATGCAGGACTCACTGGGGCTAGTGTAGCGCTAAGGTGCCCTGCACTCAAAGACTATTCAGTCAGATCCATTGCTAACACTAGCGCTAGCTGATTCTCCAGCCGCAGTGAGCATTGCTGATCTACTACGGCGTTTTGACACGACGTGACTGCATGCATTCTGATTTATGGGCTCAAAATGGCTGCCGTATTGTGACTTGCATTGGAGTCAGGCTTAAGAGTGTAGCCTATTCCTTCTCTGTTATCAGGCCATTGCTTGGACATTGTATTCCTCTCATATAAAAGCGAACCTCTAATGTATCTGATGCCCTGGGGCTTTCTGTCTTTAATGAGTGGGTAGTAGGACTATTTATAGCCCGGAAAAGCTGCCCTCCATTGTAAAATATGCAAAGGGTGGGCAATCCCTTTGCAGCTTTCGTTGGGGAATGTGTATATTATAACAGTGCATTTGCCATAGGCATATCCTACATTTGATATAAGTGTAATGCTTTTTGACCCTCAACTTCTCCAAATGTGGCGTTTGATTTTGATGTGATGTCAGTCAGAAATATCTAATCTGAAACCGTATTGGCCAGTGAGGACCGATGATCTTGAATCCTGTTTTGAATGTGCTCTAGTTCGAAATTATCCTTGGGCTACAGATCTAGGATCAACTTACCTCCCCAAATACTAACCTTAACCACTCCATCAAAATCAGCCTGTTTTCTGGGGCAGTCAGTGCTTTGATATAGAGAGAGAACCACCTCGGCATCACCTCCAGCACAATTCCACTCTAAATTCTTCACTGCTGCCTTGTGGCTGAAGACTGGTACTGCATGTTGCGGTTTTATTCTTTCTCCCTGACAAATAAGAGACGAATACTGCTCTGTAGCAGTACAATGTCTTCTCGGACTTTCCAATGTGTTTTGAGAACGAGGCCAAGAAAACGAGGATGCAAAGAATCAAGGAAGGATGAAGTGATCCCTTGTGTCGGTGAACAATCCAGCACACCTTAGAATTATTGTTTGTTAGGGTCTCCAGAGTGCTAATCTTTAAATGTATTTTGTGGTGGAAGGAAGCCGTGTGTTTTGCTGCAAAGGAGTAATCCCTCAGCAGGTAGTGTGTTTGAATCCTGCTCTCGAGGTGCTTACACCATGCTGCAACACTTATGGAGAGCACAAAGCAACCAGCAACTCTTTCATGCTTTGTCCCAGAGCGCAAGGAACAAGAGCCAACGCTATAGAGAAACAGAGTCTGTTTCATGTGTCAATCAATCAATCACGCTGCTTTCTAAGTCAGAGAGCAGATCCATTATCTTTGAAAAAGTGCACTTGGTTCATGTTCTGGGCATATTGTAGCAAAACATTTCAAAATGTTGTGCAATGGAAAACTAAAATGAGCAGTTTTGCACCATTTCAGATTATTTTCTTACATTTTCTGACTAGTAAACAAAACCTTGAAGCCGGTTTGTAGCTGTTGTTATGATTAGGACAATTCCTGACCATGTAACCTGACTAATTCCTCAAAAACCGGAATCTAGAATTTTTCCTGGTCAGGTCACATGGTCAGGAAGGAAATCTCCTGGCTCCATTCATGATACATTTCTTGTATTTTGATCTTGTGTCCATTTCAGGTGTTATCTGAGAAGGGCTATGGATCCATCACCACAGAGGTTCTAGAGGGCCAGGAGTTCTTCTACGCGGAAGACTATCTCCAGCAGTACCTGAAGAAGGTTCCCAAGGGCTACTGCTGTCTGAAGGGGACCGGGGTGAACTGTCCCATCGGAGCTGAAGCAGACGATGACAAAGACGAGCTGTGAAAAGAGAGAGAGAGAGAGAAAGAGAGAGAGAAAGAGAGAGAGAGAAAGAGAGAGAGCGAGAGAGAGAAAGAGAGAGAGCGCGAGAGAGAGAGCGAGAGAGAGAGCGAGAGAGAGCGAGAGAGAGAGAGAGAGAGAATGGAATACAAGGTGGATGGAATACAAGGTGGGTTTTTCGCAGATCTGAGTTTGTCGCTATCAAGGTGGAAATCACGCTTTTGAATTTTCCTGCTTCATATAGTCTCTTTATGGCCAAGTTAGGAGACTTGTTTGGACAATCTTGACTTTCTATAAACAATCAGAAATAGGTATGGGTTAAAAAAAAAATTCCACTCCCTAAAGGTTTTCTGAACTCGCTTAGCATTGTGTTAATTTGGCTAATTGGCTAAATCATTTCAAAAGTATTTAGCAATCTCTATGAACGCTATTGTATACAATGATAATTGTTTTTTTTTTTAAGTTGAAATTGAAGTGTTGCAATTCAATATAGCCCATATCAAGGTTATTTTATTATTATATTGGTGCATGATGCCGTGAGACCTCTTTGTATGCGAGGCTGAAGTACTGATAGAAATCCACAAGATGGCAATAGATACCAACAAACTTAACCTCTCAACAAAACCGCTTCAGGATTTCATTCCATCCACTCAATGTGACATCCTCACCCTTTAGGGCTATCTTCCATTAAGAGAGATGCTGGCCCATGTTAACTCCATTGCTTTCCAAAGTTGTGTCAAGTTGGCTGGATGTCCTTTGCGTGGTGGACCATTCTCAATACGCACTGGAAGCTGTTGAGCGGGAAAAACCCAGCAGTGTTGCAGTTCTTGACACAAACCGGTGTGCCTGGCACCTACTCCCTACTCCCATACCCCGTTCAAAGGCACTTACATTTTTTTGCCTTGCCCATTCACCCTCTGAATGGCACACATACACAATCCATGTCTCAATTGTCTCGAAGGCTTAAATCCTTCTTTAACCTGTCTCCTCCCCTTCACCTACACTGATTGAAGTGGATTTAACAAGTCACATCAATAAGGGATTATAGCTTTCACCTGGTCAGTCTATGTCATGGAAAGAGCAGGTATTCATTATGTTTTGTACACTCAGGCTTATGTGTGAGAGCATCCCTGGTTTTCAGCTAAACAAAATCAAATCAACGTTTATTGGTCGAGTACACAGTTCAGCAGATGTTGTAGTGGGTGCAGCGAAATGCATATGTTACGGGCTCCTTACAATGCCGTATAATGTTTTTTAAAAAAGCACACAGGGCCTCCTGAGTGGTGCAGTGGTCTAAGACACTGCATTGAGGGCTAGCTGTGCCACTAGAGAACCTGGTTCGTGTCCAGGCTCTGTCGCAGCCGGCCACGACCGGGAGACCCATGGGGCGGCGCACAATTGGCCCAGCATCGTCCGGGTTAGGGAAAGGTTTGAGTGGCAGCGCACTAGCGATTCCTGTGGCGGGGCGGGCGCAATGCACACTGACACGGTCGCCAGGTGCACGTGTTTCCTCTGACACATTGGTGCGGCTGGATTCCGGGTTAAGCGGGCATTGTGTCAAGAAGCAGTGCAGCTTGGCTGGGTTGTGTTACGGAGGATGCACGGCTCTCAACCTTCACCTCTCCCGAGTCCGTACGGAAGTTGCAGCGATGGGACAATTGAAATAAATGAATTAGGCCCTAATCTATGGATTTCACATGACTGAGAATAGAGTTGCATATCAGATGCATACTTTTTTCACGCAGGAAAAAAAGATAAAACGCATAAAAAAATATCTTGCTGCGTTTTGTAAAAACAGATCTAAAATGCTTCCAATTGTAATTTATGCTCGTTATCAGACTAATTGTGTGCTTCAGTTGCACTTCTAAACTCAGCAGACAGTGTTCCGACTGATGTGTAGCTTCTTTTAAAATGCAAGATTAACTTTAAGCAAAACATTAAGGAAATGTAGCTGGCTTTCTATTACAGCCCTAAACATTAGAAATATGATGGCCATACATAGTAATGCAAAAAATACCTTGCCTTTTTCATTGTAAGCTCATTTACTTGTGTGGCTGCCAGCCAAATAGCGTTGCACTTCTATTGTCATCTGATGAAAATGAAGCTATTTTATGTTGAATGTGTTGCACTGATGTATTTTCTGTGAAGGAAAACTGTAGTTGCACATCCCTTATCACTCTATTGAAGCAACAAAAAAAACACAGTTGACTTTCAATATAAAACGTGACCGCTGTCAATACACAGCTGGTCTCACCTGCTCCTGCTTTCTACTGTTGTGCTATTTACAAACAAACACGTGACTGGCTCAACTGTGCTGGGGAACTAAGTAAGCTTCATAAATGCAAAATAATGTGACAGATAAAAATGAAGTATGTGATCTTTATCTCCTAACGTATTGCATAAGTTGACTGCAGGTATTTACTTAAAAAAAATAGCTACAAATATGAAATGTATATAATGTATTGAAAAACTTCAAATAAATATTTTCAACAGTATTGAAAAACCATCCGTGGCTATTTCCAAATACCCCAATATACAGTCTATACAGAATACCGCCCAAGCCTAGTATGTTCGGCAGTAGATATATTAGAGTAAGCTATGTCAAAATCCAGTATATAAATAAATAAATAAATATGTATAAATGTATGTGTATAAACAGTATAACTAAATATAAAGTACAGTAGTACAAATATTTGAATGAGCTACAGTATGTCGGGAATGCAGTATTTAAATACTCAGTGTGAAACGGGAAGTGTCCAGTGGTTCAATGTCTCTATGACATGGGACAGCAGAGTTGGCTGTGTGGGAGTGTGTGTGAATTTATGTATGTGCGTGTGTTTATGAGTATGAGGTGTGTGTGTGATAGCTTGTGTGTGTGTTTTGCATCACCTGGTAGACGGCTAGTGATGGCTGTTCAACAGTCTGATGCCTGGTAATAGAAGCAGTGTTATAGTCTCTCTGTCTTGACACTGATGCACCTGTACTATCTCTGTCTGCGCCGAGTGAACATTCCGTGAGGTCCTTAATAATCTATTGGCCATTAAAGCTGACATCCGCGATAGGCGAAACAAATGTGCCCCTAGGCGCAATTGTTATTGTTTCTTTTGAGGAAATGAACATCCAGCATTGTGGTAAAATAAAAACGTAGTACTCTGCTGGTCTATCGTGTGCACAATGATGTGCAATGTTTGTTGTTTGAAGTAACGTCTCTATTGTTGTAATATCGCAAACAGACGTGGCAGTTTCACCTCTATGGATCGCAGCTTTAATGGTTCAATTAAGGAAGTACCTCCACAGGGAATGAAACTCTTCCTACATTCCATGAAACCAAGCCATGACCTCTTACATGATCATACCGCCACGTTGTAAGACTGCTTTTGGTTATTAAGGTTTTATAACATATCATGCCTTCAGAAAGTATTCACACACCTTGACTTTTTCCCCGTTTTATTGTGTTACAAAGTGGGATTATCCTGTAAAAAAAAAAAAAAATCTACAAAATCTACTCAGTAATGTCAAAGTGGAAGAAAAAAATCGAACATTTGTAAAACATTCATGAAAAATAAAACACTAATACAGTTGAAGTCGGAAGTTTACCTACACTTAGGTTGGAGTCATTAAAATTAATTTTTCAACCACGCCAAAACTCTAGTTTGTTTAAAAGAACATTTTCGAAGTTCGTGCATGATACAAGTAATTTTTCCAACAATTGTTTACAGAATTGTTTATTTCACTTATAATTCACTGTATCACAAGTCCAGTGGGTCAGAAGTTTACATACACTAAGTTGACTGTGCCTTTAAACAGTTTGGAAAATTCCAGAAAATGATGTCATGGTTTTAGAAGCTTCTGATAGGCTAATTGACATAATTTGAGTCAATTGGAGGTGTACCTGTGGATGTATTTCAAGGCCTACCTTCAAACTCAGTGCCTCTTTGCTTGACATCATGGGGAAGTCAAAAGAAATCAGCCAAGACCTCATAAAAAAATTGTAGACCTCCACAAGTCTGGTTCATTCTTGGGAGCAATTTCCAAATGCCTGAAGGTACCACGTTCATCTGTACAAACAATAGTACGCAAGTATAAACACCATGGGACCACGCAGCCGTCATACCGCTCAGGAAGGAGACGCGTTCTGTCTCCTAGAGATAAACATACTTTGGTGCTAAAAGTGCAAATCAATCCCAGAACAACAGCAAAGGACCTTGTGAAGATGCGGGAGGAAACAGGTACAAAAGTATCTATATCCACAGTAAAACGTGTACTATATCGACATAGGAAGGAGCCACTGCTCCAAAACCGCCAGAAAAAAAGCCAGACTATGGTTTGCAACTGCACATGGGGACAAAGATCGTACTTTTTGGAGAAATGTCCTGTGGTCTGATGAAATGAAAATAGAACTGTTTGGCTATAATGACCATTGTTATGTTTGGAGGAAAAATGGGGAGGCTTGTAAGCCGAAGAACACCAACCCAACCCTGAAGCATGGGGGTGGCAGCATCATGTTGTGAGGGTGCTTTGCTGCAGGAGGGACTGGTTCACTTCACAAAATGGATGGCATCATGAGGCAGGAAAATGATGTGCATATATTGAAGCAACATCTCAAGACAACAGTCAGGAAGTTAAAGCTTGGTCGCAAATGGACAATGACCCCAAGCATACTTCCAAAGTTGTGGCAAAATGGCTTAAGGACAACAAAGTCAAGGTATTGGAGTGGCATCACAAAGCCCTGACCTCAATCCTATAGAAAATGTTTGGGCAGAATTGAAAAAGTGTGTGCGAGCAAGGAGGCCTTCAAACCTGACTCAGTTACACCAGCTTTGTCAGGAGGAATGGGCCAAAATTCACCCAACTTATTGTGGGAAGCTTGTGTAAGGCTACCCAAAACATTTGACCCAAGTTAAACTATTTAAAGGCAATGCTACCAAATACTAATTGAGTGTATGTGAACTTCTGACCCACTGGGAATGTGATGAAAGAATAACATTCTTAAAATAAAGTAGTGATCCTAACTGACCTAAGACAGATAATTTGTACTTGGATTAAATGTCAGGAATTGTGAAAAACTGAGTTTAAATGTATTTGGCTAAGGTGTATGTAAACTTCTGACTTCAACTGTATATCATGATTAGGTAAGTATTCAACCCCCTGAGTCAATACAGTGGCAAGAAAAAGTATGTGAACCCTTTGATATCCAAGTAATTCCAAAGGGTTGACATACTTTTTCTTGCCAAAGTACATGTTAGAATCGCTATTGTCAGCGATTACAGCTGTGAGTCTTTCTGGGTCTCTCAGAGCTTTGCACACCTGGATTGTGTAACATTTACCCAATATTATTTTCAAAATTCTTCAAGCTCTGTCAAATTGGTTGTTGATCATTGCTAGACAACCATTTTCAGGTCTTGCCATAGATTTTCAAGCAGATTTAAGTCAAAACTGAAGAAGACAGCATTCACTGTCTTGGTATATCATGACACAAGGCGAGACCCAGATGCAGACACAGGAGGTAGATGGTTGGAGTCTTACAATGTTTATAAATCCAAAAGGAGTAGGCAAGAGAATGGTCGTGGACAGGCAAAAGGTCAAAACCAGATCAGAGTACAGGAGGTACAGAGTGGCAGACAGGCTCGTGGTCAAGGCAGGCAGAATGGTCAGGCAGGCGGGTACAAAGTCCAGAAACAGGCAAGGGTCAAAACCGGTAGAACTAGAAAAAGGAGAAATGCAAAAAGCAGGAGAATGGGAAAACCGCTGGTTGACTTGGAAGCATACAAGTCAAACTGGCACATTGAGACGGGAAACACAGGGATAAATATGCTGGGGGAAAAAGCGACACCTGGAGGGAGTGGAGAAAATCACAGGGACAGTTGAAACAGATCAGGATGTGACATGGTAAGCTACTCCAGTGTAGATGTGACCTTGTCTTTCAGGTTATTGTCCTGCTGAAAGGTGAATTCAGCAGACTGAACCAGGTGTTTCGGCTAGGATTTTGCCTGTGCTTAGCTCCATTCCGTTTAGTTTTTATCATGAAAAACGCCCCGGTCCTTAACGATTACAAGCATACCCATAACATGATGCAGCCACCACTATGCTTGAAAATGTGGAGAGTGGTAGTCAGTAATATGTTGGATTTTACTTGCCCCAAACATGGCACTTTTTAAATCAAGATAAAAAGAGAATTGCTTTGCCACATTTTTTGCAGTATTGCTTTAGTGCATTGTTGCAAACAGGATGCATGTTGTGGACTTCAGTGCACAACGCATAAGCTGCCAAACCTTCATATCATAACCGCTAACTGCTACACACAGCCTACATTGTTGTCACCATATTAGTGTAACCGATGTGAAATGGCTAGTTAGTTAGCGGTGGTGCGCGCTAATAGCGTTTCAATCAGTGACGTCACTCGCTCTGAGACTTGAAGTAGGGTTTCCCCTTGCGTTGCAAGGGCCGCGGCTTTTGTGGCGCGATGGGTAACTATGCTTTGGTGGGGTGTCAGTTGTTGATGTGTGCAAGGGTCCCTGGTTCGAGCCCGGGTTGGGGCGAAGAGAGGGACGGAACCTACACTGTTGCATTGATGCTGTTGACCCGGATCATTGGTTGCTGCGGAAAAGGAGGAGGTCAAAAGGGGGGTGAGTGTAACCAATGTGAAATGGCTAGTTAGTTAGCGGTGGTGCGCGCTAATAGCGTTTCAATCAGTGATGTCACTCGCTCTGAGACTTGAAGTAGGGTTTCCCCTTGCGTTGCAAGGGCTGCGGCTTTTGTGGCGCGATGGGTAACGATGCTTCGTGGGGTGTCAGTTGTTGATGTGTGCAAGGGTCCCTGGTTCGAGCCCAGGTTGGGGCGAAGTGAGGGACGGAACCTACACTGTTACATTAGCTAACGTCATAATCAGCATACCTACTAGAACTAACGCATTAGTAAACCCACTAGTTACAATCATGCAGTAAAATGTACAGTGTACAGCAAGCAGTTTAGCAGTTACACTGGCGCTCCCCGGTGGCAATAAATGAATAAAATCAAAAGCTTACCTTGACTTGGAAGCATTCCAGTGTTGGATAACCATAGCCAGCTAGCTAACATAGCATCCCTCTCTGCTTGAGCTGGGTGTTTGAGTAAGCTTAAACTAGCTAGCTGCATCACAAGCTAAGTAAGTAAAAGTGGGAAAAAAATGCAATGAAATGTAGTTCTCTCTCTTTCTCTCTTGCTTCTCCTAAATGTTATAAGAAATGAATATGTTTCAAACTGTTCAACTATTGTCTTTCTCTCGCTTTGATTAAATTACTCACCACATTTTATGCACTGCAGTGCTAGCTAGCTGTAGCTTATGCTTTCAGTACTAGATTAATTCTCTGATCCTTTGATTGGGTGGGCAACATGTCAGTTCATGCTGCAAGAGCTCTGATAGGATGGAGGACATCCTCCAGAAGTTGTCATGATTACCGTTTAAGTCTATGGAAGTGGTTGAGAACCATGAGCCTCCTAGGTTTTGTATTGAAGTCAATGTACCCAGAGGAGGATGGAAACTAGCTGTCCTCCGGCTACGCCATGGTGCTACGCTATAGAGTGTTGTTGAGGCAACTGTAGACCTTCATTGCAAAACATTGTGTAAATACAATATTGTTGATCCATCCTCAGTTTTCTCGTATCACAGCCATAAAACTCTGTAACTGTTTTAAAGTCACCATTGGCCTCAAGGTGAAATCCCTGAGTGGTTTCCTTCCTCTCTGGCAACTGAGTTAGCAAGGACACCTGTATCTTTGTAGTGACTGGGTGTATTGATACACCATCCAAAGTGTAATTAATAACTTCGCCATGCTCAAAGGGATATTCAATATCTGCTTCCTTTATTTTATTTTATCTACCAACAGGTGCCCTTCTTTGCGAGGCATAGGAAACCTCCCTGGTCTTTGTGGTTGAATCTGTGTTTGAAATTGACTGCTCCACTAAGGGACCTTACAGATAATTGAATGTGTGGGGAACAGAGATGAGGTAGTCATTAAAAAATCATGTTAAACACTATTATTGCACACAGAGTGAGTCCATGCAATTTATTATGTGATTTGTTAAGAAAATGTTTACTCCTGTACTTCTTTAGGCTTGCCATAACAAAGGGGATGTATACTTATAGACTCAAGACACTTCCGCTTTTCATTATTAATTCATTTGTAAAGAAAAATCTAAAAACATAATTCCACTTTGTTGCTGTCGCTCTTTGTCACTGTGAATAGGTGTTTTGAGCAATCATTCCTATTCCAATCATATTCCAAGTTCGAACTTTGGCTGGAGCAACAAATGTAGAGGATGGAGTTAAAGGAAATTAAATATTTGAAGTGAACCATCCACTTGTAAACTAAATAAGGTTATTCTTCTAAGTATGTTGGTAATCCCTGAGTCTCTGTTTGACGGGGACATGGGTGGGGGTTGTGTGTGTGTGTGTGTGTGTGTGTGTGTGTGTGTGTGTGTGTGTGTGTGTGTGTGTGTGTGTGTGTGTGTGTGTGTGCACCTTTTCTGCTCTACAGATGAGCAACACTGGGACTTCTTGTCTATGATTCACAGACTGTTTTAGAACTCAGACAGACCTTATTATACACACAGATGATTGAACATGCAAATACACACACATATACACATGGATACACACGACAGTGCCTAAAGAGAGAGAGGACAGACCTATCTACCAGTGGCAGTCAGTGCCATTTAGATTAAGGGAGAAGTTTTAATTTTTTTTATGAGCATGGCCTTATTTCTATTGAATATTGGATGACTGTCATTCATATTCCTTTCACCGAGATCAATGTAACATCCATATGTTTCGGCTACTACATGATACTCACATTTTTCCTATACCCATCATGAGGTTGCTACAACCTAGCCTATGAATGAAAGTTTACAACAGAAGTGCACAGGTCGAGAGAAGAATGTGAGTAATCAAGGTGACAGGCAGTGACACTTTCAGTAACGCCTTGCACACTCTTGTCAGCATCTAGCTGATCTACGATGTAGTCATTTGTCCAACAGTGGCAAACAAGAGTTTCTATTGGACAAATTCAGGTATGTTTATCACCGTTTTGAATGAATACACCCCTGATCACACGCAGACACAGTTCATTTTCATAGCAGCCACATACAAACAGTATGATCACTTTGCGCGTTGTATAATTCCTTCTCACATCTACACACTCTCCTCCTCTCACCTTTCCCTTCACTTGTGGACATCAGTGCACAACACATCAGCTCTCTGTGACCAGGTGAAAAAACCTTTCCAAGCCAAACCTTCATATCATCAACGCTACACAGCCTACATTGTTGTCACCATATTAGCTAACGTCATAGTCAACATTCAGTGCATTCGGGAAGAATTCAGACACTCACTTTTTCTACATTTTGTTACGTTACAGCCTTATTCTAAAATGGATTCAATTAGAAATTGTTTTCCTTATCAATCCACACACAATACCCCATAATGACAAAGCGAAAACAGGTTTTTAGAAATGTTTGTAAATATATAGATTAAAAAAATAAAAATACCTTATTTACATAAGTATTCAGACTCTTCGCTATGAGACTTGAAATTGAGCTCAGGTGGATCCTGTTTCCATTTATCATCCTTGTTATGTTTTTACAACTTGATTGGGGTCCACCTGTGGTAAATTCAATTGATTGGACATGATTTCGAAAGGCACACACCTGTCTATATAAGGAGATGATTGTGGACTACAGGAAAAGGAGGGCCAAGCACGCCCCCATTCCCATCAACAGGGCTGTAGTGGAGCAGGTTGAGAGCTTCAAGTTCCTTGGTGTCCACATCACCAACAAACTAACATGGTCCAAGCACACCAAGACAGTCGTGTAGAGGGCACGACAAAACCTATTCCCCCTCAAGAGACTGAAAAGATTTGGCATGGGTTCTCAGATCCTCAAAAGGTTCTACAGCTGCACCATCGAGAGCATTCTGACTGGTTGCATCACTGCCTGGTATGGCAACCGCTCAGCCTCCGACCGCAAGGCACTACAGAGGGTAGTGCGTTTCTGCCCAGTACATCACTGGGGCCAAGCTTCCTGCCATCCAGGACCTCTATACCAGGCGGTGTCAGAGGAAGGCCCTAAAAATTGTCAGACTCCAGCCACCCTAGTCATAGACTGTTCTCTCTGCTACTGCACGGCAAGTGGTACCAGAGAGCCAAGTCTAGGTCCAAGAGGCTTCTAAACAGCTTCTTACGCCAAGCCATAAGACTACTGAACATGTAATCAAATGGCTACCCAGACTATTTGCATTGCCCCCCCCCCCCCCCCCTATTCACTATTTTACGCTGCTGCTGCTACTCTCTGTTATTATCTATGCGTAAAGCACTTAAATAACTCTACCGACATGTATATATTACCTCAATTACCTCGACTAACCAGTGCCCCCGCACATTGACACTGTACCCCCTGTATATAGCCTCGCTATTGTTATTTTACTGCTGCTCTTAATTATTTGTTACTTTTATTTTTATTTTTTATATATATTGTTTTTGGGGGGGTATTTTTCTTAACTTCATTGTTGGTTAAGGGCTTGTAAGTAAGCATTTCACTGTAAAGTGACTGATTGAGGGAAAGACGAACGGAGCAAAGTACAGAGAGATCCTTGATGAAAACCTGCTCCGGAATACTCAGGACCTCAGAATGGGGCGAAGGTTCACCTTCCAACAGGACAATGACCCAAAGCACACAGCCAAGACAATGGAGGAGTGGCTTTGGGACAAGTCTCTGAATGTCCTTGAGAGGCCCAGCCAGAGCCCAGACTTGAACCCGATCGAACATCTCTGGAGAGACCTGAAAGTAGACATGTGAGAAACTTCCCAAATACAGGTGTGCCAAGCTTGTAGCGTCATACCCAAGAAGACTCGAGACTGTAATCGCTGCCAAAGATGCTTCTACAAAGCACTGAGTAAAGGGTCTGAATACTTATGTAAATGTGATATTTCTGTTTTAAATTTTTTATTAATTAGCAAAAATTTATAAAAACCTGTTTTTGCTTTGTCATTATGGGGTATTGTGTGTAGATTGATGATGGGAAAAAAACAATTTAATCCATTTTAGAATAAGGCTGTAACGTAGAAAAATGTGGAAAGATCATGGGGTCTGAATACTTTCCGAATGCACTGTAGCTTTGTATTTATTAATTTATTTAACCTGTATTTAAATAGGTATGTCATTTAGGAACAAATTCCTATTTACAATGATGGCCTACCAAAAGGCAAACATAAAAAATACAGGACAAAACACACATCACGACAAGAGAGACACCACGACACTACATAAAGAGAGACCTAAGACAACAACATTGCATGGCAGCAACACATAACTACTAGCTACTAGAACTAACGCATTAGTAAACCCGCTAGCTACAATCATGCAGTACAGTGTACAGTCAGCAAGCAGTTTAGCAGTTACACCAGCCAGCCCCAGTAGTAATAAGTTAATAAAGCCAAAGCTTACTTTGACTTGGAAGAGTTCCAGTGTTGGATAGCATAGCCAGCTAGCTAACACAGCATCCCTCTCTGCTTGATCCGGGTGTTTGAGTAGGCTAAACTAGCTAGCTGCATTCGCTAGCTAAGTAAGTGAAAGTGAAAAAATATTAAATGAAATACAGCTCTCACTCTCTTCTTCATTTTTGAATAAATACATTTGTTCGAAACTGTTGAACTATTGTCTTTCTCTCTTTTTGAGTCGACTACTCTCCACATTTTATGCACTGCAGTGCTAGCTAGCTGTAGCTTATGCTTTCAGTTCTAGATTAATTCTCTGGTCCTTTGATTAGGTGGACAGCATGTCATTTCATGCTGCAAGAGCTCTGATAGGTTGGAGGACATCTTCCGGAAGTTGTCATAATTACTGTTTAAGTCTATGGAGCGGGTGAGAACCATGAGCCTCCTAGGTTTTGTATTGAAGTCAATGTACCCAGAGGAGGACGGAAACTAGCTGTCCTCCGGCTACACCATGGTGCTACCCTACAGAGTGCTGTTGAGGCTACTGTAGGGTACTGTGTTTAAATCAATTGTTTGGTGACGTGAATATATTTAGTATAGTTTTAGGAGGATGGTCCTCCCCTTCCTTCTCTGAGGAGCCTCCACTGCTGTCTACACAAATTCTAGTTACACCCTTCAATTCACCCAGACACACACACACATTCATACACATACTGAAGTAGTCACACTTTCATACCGACTCACATCTCTACTCAAACACTCATGCTTACCCTCCAAAGAGTAGAGAAGAGAAATCTAGAGAAAGCTCTTTGGGTGACCGCAGCAGATAGATTTCACCCTGCTCGAGTTTTCCCCCCCCCCCCTCCCTCTTTCTCTCTTTGTGTGTGTCACTTCCTGACACCTGTGTGTAGGTGGACCCGACTGGGGTGCAGGTGCACGCTCTCGGGGCTTATTTTAGTATTGGGCCACAGATTTTTGCATGGGTCTGCATGTAACTCTCTGTCTCTCCGTGTCTCTATGCGAAGCGTTTGAACCATGAGGATATGAACTATGCCCGCTAGCTCAGAGACATATGTGGTCGGGCTAGCTACCTGTTTGTTAGCGTCTGTACTTGTCTGATAACCTTTTGATAAAGCAGACACACACACAAAGCAGACACACACACTTACACACAGTATCTGAGTGGAATGATTTAATCACACACTGTTTCAATGTCGGTGTCTCAATGAGGCCAATAGCATGCTAAGGCAGCTCTGTTGATTGTTTTCCACACTTTTTTTTCACTTTGGGTTGAGGGGAATTGCTATAAGCAGTAGGATGGGCAGGATGAGCAGGCCAAGAGTTTGACTGGTTATATTAAGGCAGCGAGTGTAACAGCCAAACTGTCCAGGTGCAAATGTCTCTCTTTCTCTCTCTCTCTCGCTCTCTCTCCCTCTCTATCACTCTACCTCCCTCCATCGATTCCCCCGCACCCACTCGCTTTCTGTATCTCTCTCTTTCTGTCACACACACACACTCACGAGATGAAGACACTCAGCAGTTATTTTGGGGTTTCCTGTCTCTTGGTGGCTCAGGCTCACAGGTGCAGGGTGCCAGCGAGTTGGGCCTCCAGCCAGGCCTAGTGGAGCACATGCCACTGGGGCCAGAGACAGTGACACACCACACACTGCCCCTCGAGACCATCCGTGTGTGTGTGGATGGGTGAGTACGAGGGTGTGTGTGCGAGTTTGTGCATGTGTGTGCATGCCCTTGCTCGAGCTTGCGTGTGTGCGTGGGTGCGTGTACCCATGTGTGTGACATGCTCATGTGTGTGTCCATCTGCACGTGTGTGTGTACATCTCCTTTTGTGTGTGTACGCCTTCATGCATGAGTGTATTTGTGTGGAGGTCGTAGTGCTATCTCCAAGAGTTCAGAGGTCAACCATCACCAAAAAGGAGGCAGCTTGTAAAAGCCACCAGGGAAGGCCACCGGCTCCTCCCTCGCCCCCGGGCTGCAGATGCCCAGGCCCACACAACGGTGCGTTTCTTGGGGCGACACAGAGGGCCCGCTGTGCTCCGGAGCTCCAGAGCTGTGACGCTCCGATTAAGACCCGGCGTGCCGGACGGACGGAGAGGGGACGCAAAACACATCTGGCATCCACACACACACACATGCACACTCAGTCACACACACGTACAAGCATAGTCTCGCACACACACTAAAACACGCGCTCATATACGCATTCACGCACACACACAAAACAGGACATAGTCAGAGAAGAGCTGACAACACAAGCGGAAGAGAGGAGCTGAGCAGCGAGGCTGTGTGTGTGTGTGTGTGTGTGTGTGTGTGTGTGTGTGTGTGTGTGTGTGTGTGTGTGTGTGTGTGTGTGTGTGTGTGTGTGTGTGTGTGTGTGTGTGTGTGTGTGTGTGTGTGTGTGTGTGTGTGTGTGTGTGTGTGGGGCCAGCTTTGTGCTCAGTGCGTGTAGTAATGGCTCCATGACTGCCATGGCATGTCTAATCAAATGGAAAAGAATGTATAGATACATTTATAGATAAGAAATGATAATGGTGCACCTGAGGTGGGTCATGATGATATAGCCAAGCTTTGTCAGGTGCACATATAACCGATTTGTTTTCAATGTCACTTTCCAAGTCTGTACATCGTGTCGCTGTCGGATGAAAACCTCGTAACTGAATATTTGCCAAATGAAATGTTTTTAAATGTATTGAAAGCGGTAACTCCCCTGAATGCACTCTGAACATTTCATTACTCTAGGACCAAGAAAATGTATTGAAAATAGCTTCTGAAGTTTCGTAATTGTATGTTCGAAGACATTGTGCTTTTGTGAATTTATGTCTTTGAATAGGTTCTAACTTAGAATGCTAGAACCTATTCAGCTTCCCTGTGGCTCAGTTGGTAGAGCATGGTGTGTGCAACGCCAGGGTTGTGGGTTCAATTCCCATGGGGGCCAGTACAAAAAAAAAAAATGCATGCAATGTATGTATTCTCTACTGTAAGTCGCTCTGGATAAGAGCGTCTACTAAAAATGTCAAAAAAAAATGTATTAAAGTGATAATGCCCCTGAAGATGGTGTTTGGAGGATATATTGGCACAGGTGTTGTTAGGCCCGAGATGAAGTCTGCTGTCAACAAACTGTGCCAATATATCCTCCAAACACCGGCTTCGAGGGCTTTATCACTTTTATACAACGCGTTACCAACATATTCAAATAATGATTGACACACTTTCAATTTATTTATACTATTTCATCCTTCCACAAGATAGTCCCAACACAAATCTAGGGTTGCTACCCAAGCCGACTGGTCGTTCGTTCTATCGGTTCGGTTGCTAGAGACGTGACCCAGTCATTCAGTCTTTTTGTTCTGTATCGATCGTTTGTTCTAAATGTTCCATTGCCATACTGGCTGGCAACGTTCTTATCGCTTGCTTGCTAGCTAGTCAACTACGGCTAACTTACAGTCACGTCAAAAAGTGCACCAGAATAACAGCAAAGTAGTTGCATTTGCATTTGTTTATGCTGTTTTCTAGTGACATTTATTTGGATACATCCATAGTAATGAGCTCAATCATCAGGACACTGTTGTTCAGATGAGCTAGCCAACAACACAGCTAAAACAATCACTTCAAACTGAACCTGGAAAGACTGCAAACTAGCTGCACTTCGTTTCCATTTACCTTTTTTCAATAGACATTTCTTTGTATATACAGTATCCATACAAATTATGCCAGCTGATTCATGATTTCGACTGGCTGAGAAAAGCTGCCTACCTGTCTGTCTCGTCCTGACTCCGGACACGTTCATTACTATGGGACAGCTGGAGATCCAATTTGAATATTGAAACAATGTTGCAAATGTCTGAGAGACAGACCCAAAGGTTTATACAAATCTCTGCTGTTGAAAACGAAATGTCTAGATGCTTTTTATATTGGAGATCAAGTTTATAAATTGCCTGGCTGGGCTGATGAGACAGTGGATTGCGCAGTCAGATAGAACCGAGTAAATCGGCATTTTAACGTCATAGATTTAGCCGGTGGTAACTTGTGGAATAGACACCGACTGGAATGCGGTTTTAACCGATCATCATTCAGGATGAGACCCACCCATTGTATAAATAGTATGAGAGGACATGTCCATCAATGTATGGACCATCTCTTCAGGGTGACCTCCGTTCCCTCTGAACAACAGTCAGAATATCATTACCAATTGTTCCCATTCCAATTGCCTAGGGGTACCATCTCTTAATTATAGTAATAATGTTGTCCCTTTCATTTCATTCAAATCACTTTATTTTCACGTATGGGGTTGTGTGGAGTTTTGCATACAAATAGTAAATAACAGACGATCTAGGACAGAGCATACAGTACCAAATTGCTGTTAGCTATAATAATATCTGTGGTGTATTGAAGGGCTGAGCTCGAGGCTTATACCGTTGTGTTTTGATTCACAGGGGTGTGCAGCAGGGGTGCGTGGGTGCACCTCTCTGCATTAGGGCTGCAGTCACAGTGCAGGACGCCACTAGCGGTGGCGGTTGGGACGGGGGCGGGAAGTGGGGGCAGCGGGGGTGCAGAGATGGAGCACACCTCTGGTAAACAAGATTGCATCACTTCCCCTCTGGTTGTCAACCAACCAACTAGCCACTCCCATGGCGATGACTCATTTACACCTCCAGGTTCCTAGGTTGCCAGTTTCACCTCAAACCAATAGTTGTTTTCCAGTGGGGAACCCCACCTAAAGGTTAGCCTCAAAGGACTGCACCTGGCAACCTGATTGGCTGATTGACCTTTCTTTGATTTGTGAAAACTAGTGGACTAATTTAATGAGACATCAAATGTCATGTTGTCAGTCCCTTGCCTATACAGTGATATGTTTTTTCCCAGGATGATGTTATTTATTTTATCCACTAAGTCACAATATTGTGTGTGTGTGTGTGTGTGTGTGTGTGTGTGTGTGTGTGTGTGTGTGTGTGTGTGTGTGTGTGTGTGGTGTGTGTGTGTGTGTGTGTGTGTGAGATTGACACATTGCAGAGGCGTACCGGTAGGCTCTTTGTGCCCAGCTGTGGACTCAATAAAGGCCCATCTGGACACAATAGGGCCTATCTGAGGCCTCCTGTCCTGTGACTGTCCTGTCTCGGACTGTGTCCAAACACCATGAGCTTTGAGCCTGTATACCACTCCATCCCAGTGAGCACGAGACATTGAAAAGACGTCTTTTCAGTGTCTTGTGCTCATAGGGATCCTTCTCTCCACTAGCTAAAGACAAAGACACAATCTTAGTTCCAAAAGGAAGCCATGGGGGAGTTGCCCCAACTCTCCCAAGAGACTGTGACTGTGAATGTTAAGTTTATCCGTTGAGTTTGGTATGTTTGTGTCATTTCAAATTACAATGTATATTTTCTCCTTGGTTACTCTTTCCTTGTTAATGATTCTAACCATAACGTCTTTCTATTATCAGTGTCATCAGCCACTCACTTAACCAAAGTATAAATAGACCTTAAACAAAGCTTCACATATTTCAGCATTTATCATGACACTATCAGAAGGTGTTAAGGTAAGTGACAACATATATATATATATTTTTTTTTGTATTGAATATTAAAACATACAATCTACTTGCAGTGAAGCCACTCAACATCCACATCACGTTAAGGGGCAATACTTAGAGTTCACGAAAAGAGGACACATACTTACAGTACCAGTTAAAAGTAGGGTTATTCTTAATTGTCATTATTTTCTACATTGTAGAATAATAGTGAAGACATCAAAACTATGAAATAACACATATGGAATCATGTTGTAACCAAAAAAGTGTAAAACAAATCAAAATATATTTTATATTTGAGATTCTTCAAAGTAGCCACCCATTACCTTGATGACAGCTTTTGGCATTCTCTCAACCAGCTTCACCGGGGAATCCTTTTCCAACAGTCTTGAAGGAGATCCCACATAAGCTGAGCACTTGTTGGCTGCTTTTCCTTCACTCTGCGGTCCAACTCATCCCAAACCATCTCAATTGGGTTGAGGTCGTGGGATTGTTGATGCCAGGTCATCTGATGCAGCACTCCATCACTCTCCTTCTTGGCCAAATAGCCCTTAAACAGCCTGGAGGTGTGTTGGGTCATTGTCCTGTTAAAAAACAAATTATAGTCCCACTAAGCGCAAACCAGATGGGATGGCATATCGCTGCAGAATGCTGTGGTAGCCATGCTGGTTAAGTGTGCCTTGAATTCTAAATAAATCACTGACAGTGTCACCAGCAAAGCTCCGGGCACACCATCGCACCTCCTCATCCATGCTTCACAGTGGGAACCACACATGTGGAGATCATCGGTTCACCTTTTCTGCATCTCACAAAGACACGGCGTCAAATGATTCCAAATGTCAAATGTTGACCAAATGATGTCCATTGCTTGTGTTTCTTGGCCCAAGCAAGTCTCTTCTTATTATTGGTGTCCTTTAGCAGTGGTTTCTTTGCAGCAATTCGACCATGAAGGCCTGGTTCACGTAGTCTCCTCTGAACAGTTGAGGTTGAGATGTGTCTGTTACTTGAACTCTGTGAAGCATTTTTTTGGGCTGCAATTTCTGAGGCTGGTAACTCTAATGAACTTGTCCTCTGCAGCAGAGGTACCTCTGGGTCTTCCTTTCCTGTGGCGGTCCTCATGAGAGCGCTTGATGGTTTTTGCGACTGCACTTGAAGAAACCTTAAAAGTTCTTGAGATTTTCCGGATTGACTGGCCTTCATGTCTTAAAGTAATGACGGACTGTCATTTCTCTTTGCTTATTTGAGCTGTTCTTAATATGGACTTGGTCTTTTACCAAATAGGGCTGTCTTCTGTATACCAACCCTACCTTGTCACAACACAACTGATTGGCTCAAACACATTAAAAAGGAAAGAAATTCCACAAATTAAATTTTAACAAGGCACACCTGTTAATTGAAATGCATTCCAGGTGACTACCTGATGAAGCCGGTTGAGAGAATGCCAAGAGTGTGCCAAGCTGTCATCAAGGAAAAGGGTGGCTACTTTGAAGAATCTCAAATATAGAACATATTTTGATTTGTTTAACACTTTTTTGGTTACTACATGACTCCACATGTGTTATTTCATTGTTTTGATGTCTTCACTATTATTCTGCAATGTAGAAAATATTAAAAATAAAGAAAAACCCTTGATTGTGTAGATGTGTCCAAACTTTTGTCTGGCACTGTATAAGTAACGGCCTTTGCGTCAGTCCTTCAGTTTTAGTCACACAAACAACACACTAGCTGTGCTAACTCTGCAGATGTTAATCTCCTGTTTCTTTGAATTGCATGATATGGTTCTGCTTCCTGATAAGAGCTATGGAGTGGTAAAGATAGTTGGTGTGTGTGTGTGTGTGTGTGTGTGTGTGTGTGTGTGTGTGTGTGTGTGTGTGTGTGTGTGTGTGTGTGTGTGTGAGCGTGCACACAAGAGGGAGAGAGAATGAAAGAAGAGAGATTCAGGAGGAAACCATGTTTGACACTTCTCCCATGCAGCTGCTCCCAAACACCCACACTCTTCCTGTTGGAGTGTGTGTGTGTGTGCGCGCGCGCGCAAATGCATGTAGGCCTGCTATTGGATGTGTACATGGCTCTACATAGATACAAACTTACATACTTTTATGTATCGTATTAATTATCTCATATGTAAATACTTTGTCCAACTGTTTTCCATTCACTACAGAAAGTGAGCATATGACCATGTACAAGATACCGCATAGCTACCCTATGAGCAAAATATGTTGAAAATACGCATTTTTGGTTGAAAAT
Source organism: Salmo salar (assembly GCF_965601325.2). Taxonomy (NCBI): domain Eukaryota; kingdom Metazoa; phylum Chordata; class Actinopteri; order Salmoniformes; family Salmonidae; genus Salmo; species Salmo salar. The sequence goes on along the minus strand of NC_138299.1, from coordinate 8,627,147 downwards.
ATGTTAAAGCACCAGTGCAGTCAACATGATTTCCCTGTGTTTTACATACATATATATATATATATCCACACAATGGGGTTGGAATAATACTTTGAAATTGTGAAAATTATGCTAATGCCTTTTAGTGTAAGAGCTGTTTGAAAAGACGGCCTGAAATTTCTGCCTGTTTTGGTGGAATGGAGTTTTGGCCTTCCATGGTGTTATCACCAGGCAGTAAATTAGTTAATAGACCAATAAGAAAGATGGTTCCAAACCTGTCTGCTAATAACAGCTAGTTTTCAGTTTTCCCCTCCCCACTCAGACCATTCCCAGACAGCTTACAAGCTATTTTTGTTTATTTTATATTTAGATCAAAATAGCTGCGTTGGACCTTTTAAAAATATGTTGAAAAGACATTGTGCTTACTGATACCATTCAGTAACCTATTTATGACTGAGAACAGCCACAGAGATATGAATAAGTCGACTAACCTTAACCCACTGTAGCTCCGTGAGGCCCACGCTACGCAGCAGGATTGTCAAACAAAACTGGCCTCAAAAAACATCCGGTGGTGGTAGCTTGGCCTGGCAGCTTGTGGATGGAAAACGTTACGGTGAGTGTGTGACCACACGCCCACACACACACACACACACACACACACCTATATGTGTGAACCCATCCTCCCACTGCGTAGGTAGGCGCCTCAGCTCATTGCGGGTGGAAGTGACTAGTGATAGGTAGATTAGGTACAGAGGGTTCAGGACAAACAGTGATGTTTGTTGTGGTGAGTTGTTTCCATTGTAAATATACTGCTCATCAGCAACGACAGCTCTAGATATGACTGGTCACATCCGAATGAACTGACTGGCTAGTTCATAGCAGCCAGACCGCTCCATTCAGGTGAAGCTTAGTTGGGACCTTACATGTGCTGAGAGAGGTCTTACTTGACCTGTTTTTAAACACACACTACACACACACACACACATGCAAATACACGTGTGCGTGCACACACATGCGCATACTCACAAACATACATGCACAGTGGGCAAAATAAGTTACTACTATATGAATTACACAGAAATGATGAATAACTAATATTACTGACTAAAACGTCATTCAGACATAACCATTAAGCATGCCAGTGTCTTATAGTTTTTACGTTGCATTACCATCCAATGTGAGTATAATGGATTCTATGGTGTTTATTAGAAAAGCGAAGAGCCTTATGATAAGCAGGGCTAGCATGTTGTCCGTGGGGCCGTTCTTCTTTTCTTTCTTGCTCTTGCTCTTCAAGGCCGTGTGACAACAGAACATGACAGGGAGAGTGTGAGCTGTGGTGAGCCACAGACCAAAATAACTCTAGTACTTGTTTTATAGAACCCATGTGCACCCACCCACACACAGATGCACACACAGACACATACAGATACACAGACACACACATAGCCTGTTACACGCACGCAAGTGCACACACACACACACGTGCACACATACAGATTCAAACACACAGTTACACGCATGCAAGTGCACACACACAAGTGCCCCCAGAGAAGAAGGCCTCTTGTTGGGCTGATCAGTGAAGATGGTGGGAGAAGCTCCATATACGCTGAGTATACAAACATTAAGAACACCTGCTCTTTCCATGACATAGCTTTCACCTGGTCAGTCTATGATCCCTTATTGATGTCACTTGTTAAGTCCACTTCAATCAGTCTAGATGAAGTGGAGGAGACAGTTTAAAGAAGGATTTTTAAGCCTTCGAGACAATTGAGACATGGATTGGGTATGTGTGCCATTCAGAGGATGAATGGGCAAGACAAAAGATTTAAGTGCCTTTGAACGGGGCATGGGAGTAGGTGCCAGATGCACGGTTTGTGTCAAAAACTGCAACGCTGTTGGGTTTTTCACGCTCAACAGTTTCCCGTGTGTATCAAGAATGGTCCACTACTCAAAGGACATCCAGCCAACTTAACACAACTGTGGGAAACATTGGAGTCATCATGGGCCAGCATCCCTGTGGAACACTTTCCACACCTTGTAGAGTCCATGCCCCGACTAATTGAGGCTCTTCTGAGGGCGAAAGGGTGTGCAACTCAATATTAGGAAGGTGTTGCTAATGTTTGGTATAGTCAGTGTATACGCCACCATGATGACAACACACAGGATAAGCATTCAGGCCAACGGTATAGCATATGATACCAATGTCTGTTCTTTTCTACCTACTTTAGACTATTTGCAACCATCACAACAGGATATTGTACTACACCTTCATTGTCATTGGTTGTCGGGAAAAATGGACTGTGTTTTATGGTTGAGTGACAGCGCCTGGTAGCCCTTCCTCTCTGTGGTTAGCATGCTATTGTGATGCACAGTATGTGTGTGTGTCGGTCGAGGGCCACCCTGTTGCCACAGCAACGGCACCTGGCTGAGTTAGTGTGGGCAGAGGGAGGGCATGTGGGGGGGTGGACGGGTAGAGTGATCGACCCAGCCCACCTGTCAGCAGGCCCTGGCCACAAACGACTCTTTTTCATCCTCCCCGTGCTGTACTCTTTCTCTGTATCAGGCATCTCTCTGTGTGTCTGCAGCCTGTGATGCATGTGGCCTACACACACTGACATAATGTACAGTATGTACACACAAATTCCATGTGCATACACATGCATACACAGATTTACACAGGTACACACACTCGTATGCTCATGCACACATGCTCACAGCATGTGCACACACACACATACACATGTTCACAAGAGTGAAAAATACCTTCTATCTCAAGGCCATCAGATTGTTAAATGTCACTAACACAGTGAGGCTACTGCCTACGTACAGACTTGAAATCATTGGCCACTTTAATAAGTGGATCACTAGTCACTTTAATAATGCCACTTTAACAATGTTTACATATCTTGCATTACTCATCTTATATGTACAGTATATACTGTATTTTATACCATCTATTGCATCTTGCCTATGCCGCTCTGTCATTGCTCATCCATATATTTATATGTATATATTCTTATTCCATCCCTTTACTTAGATTTGTGTGTATTAGGTAGTTGTTGTGGAATTGTTAGATTACATGTTAGATATTGCTGCACTGTCGGAACTAGAAGCGCAAGCATTTCGCTACACTCGCATTAACATCTGCTAACCATGTGTATGTGACCAATAAAGTTTGATTTGATTTGAATCCCCACCCACACACACACACACACACATGAAAACATACCCAAGCTCTCAGACATCCACACCCTTCTTAGTTACTGTGAGATTCCCACCACGGTGGCTCCCTCTCCCCCTTATCTCCTCTCTCTCCCTCCTCTCTGTGCCGTTATCTTAGCATCATGCTCCGTGTTCCTCTAGGAAGCACTGAATAAACCAGACCAGGGAAGCTAAAGCTGATCTTGGGAGGACCCCATCTTTCTCAGTACACAGTACAATAGGCCTGATGTTGACATGGGCTGTAACACACACACACACACACACACACACACACGCACATGCACACGCACACGCACACACACACTGTGTCTTATCAATGTGAGTGGAGCTGCTTCCCTCTCAGTCAGTAACACCAGGTCTCCACCACCACTCCTAGTTCCTCTGACTGAGGAGAAAGAGGAGAGCCCTTCATCCTGTTGCCTATAAACCAAGGCCTCGTGTTTGGACAAGGCTAGAATCTCTTTGCCACACTTCCAGCTCTCCTATTCAACTCGAGGAAGCCAGAGGGATATCGAGGTTTAGACAAGGCCAGAAAGTCCAATATGACTAACTGTTGAACTTCGACGTGTGTTCCGTTAGCTTTTCTTTTTTTTTTTTTACTGCAGAACCAGAGGCCTGACCTTCTCAAAAGCTTTTTTTTCCTGATATACAATCTAGCTAAAGGGAGATACTATACTGCTCCTCTCAATCTATTTTCTGAAGTAAATGTTAAATAGCACTTCATTTCTATGATTAACTCTCTCGTCCTCTTTCGCTGTCTCCATATCTGTCTCTTTCTCTCTCCATCTCTGCCTCTTTATCTCTCTCTCGCTCTCTCCTCAGGGAGGAAGAGTGGCAGCTCCTGCAGGCACCCTGTCACGCTGGCATAGTGGCATCATTCTAAAACTGGTATTAGGCATTTCCTGCTGTGTCCGTTGGCGGGTGGAAATCTCTGTGTGTGTGTGTGTGTGTGTGTGTGTGTGTGTGTGTGTGTGTGTGTGTGTGTGTGTGTGTGTGTGTGTGTGTGTGTGTGTGTGTGTGTGTGTGTGTGTGTATGGGCGGAACGCACCTGGTCCGCGCAGCTGTGGGGATCCTAGCAGGGGGGAGATAGAGGGAGAGAGAGAGGGATGGGAGGAGACGAATGAGGCCCTGTGTGTTACTATGGGGCCCGGAGAACTCTGTCTGACAGAGAGTGAGAGCTCTGTGTGAGTGTGCGCACATATCTGTGTGCTGTCAACTCTTACAAAAAAATATTTGTATTATCGTCTGGAATGCTTGTTTGAATTCATTAAATTCATAAAAACTAGTAAAGCCAAGATTTACTTTTTCCTCAGCTTGGCGACAGCATTTAAAAGCAACTGGTTTATCTGATTGGGGAGATCAGAAAGGGACTTGAACACCAAGGGTCAACAATATTGTTATTTTCTTATTAAAGTAGGGAGGGAACACAACATACTGTATGTTTTTGATCCCCTTGACATTTTCACAATACTCTTATCTCCATATTGTTGGAAAGGATCCCTCCCTGTTTTTCTGTTGAAAGGATATTGGTCAGAGGTTGGACAACACAGTTTGGGCGTTTCATATTTGATGAGTTACTTTATTAACAAAGTCAAATCTGGAGCTTATTAAAGCAGCCCAACCATTATCATAAGTTCAAACCATTACCTTACGAAACCATTTTTCAGTATAAGTTTCAAGTATCTATGATCAGTCGTAGTAGTGAGGTGTTAGCAGGGCCAGCCCCGGGCATAAGCGGTCGTATATATTTTTGTATATATTTTTTGGGGGGTGAAACTCAGTCAGGGTCTCAGCTGTTGAGAGTTAGAATAATAGAATACACAAGGTGCAAGTTAAAGACTAGGGGAGTTAGGTCTAGATTCAATCCGTACTGCAGAAGAGCCGCATTATAGCGCGATTGACATTTAAATTCAAAGTTGACATGTTCGCGGAGACTGCATTCACAGTAAACGCTGCATATGTCCGCACAGTCGGAAATGACCTTTAAATGTCAATTGCGCTATAACGTTGATCTTCCACTGTCCGGAGTGAATTCAGCCCTTAGTTGAGGATTGAGTTGTTGTTAGTTGGGATGCAGTTGCAATTCTTAGGGTCTTCTGCAGAGGGAGCAAGTAATCTGGAAAACAGGGAATACATCGTTCAGAACGATCACGTATCTCTACTAGTAGATGTAACATACTTGACCTGGGATAGTGGTGCTTATTAAAGTATGCTCAAGTGTTTTAGAACAATGTGGGACACACACACACACACCCATACATACACAAACATAGATCACACACACACACACACACACACACAAACACACACACACACACACACACACACACACACACACACACACACACACACACACACACACACACACACAGCAGCCCACCTGGATGTCTAGTCTATCAGTGGATCTGAGTGCTGGTTATTTGATAATAGTACGGAACGGTCAACATCAAACAGGCAGAGACGACAGGGCTTTCATTCACAGAGTCCGTTCATAATTATTCCAGTTGAACACAACAACTTCTATAGAAGATCTGCCTTCAAACACCAATCAAAATGTCCCGACCCCCTAATGTTTATATGCTAACTGTTAGTCTTCTACTGATCCCAAGTTGCCTTTTGAACGTGGTTTCAACCCAAAATATATATTTTCAACAAAGAATATGTATTTTCAACATCTTTGCTCATAGGGGCTAGCATAATGCTTTGTACAGTATTTAGGATAGTGACCTCTACTGTAAGGCGATGTACTTTGTCCTTATACAGTTTATGATCAATAGTAAATGGAAATGTGATTCTTATCATGTCTGAGCTGGTGTCCTTCAGTATTGAAAACCTGTTCCAGGAATTAGGCCGGGAGTTGTAACCCCCCCTGACCATACACCTCTACAAAGGGTCTCATGCTATGGACCAGGGATGGGCAACTGGCTGCATGGAGCCAGAGGCCCCACTTTTGTAAGCCCATGGCCCATTTGTCTTGTTTTACTCCGTCGGGATATCAACTTACTGTTGAGAGTTAGAATAATAGAATACACAATGTGCAATCTCTAAATTTTGCTGTGCATCAGCAGTTACTCAATTAGCCCATGTCGGCTAAACATTTTTAGATTGGTGAATGAATCTAGCGGCCAGCTATATAAACTTGTAGTAAGCATGGTTGAATTACCGACCTGGGTGGGGCCCGATTATCATCAATTATCACGTTAAAAACGGCAAACATTTGCCTCCACCCTATGGCGAAATGTGTACAATTTCAGAAGATTATCTGTAAAATTGCTAATTTTTCTCTCCGCCCCATAGAATTGCAGGAAATGACCTTTAAAAGGTCAAATGTTTTATCTTCGCTAGCACAAGAGGGGCCACTAAAATGTTTTGCTTGCAAGGTGTGTGGGGGGGGGGGGGGGGGTATGGATGTGGGCATGCACATCCACGAGCCACTGCGGCCCCCCATGATGAGTTCCGTTTTTTTTTGTGGTGCCTACCCGGTCAAAGTTGCCCATCCCTGATATAGACCATATAATGTGTTAGAAAATTGAAAAAGCTCTGAACTATCCGTTCAGACTCCAGTACTACCTACCTACAGCTTATGGAAAATTTGCTCTTTTAGTATTTGTCCAAAAGGTTTCCTCAAGGAGAAAGCCCCCACTTCAAAGATAATAAAACTAAAACACTATAGTAAATACTACAGTAATGTCTAAAAACACTACAGTAGTTAAGTTGTATACAGTATACTATAGTTTTTAACTATACTAATACTACAGTATTTATACTATAGTAAACTGTAAATACTACAGTATACTACAGTCATGTCCACAAAAACACTATAGTATATAAATATAGTAATGCTACAGTATTTTTATACCATAATAGTTTGTCATGTTGGGTAGTCTCCATTGAAACAAGTGACTTGTCCTCTCTTTCCTGCCATACAAAGCTATGACACACACACACACACACACACACACACACACACACACACACACACACACACACACACTTCTCGGTCTAAAAGCCATTACCCTTCCACCTCTCCCTCCCTTATCAACCAACATCCCCACTTTTGTTTTTCTTACTTCGTTTGCTAAGCCCTCCAAATTGTTCCTAGTTGTTGTTTTTGTTATCGTTTGTTTGTTCCTCCAACGACCCTATAGCCTGAGTGGCCATATACCTCTGGTCAAACTGACAAACACACACACACAACCATCTTCTTCCTTATCTGTCTCTTGCTCTCTGTTAGGGCCAATCAGACACCTCGCTGGCTGCCATAGCCGGAGACACGCGCTAGCGACCCTCACTTCAATTAGCTCCTCCGCACGGCGCCCAATTTCACGGCTATAACCCCCCGCCAAGCCCCCACTAGGCTCCCAGCAAGGACCAACGCACCCCATCCATCACCTGCACCCTAGGGGAGGACTAGGGGAGAGGGGACGGGGGTGAAGAAGGGGGCGTGCGCTGGAGGGAGTGACGTATTGCTCCTCAGATGGGGAGAGTGAGACTGGGTAACTTTGACCTGGCTTACAGGCTGTTATGAAGAGAGAGAGGTGGTTGGTTTTCACTGCTGGCTTCCTGTCCTGTGTGTGTGGATGCATAATGTGAATGGTTTAATGTGTATTCAGTGTTCACTGGGTTGGAAGTGTGGGGGTATGACTTATGGTTGTGGATGGGGAATCTAAACTTTGTCCACACACAAGAGAGGGTTTTATATGAATGAGTCATCAGGCCATACATTCATAGGAAGTCACATAGCAAAGTCATGAAATGTGCAGTGTGTGTTTGTGTGTGTGTGTGTGTGTGTGTGTGTGTGTGTGTGTGTGTGTGTGTGTGTGTGTGTGTGTGTGTGTGTGTGTGTGTGTGTGTGTGTGTGTGTGTGTGTGTGTGTGTGTGTACGTGTGTGTGTGTTAGTGTGCGTGCGTGCGTGTGTGTGTGTGTGTGTGTGTGTGTGCTTGTATGCCCATGCTTGTACATTTGTGTGTTTGTACAAAGGTCCTGTGGTGAGAAGACAAGTCAGTGTTTGTTGAGTGGAGCAGTCAAAACAACAACACTATTTGACCTACTGTGAAGTCGACTGTTGTCGCCAGGCAGTTATTTTTGTTATTCTGTCTCTCTCTCTCCCTCTATTTCTCTCGGCTGCTATTTCTCTCTCCCTCGCTCACAGAAGTCATTACCTTACTCACATATTTATCCATGCACAGACACAGACACAGACACACTCATTTAAACCCCTTACTACTACACTGCTCAAAAAAATAAAGGGAACACTTAAACAACACATCCTAGATCTGAATGAAAGAAATCATCTTATTAAATACTTTTTTCTTTACATAGTTGAATGTGCTGACAACAAAATCACACAAAAATAATCAATGGAAATCCAATTTATCAACCCATGGAGGTCTGGATTTGGAGTCACACTCAAAATTAAAGTGTTTAACCACACTACATGCTGATCCAACTTTGATGTAATGTCCTTAAAACAAGTCAAAATGAGGCTCAGTAGTGTGTGTGGCCTCCACGTGCCTGTATGACCTCCCTACAACGCCTGGGCATGCTCCTGATGAGGTGGCGGATGGTCTCCTGAGGGATCTCCTCCCAGACCTGAACTAAAGCATCCGCCAACTCCTGGACAGTCTGTGGTGCAACGTGGCGTTGGTGGATGGAGCGAGACATGATGTCCCAGATGTGCTCAATAGGATTCAGGTTTGGAGAACGGGCGGGCCAGTCCATAGCATCAATGCCTTCCTCTTGCAGGAACTGCTGACACACTCCAGCCACATGAGGTCTAGCATTGTCTTGCATTAGGAGGAACCCAGGGCCAACCGCACCAGCATATGGTCTCACAAGGGGTCTGAGGATCTCATCTCGGTATCTAATGGCAGTCAGGCTACCTCTGGCGAGCACATGGAGGGCTGTGTGGCCCCCCAAAGAAATGCCACCCCACACCATGACTGACCCACCGCCAAACCGGTCATGCTGGAGGATGTTGCAGGCAGCAGAACGTTCTCCACAGGGTCTCCAGACTCTGTCACGTCTGTCACATGTGCTCAGTGTGAACCTGCTTTCATCTGTGAAGAGCACAGGGCGCCAGTGGCGAATTTGCCAATCTTGGTGTTCTCTGGCAAATGCCAAACGTCCTGCACGGTGTTGGGCTGTAAGCACAACCCCCACCTGTGGACGTCGGGCCCTCATACCACCCTCATGGAGTCTGTTTCTGACCGTTTGAGCAGACACATGCACATTTGTGGCCTGCTGGAGGTCATTTTGCAGGGCTCTGGCAGTGCTCCTCCTGCTCCTCCTTGCACAAAGGCGGAGGTAGCGGTCCTGCTGCTGGGTTGTTGCCCTCCTACGGCCTCCTCCACGTCTCCTGATGTACTGGCCTGTCTCCTGGTAGTGCCTCCATGCTCTGGACACTACGCTGACAGACACAGCAAACCTTCTTGCCACAGCTCGCATTGATGTGCCATCCTGGATGAGCTGCACTACCTGAGCCACTTGTGTGGGTTGTAGACTCCGTCTCATGCTACCACTAGAGTGAAAGCACTGCCAGCATTCAAAAGTGACCAAAACATCAGCCAGGAAGCATAGGAACTGAGAAGTGGTCTGTGGTCCCCACCTGCAGAACCACTCCTTTATTGGGGGTGTCTTGCCAATTGCCTATAATTTCCACCTGTTGTCTATTCCATTTGCACAACAGCATGTGAAATGTATTGTCAATCAGTGTTGCTTCCTAAGTGGACAGTTTGATTTCACAGAAGTGTGATTGACTTGGAGTTACATTGTGTTGTTTAAGTGTTCCCTTTATTTTTTGGAGCAGTATATTTATCCCTGGCATGCAGTGGCGACCCGTCATTCAGGGCAGGTGGGGCTGTTTTGAGCCGTACCTTTTGTGCATGTTATTTTTACATTAATACGTGTCACATATCAGTTTGCAAACAATGTAAAGAAAAATATAAAAAATCATTAAGTTAATAAAGCCGCATACGAACTTGGTCTCTTTTTTGCTTTCTTGAGTAAGGCAGCTCCAAAATGCAGGTGTTTCCACCTAGCTCAGTGCTTTCTGTGGTGATGGGGCAGCCAGCGGAAAATACGGAGTGTTGGTAATGTTCTCTAGTTGTGCCGTGATTGGCTCATTGTTCTGTCACTCATGGGGACACTACGTCACCGCCAAATCTAAGGGTAGAACAAAAAAATTCAAGCCCCTTGGGTGCTGCCATAGAGTTACATTAGAAGTGCCCATCTAAGAAAGCTCAAGGTCATTGGCCACAGATAAATGATGTCAAATCACATATCTACAGTAGCTTTGATTGGACTGATCTTAGCTAGCAAGTCATCATCATGAATCAAGTTGGCAATCTACTGGCAAATGCTTTTTAATCTTTGTCATATGAAGAGAAATTATAGATAAAACGTATCGGTGCTCATTGGCCATTGGACATAAACATTACACAACAAGCTGGAAATCGCAAATTCAACAATGAGTGGTTTGGAAGGAATCAGTGGCTAATGGCAAGCATTGCAAAGCAATCAATAGCCTGCTATTCAGTGGAGTGTTTGTGTGGTCCTAAGTCTGGGTTTAAGGGTCTCTTTTCCAAGCTTAAAAGGATAAACATTCAACATTGGCCATGCTGTCAATCCAGCATGACTTCTGCCACGCTCAAAACAACTGGAAACTCAGAACTGGGAAATCTGACTTCAGTGATTTCAAGACAACTGGAACTCCGAAAAAATTTAGTTCCGACTGGGAAAATATGTTTTGAACGGTCATCCAACTCGGAATAGCAAGTCGGGAATTATGTAATATGCCGGGAAGATATGTATACTGTAGCTAAGTATATGTTGTGTAGTAATTTGGTCGCTCTTGATTTTGCCTGCTGTTCTGACTTGGTGGTGCACATGTAGCCTATAGCCTGTTTTAGAGAAATGTAATCATAGAATATTGTAAGAGCTTTCATTGTCTGCTTATATGCCCCCTTTATTTATCCTATGGTTCTGACTTGGTGTGCAAGGAGATTACTGTAAGATCGGCCCATGCTCTGAATTCTGTCGCTGTACATTTCAAAAGTGCTGAAAAAGGAGTTATATTGACTACGTCCGTCCTAGCTCGCTCATTAATGTCTTAATCACAATTACGGATGCCTCTCATCCGCTCGTTGTCCCCTTATGCCAAAATTTGTTCATCTCAATTGTCAATAGAAACCACATTTGTTTAAGCAAGTCAGCCATATCAGCTATGTTTTTTTTAAAGGCAGTAAATGAGGCTGTTTTGCTGCCAGACAAGGCTCCACTGATAACCAGGTGTAGCAGTGGTAAGGTGTTGGGACTGCTGTTGGGACCCTGTTGTTGGGACAGCTTTATGTGGGCCTTAACACTTTGTGGGCACCGTTTATCACCGTTATAGTGCAATTCATGTATTAGAGGGAGCCTTCTCTGTCTCCAGCCAGTCTGCCTCCCTGCCTGAAGCTCACATCAGGCCTCCTGAGAGAAGAGAGGGGCGGCATGGTGGACAAAGGGAGAGGAGGAGGAGAAGGAGGAAGAGGTAACTTCCACAAAGCTGTGAACGAGCTGAGAGACAAGGCAAGAGGGGCCTTCTATGCCATCAAAAGGAACATCAAATTCAACATACCAATTAGGATCTGGCTAAAAGTACTTGAATCAGTTATAGAACCCATTGCCCTTTATGGTTGTGAGGTCTGGGGTCCGCTCACCAACCAATAAGTCACAAAATGGGACAAACACCAAATTGAGACTGCATGCAGAATTCTTCAAAAATATCCTCCGTGTACAACGTAAAACACCAAATAATGCATACAGAGCAGAATTAGGCCGATGCCCGCTAATTATCAAAATCCAGAAAAGAGTGGTTAAATTCTACAACCACCTAAAAGGAAGCGATTTCCAAACCTTCCATAACAAAGCCATCACCTACGGTGAGATAATTAGACACAATTAGACACAAGCAAATCGTGAGAAAACAAAAAGATAATTACTTGACACACTGGAAAGAATTAACAAAACACTGGGCAAACTAGAATGCTACTTGGCCCTAAACATAGAGTACACAGTGGCAGAATACCTGACCACTGTGACTGACCCAAATTTAAGGAAAGCTTTGACTATGTACAAACTCAGTGAGCATAGCCTTGCTATTGAGAAAGGCTGCCGTAGGCAGACCTGGCTCTCAAGAGAAGACAGGCTATGTGCACACTGCCCACAAAATGAGGTGGAAACTGAGCTGCACTTCCTAACCTCCTGCCAAATGTATGACAATATTAGAGACACATATTTCCCACAAATTACACAGATCCACAAAGAATTCGAAAAACAAACCCAATTTTGATAAACTCCCATATCTACTGGATGAAATACCATCACAGCAGCAAGATTTGTGACCTGTTGTCACAAGAAAAGGGTAACCAGTGAAGAACAAACACCATTGTAAATACAACTCATATTTATGTTTATTTATTTCCCCTTTTGTACTTTCACTATCTGCACATTGTTACAACACTATACATAATTTTACATTTGAAATGTCTTTATTCTTTTGGAACTTCTGTGAGTGTAATGTTTACTGTTAATTTTTTGTGTTTATTTCATTTTTGTTTATTATCTACAATGTTAACATATGTTAACCATGCCAATTATCAAGTCTCAGGTAAGACCCAAGTGCTGACTGTGTTGCAGTAACAATGTTTATTACAACAACGGGCAGGCAAACGACAGGTCAAGGCAGGCAGGGGTCGATAATCCAGAGTAGGGGCAAAGGCACCAGACGGCAGGGGCAGGCAGGCGGGCTCAGAGTCAGGACAGGCAAAGGTCAAAACCAGGAGGGCGAGAAAAGAGAGACTGGGGAAAAGCAGGAGCTGAGAAACAAAATGCTGGTTGACTTGACAAACAAGATGAACTGGCAACAGACAAACAGAGAACACAGGTATAAGTACCCAGGGGATAATGGGGAAGAAGGACGACACCTGGAGGGGGGTGGAGACAATCACAAAGACAGGTGAAACAGATCAGGGTGTGACAGCCAATAAAGCCCTTGAATTGAATTGAATTGAATTGAATTGAATTGAAAGGAGAAGGGCATGTAGGAGGAAAGAGGAAAGGTTAGAGGGGGGAGGGGGAGAGAGAGGGGACAAGGGAGGAGAGCAGCATGGAGAAAAGGGAAGAGGGAGAGGAATTGAGATGAGGATGAGAGGAGAGGTGGAACAGAACCCATCAATGCCAAGCAAACACTCAGGCTTCCATTTATCATCTTACTCAAGCTCCCTTAAACATACACAGATTGCAGTGCACACACACATAGGCATAAAGTACATTGCAACGTACACACACATGCCTAGACTCACACATACTAGGTACGCACACACACACACATACACACACACCAACACGCAGCAGATTCACACGCAGCAGCAGCAGATTCCTCTGCACAGGGGGTTAGGAACAAACGATTACCAAATATCCATAAATAACTGACAAATTACAATTATATTTTTGTAACTATTGAAAATGTAAAAGACTGACTACGGAGCACTTACTTTAGTTTTTGTGTGTGTGTGTCAGTCTGGATGTGCGCGTGTGCCTGCCTGTGTGCCTATGTGTGCGTGTGTGTCAATACATTTTTTCTCAATCGCATACAAGCCTCTTGGGGGGGTTCAAAACATAGTCTACAAGACAGAACTCTGTGGTCTTTTGCTAAACAGTAAATGTATTTTCAAAATGTAGTTGCCGTCTCAAAACGTATACATTCATCAAAACGAAATTATACTTTCAGAATTGCAAATACATTAATCAAAAGAACACAACTGCATTGATGTCATTGTATATCCCACCAAGGGCAAATCTGGTGTTTCTTTTTAGATAGAATTCAAGATATATTAGATCAAATCCAGACAGGAACTATTATTTTAGCAGGTGACCTAAATTGTACATTAGATAAGATTGAAAGTTGTAGTAATAAAAAAGGCACATTTGGGGAGCCTCCAAAGAGGCTGAAAAATGTCATCTCTACAAATAATTTACAGGACACTTGGAGATTACTATTCCCAACTACAAAAGACTATTCCTTTTTTTCTCAAAGAAAGAACATCTATTCAAGAACTAACTACATTTTAATTTCATAAAATCCACTCAACAATTTCTGGATTAAAAAATGTATGATATACACTGGGGTTACTTAGAAATCTCCTTGTTTTTGAAAGAAAAGCACATTTTTGGTTCATTAAAATAACATCAAATTGATCAGAAATACAGTGTAGACATTGTTAATGTTGTAAATGACTATTGTAGCTGGAAACGGCTGATTTATTATGGAATATCTACATAGGTGTACAGAGGCCCATTATCAGCAACCATCACTCCTGTGTTCCAATGGCACACAACGTGTGACAGAATTTGGAGAATGAACAGAGCGCATCTTCTGGAAGCAAAATATATTAAACACGTAAACAAAAAATAAAAGCCTTTACCATTACAAATGTAGACATAGAGGATAGAGAAAAGCCTACCCTCAATATAATCTGGGATGCCTTTACATTAGGGAAATGATAATCTCATATTCGGCAATAGCTAAATCGGATTTAGAAATTAAAATTCAAGACAAATCTGAGAAAAAAAACATAAAAACATATATACAAGGAAAATAATAAAATCAAATGTCAATTTAAGCAGGAATCCGATCTTTTACTTTTGAAGATATATTAATTTCTTCATGGCAAATAAACCTGGCAAATATCTCGCAGCTCTCACAAAACAAATACATGCTAAACCAATTATAATTTTAAAAGATACAGATACAAATGCGGTAATTAGAAATAACAACTTGATTAACTACAATTTTTAAAAGCTTCTATGAATATTTAAATACAGTTGAAGTTGGAAGTTTACGTACACCTTAGCCAAATACATTTAAACTCAGTTTCACAATTCCTGATATTTAATCCTAGTAACTGACATACAGTTAAGATCACAATTTTATTTTAAGAATGTGAAATGTCAGAATAATAGTAGAGAGAATGATTTATTTTAGCTTTTATTTCTTTCATCACATTCCCAGTGGGTCAGAAGTTTACATACACTCAATTAGTATTTGGTAGCATTGCCATTAAATTGTTTAACTTGGGTCAAACATTTCGGATAGTCTTCCACAAGCTTCCCACAATAAATTGGGTGAATTTTGGCCCATTTCTCCTGACAGAGCTGGTGTAACTGAGTCAGGTTTGTAGGCCTGCTTGCTCGCACACGCTTTTTCAGTTCTGCCCACACATTTTCTATTGGATTGAGGTCAGGGCTTTGTGATGGCCACTCCAATACCTTGACTTTGTTGTCCTTAAGCCATTTTGCCACAACTTTGGAAGTATGCTTAGGGTCATTGTCCATTTGGAAGACCCATTTGCGCCTAAGCTTTAACTTCCTGTAACGGCCGTCGGGAGAGAGAGTAGACCAAGGCGCAACGGAGTTAGTGTTCATCATAGTTATTTAATTAACGTAAGAACACGATACAAAAACCAAGAAAACCGACAGCTAAAACAGTCCTGTCAGGTGCGAAACGAAACAGAAACAAATACCCACAAAACCCCAACGGAAAAACAGGCACTTATGTGTGACTCCCAATCAGCAACAACCAACAACAGCTGTGCCTGATTGGAAGCCACACGGCCAAAATCAATGAAACAGACAACATAGAAAATGAACATAGAACGCCCACCCAATGTAACACCCTGGCCTAACCAAAATAAAGAACAAAAACCCCTCTCTATGGCCAGGGCGTTACACTTCCTGACTGATGTCTTGAGATGTTGCTTCAATATATCCACATAATTTTCCTCCCTCATGATGCCATCTATTTTGTGAAGTGCACCAGTTCCTCCTGCAGCAAAGCACCCCTACAACATGATGCAGCCACCCCGGTGCTTCACGGTTAGGATGGTGTTCTTCAGCTTGCAAGCATCCCCCTTTTTCCTCCAAACATAACAATGGTCATTATGGCCAAACAGTTATATTTTTGTTTCATCAGACCAGAGGACATTTCTCCAAAAAGTACGATCTTTGTCCCCATGTGCAGTTGCAAACCGTAGTCTGGCTTTTTTATGGCGGTTTTGGAGCAGTGGCTTCTTCCATGCTGAGCAGCCTTTCAGGTTATGCAGATATAGGACTCTATATCTGTTTTACTGTGGATATAGATAATTTTGTACCTGTTTCCTCCAGCATCTTCACAAGGTCCTTTGCTGTTGTTCTGGGATTGATTTGCACTTTTCGCAACAAAGTACGTTCATCTCTAGGAGACAGAACGCGTCTCCTTCCTGAGCGGTATGACGGCTGAGTGGTCCCATGGTGTTTATACTTGTGTACTATTGTTTGTACAGATGAACGTGCTACCTTCAGGTGTTTAGAAATTGCTCCCAAGGATGAACCAGACTTGTGGAGGTCTACCATTTTTTTTCTGAGGTCTTGGCTGATTTCTTTTGATTTTCCCATGATGTCAAGCAAAGAGGCACTGAGTTTGAAGGTAGGCCTTGAAATACATCCACAGGTACACCTCCAATTGACTCAAATTATTTCAATTAGCCAGTCAGAAGCTTCTAAAGCCATGACATAATTTTCTGGAATTTTCCAAGCTGTTTAAAGGCACAGTCAACTTAGTGTATGTAAACTTCTGACCCACTGGACTTTTGATACAGTGAATTATAAGTGAAATAATCTATCTGTAAACAATTGTTGTAAAAATTACTTGTGTCATACACAAAGTAGATGTCCTAACCGACTTGCCAGAACCATAGTTTGTTAACGAGACATTTGTGGTGTGGTTGAAAAACAAGTTTTAATGACTCCAACCTAAGTGTATGTAAACTTCCGACTTAAACTGTAATTCACAATTAAACAACAGTTTGATGCATCCTATAGCCTTCTTAGACTCAACAACTCTGAAGCAATTATCAGCAGACAGGGATCACCCAATAATAAATATTAGATACTGTTAAAACATTGGCACGGAGAGAAGCACCAGTAATGGATGGCTTTCCCATAGAATCCTATTCAACATTATGGGACAAAGTGTCACCCCTATTTACACAAATGACAACACACGTCACTCAATTCAGTAATTCCTAGTTCCATGTATCAAACAGTTATTTCAGTTATATTAAAACCAGGAAAATCTGGAGAGTCCCCTTCTGATTCTAGACCCGCAAGTTTAATTATTTGTGACAATAAAATAATAACAAAGCTTATAAACAATAGAATGGCAAAAGTCTTACCAGACTTGATACATGTCAATCAAATGGGGTTTATTAAAAATAGACACATACAAACAAATACAAGAACATGTTTCAGTTTAATACAATACGCAAAAAACAAGGTATAAATGTATCAATAATGACTGATGATGACGAAAAGGCCTTTGACCGTCTTGAATGGCCTTTTCTATTTAAAACTTTGGAAGCTTTCAACTTTCCAGCTGAAATAATACATGTAATAAAAATATCATATACATGTCCTAAAGTAAATATATACACAAATAATATATAATCTGATTAAATGGCTTTGGAATGGGGCACAAGACAGGGATGTCCCCTCTTCCCCTCCTGTTTGCACTGGCAATTGAACCCCTTGTAGAAAGAATTAGGCAGGACCCATTATGTAACAGGTGTCAGTATTGGTAAACATGAATGTTAACTAAACTTATTTTCAGATGATCTCGTGATATAACTGACCAATATTGAAAACTAAATGCCTCCTCTGCTAAAAATAATTTCAGAATACTCTAAAATCCCAGTATATAACATTTACATGGGAGAAAAAATGAAATAATGGCAATAGGAACAATACAAATAATAACTCACAATATACAGCAATCCTTTAAGTGGACCACAACCAAAATATGAGTATTTAATAGCTGACAACAATTAACAAATGTATAAAGATAACTTTATTCCATTACTCAACAATACAAAAGCAGATCTAATTAAATGGAACAATCTTCCAATAAATCTTACAGGTAGAAAAAACCTCTTCAGAATGGCATGGCTCCCAAAGTTTTTGTATTTATTTTCGGTAACACCAATTACCCCACCAAAGACATTCTTTAAAAAATAATGCAACTTAAAAGTTTTATATAAAATAAAATTGGTTTGATATCTTTTGAATATCAGAGCAATCTGGAGGGAATCCTATTTGAGTTAAAAAAAAGATATTCATATGATAGATAAGCTATCCAAAACTTTAAAGAGAGCCTATCCAACTGACAATCTCTTAGAAAAGAAATATAAACTATTCGAACCAAGACTTAAAAAGAACTGATATTCGCACAAGATCGAGGGTATGTTGGAACATAACTAACAAGATTACAGTTACCTAAAATGTACGCTTAATCAAGTATAAATTAATATATAGAATTGAGTATACAAGAGACAAAATTCACAAATTATGTCTGAAGTGTAAAACTAATAATGACACAATAATCAGTGCCTTCTGGGAATCTTACAAAGTCCAAATGTTATGGGCAGAGTTAGAAAGTTGGCTGTCAGAAGTATTACAATGTAAATATACTTTTAATCTGTCTGTCTGCATATTTCAAGACATGGCATATGAGGGTGCAGTGCAATCTGGAAAACAACCAATCCTCAATTGTTTACGCAATGGAGGGTTAAATGCTTTATTATCAAAAAATTGCAAGGGCATGGGCTACGGAGAGAAACAAAATGGTGCAGTTTGAAGCCATGTTGCGGAAAGTGATGCTGGAGATGTGGGGGGGGGGGGGTGCTAGTAGGTCTGGACAGGTGTGATGTAGTTGATGTTTGTATGATGTTACATTTACATTTTACATTTTAGTCATTTAGCAGACGCTCTTATCCAGAGCGACTTACAGTAGTGAATGGATACATTTCATACAATTTCATACATTTTTTTTTTTTTCTGTGCTGTTGTTGTTGTATGTGTATGTTTGTATTGTTAAATCTTTTTTTTTAAGAAAACAATTGCTTGCAAAAAGATTAACGCTACCATACTTACACTATATAAACTTAAGTATGTGGATAGATTAGTGGATTCTGCCATTTCAGCCACACCCATTGCTGTCAGGTGTATAAATTTGAGCACACAGCCATGCAATCTCCATAGACAAACATTGGCAGTAGAATGGCCATACTGAAGAGCTCAGTGACTTCTAACGTGGCACCGTCATAGGATGTCACCTTCCCAACAAGTCAGTTCGTCAAATTTCTGCCCTGCTAGAGCTGCCCCGTTAAACTGTAAGTGCTTTTATTGTGAAGAGGAAACATCTAGAAGCAACTACGGCTCAGCCATGAATTGGTAGGCCACACAAGCTCACAGAATGGGACCTTGTGTGGTGTGAAGTTCGCCGCCATTGGACTCTGGAGCAGTGGAAATGCGTTCTCTGGAGTGATGAATCACGCTTCACCATCTGGCAGTCTTGAAGGACAAATCTGGGTTTGGCGTATGCCAGGAGAACGCTACCTTCCCCAATGCATTGTGCCAACTGTAAGTTTGGTGGAGGAGGAATAATGGTCTGGGGCTGTTTTTCATGGTTCGGGCTAGGGCCCTTAGTTCCAGTGAAGGGAAATTTTAACGCTACAGCATACAATGACATTCTAGACGATTCTGTGCTTCCAACTTTGTGGCAACAGTTTGGGAAAGGCCCTTTCCTGTTTCAGCATGACAATTCCCCCGTGCACAAAGCGAGGTCCATACAGAAATAGTTTGTTGAGATCTGTGTGGAAGAACGTGACTGGCCTTCCCAGAAGGCTTCCACTAGATGTTGGAACATTGCTGAGGGGACTTGCTTCCATTGGGCGACTACGCTTGCCTCGCAGTCGGCGTCCCAATTCATGCCAAAGGTGTTCGATGGGGTTGAGGTCAGGGCTCTGTGTTGGCCAGTCACGTTCTTCCACACAGATCTCGACAAACTATTTCTGTATGGACCTCGCTGTTATAGCAGCAAAGGGGGGACAATCTCCATTTTAATGCCAATGATTAATGCAATGGCATAACTCTGTTACATCTGTTACGCCACAGCCTGATGTTTTATTTGGAGATTGGGTTGCAAGATCAGTACATTTTCTTTGCAGTCACAAAATCATGATGATCAAAATTGGATTACCCAAAGGTGCAGAATTATGGGCAATTACTCCTTTTGTGCATATTTCACCAAACAATTTCATACGTATCCAATCAAATATTATTCCTGATTTTAACAATAAGCACATTGTGTGCGTGAATCATTTATACATTCAATACATATACTGGTTTGTCATAGTTTTGTAGACTTTCATTGGCGCACAAAAACACAGTCCACAATTGAAATAATGAAAGGTGAATACAATGGACGTGGATATGAACGTATTGGCCTACCAAGAAGTAACCCAACTTCATTCTCTGTATCTCTGCATGTCCGCAATATTGTAAAAAATCGTAAACATTAGACAGTCCCTATTGCTTAAATATTTCCCTATATTGTACATGGTATGACACTGATGGGGTGATTTTGACTTTTGTGCACAAGTGTTTACTGATGGCTGGACACAGTGAAGACATTTGTGTACATTTCTCTTCTGATGAAACACTGTTAATATCCTGTGAACAAAACACTTAGCAGTGAATTTTGTATTCACTGATGACATTTGTATTTAAAGTTTTGCAAAAGGTGGTCTAAGATATGCAGGTCAGGTACAAAGGCAAGAAAATGATCTGAACTTCTGTAAATGTATTTGATCATTGCTGTTCTGTTATAGATGCATTTCAACACAGATCCCAAAAATTGTTTGTACGTGATCGAGAAAAAAATGTATAATACTGAAGCTAGCAGAGAGAGCACATACTGGTTAGCTGCTGTGGTGACAAACACTGTGGCAGGAAGCACCACAAACCTGTGATCTCTGCAAACGCTAATGGAAAAATTCACTAAGATAGAACAACCAGTGTGTGTGTGTGCGTGCGTGCGTGCGTGTGTGTGTGTGTGTGTGTGTGTGTTGTGTGTGTGCACCTGTGTGTGTGCCTGTGTGTGTGTGTGTGAGAGAGAGAGAGACAGAAAGAAACACAGTATGAGAGAGAGCGATAAAGAGAGAGGTCCTCTAGAAACATTTTTAGAGACCCCACTTTGACACATTTGCTCTCCTGCTCCCGAAGATAAGAAATCAGGGTTTTTTATAAAAAGACCAAGAGAGCACAGAGAAAAAACAGAAAATAAGATAACGGCTATAATCTTTCTGAGTTTTTTTAACGTCTTCTATGTGTATCTTCTCCTTTTGGATGTATTGAGCCATATCTGGTCTAACAGTATGATAGGACAGAACAGATAATATGAAAAAGGAAGTTGCAAAACTGCTCTCTGTTCTACTTCTGCCCTACATTTCAGGTGCAATGGGATACTGTAATGTACAGTGGCAGTGTTTCTATTGGTGCTCCTCTATAGACTCTTTTTTTATTTAACCTTTATGTAACTATGCAAGTCAGTTAACAACAAATTCTTATTTACAATGACGGCCTACCCCGGCCAAACCCGGACGATACTGGGCCAATCACGGCCGGATGTGATATAGCCTGGATTATCACCTGGGTTCTATTCATTAGTGCCAACCATAACAAACGGAAAACAAAAATGTGCATTTCTTATTGGACCAAAGCAGGTAGTGCCTAATGAACACAACCCTGGCTTCTTCACCTCTGCATTGATTATTAGTTGGAGGAATGCAATTCAGCACTTTGTAAGGAAGCGCCAGAGTTGACCGACAAATAAATTGATTGATCATGTAAAGTTTCATGTTCTTTTTCCAATGCGGAGCGTTGCTTGAAATCTGATCTGAGAACAGAGTAACATCTTCAACCTCAAAAACAAATCTTAAAAGATCATCAATCAGCTGTAAAATATTGATGATTCAAACATCTCCCCCTGACCAGTTGATTAATTTGACCAATCAGTCATTGACAGAATCGTCATGTTGAAATGTCACTTCTCCCGCCAGTCATTTAGGTTAAAGAGCGAAGTAATCCTGATCTAAGGGTAGTTTCTTAGGGTAGTTGTGGATTTTTCTCCCTATTGGGGGAGAGTAAACTGATCCTAGATCTGTATGAAAGAAGAGGAGCGGAAGGGAAAGGAGATGTTCCTGACTGTGGTATCTCTACCAGCTGTTTCCCTGTACCCCTATCCCCCACTTCCCTCCCCTCATCCCCCCATCTCGCCCATCTCTTCACAATGAAACCAATACAAAAGAACAGGAAGTGCCTCTCGTTTACTAGAGGTCCAATCAAAGCCGTGTCACAATTTTTACAGGAAATAGCAGCTCAAAATATGCCAGCTGTGTGCAAGCGACAGGCGTGGGGGTATTCTTCTTTTTATTTTTTCCTTTTGTTTTCTAAAAGTAGCGCGTGACAAAAAGGAGACTAGGAGGCATAGACCCAGCATCACCCACCGCCATCGTGCGCACAATGTCGCTGTGTGGAGTAAGAAAAAAGACCCACATTCTCTCTAGGGTTATTATTGTGCGCGACGTGAAAAGGATGGTTCCCATCATGAACTGGGTGTATTGTGTTAACCCCTTCGAGCAGGCATTCACTGCGTAGCCCCGTCTGTTCTGCATCTGTAAGTCCTCTGCTCGGATTACAGCATAAACAGGGATCCAGGTGAAGCCTAATGTTTTCCAGATGTTGTCGTAATGTCACCGGGAGGTTAGCGCAACATTGAGTGTTGTTGTTCGTTGAGGAGGGCGAATAATCTCCTATTTGGACAAGGGCTTACATCTGGCAACTAAAGAACAGGGAGTGTTGCACACACACACACACAATAACGCACACACGCATGCACGCACCCACGCTAACACACACACACACACACAGAACCATTATTTACCACTTACTTACTTATTTGCCAAGCCACAACACAACACAATGTCAACTGATGCATATTTGTCACTTTAGGCCTCACATAAAATGTTGGTGGGAGGTGGAGGTCGTTAACATGTGGGTTGCCATACACAAGGTACCTAGTTAGATTCCCACCCCTAAACTTAACCAAATACATTTCTTCCCTTAGAACAAGATGGAATAAGGAATCTGCTGTGTTGATTTCTGCTAGTTATTTTCTAACTTTTGTATCTACTTTTTAAAAAGATAATTCAAAAGACGGCAGCAAAGGCAACACCGTCCTAGCCTGTTTAGCGTTTGACCTTCGACCTTTCCTTTACTAACCCACTAGCATTGAGTCACGACGATGGATGAACTCTCAGTGTAAATTAATACTGGGCCAGCTCCAGGCATTAGTTACATACGTGGTCACATAGGGCCCTAGCTTTTTTGGGGGGTTCTCAACAGTCGTGTTCTCAATGTACTGTTGAGAGTTAGAATAGTAGAATACACAAGGTGCAATTTCGAAATTTGGTTGTGCATGTCAGTCACTGACAGTCACTCAATTAGCCATGTCAGCTAACAGTCTTAAATTGGTAAGTTAGTCTAGCTAGCTATCTAAACTTGTAGTAATAATGTCTGAAAACCGACCAGGTACGCAGGGCATGTGCACAGGAGCCCTGACCTCTAAGGGGCCCCCATTGATTTTGTTAGTCACTCTCACTTGGCAAAATCTTTGTAATTGCAGGAAATTAGCTTTAAAACTGCAGACATTTCTAGCCACCCCATGGCAAAATTTGTAGAATTGCATGAAATTTGTTATAAAATTGCTAAACTTTTCTTTCCCATGGCAAATTGTGAAGAATTGTAGAAGGCTTGCTTTAAAACTGCAACATTTTCTATACTCTCCATTGCAAAATGTGTAGAATTGCAGGAAATTAACTTTAAAACATACATTTTTCTCTCTACCAAAAGAGGGCCAATAAACGGTTTTCCCCGCAAAGTGGTGGGCCCCCCCAAAACAAATCTCGCTTTGGGCCCCCAAATGGCTAGGGCCGGCCCTGTTGTAGGAGGTTTGTATGAGATGTAGTTAGGTGGTTGTGAGGATGCCTATCTTGTCATGTGTGTCTCTTCTTTCTCTCATTCTCTCTCTCTACCTCTGTTTCTTTTTGTTACTCTCTCTCTCTGGTCTCTCTCTCTCTGGTCTCTCTCTCTCTCTGGTCTCTCTCTTGTTCTCTCTCTCCCTGATTTCCGTCATTATCTCGAAGCCTGTAGCCATGCTGCAGAAGTCTGCCATGCAGACAATCATTAACTGGAATTAATTAATTAATTAATTTTATTTTTGTGTTTAATTGCCAGTTGGCAACCCATCTCTTATGGGATCAATTGACACATAAACAAACATTACAATAATTCACAGTGATAATTCAGTGATAATTCTTCCGGTGTTCTGTGCCGTGCGTACTGTGTAAAGAATGAAAACGAAATAAATAAATAATAAGGTAATCCAAGCAATAATAATAACTCTAGAGCTGTAGAAATAATTTCAAAAATCTATAAATACAGATAAATAAAGACAGAAAAATGAAACGGAAGGCGTTTGAACACAGTCTGGCACAAAGAGAAAATTCAAGTGTGAGACAGGCCTACACACAATCTACAGTATATACGTGCCCTTTGCTATATAGGAGCTAAAGATTTTATTTATTTAATTATAGGGCACCCTTTTTCTTTTATTCCAGGCTTTATCTAAAAATTCAGGAAAAACGGAAATACACAATGGACAAAAAAACATTTCAGTTTTTGCTCATCACTCAGCCACATATCTGGTGGGTATATCTGGTGGGCTTTCTGGAATAAGGACAAGCGTATATTGTGGTAGAAAGGGCAATGGAGGATAACATGAATTTCATCTCTTTGAGGTCACAATAGTTACATAGTCTTTCCTCTACCATTTCACCATTATACTGACCTGTTTCAATCTGCAAAGGCAATATCCCTGATCTTATCTGTGCACATAGCAATCTCTTGCTTTTAGGTAGGTTGTACATAATATATCTGTCACACACAAATTCACCCTTAATCAAATAAAAGGTTCTCAATTTGGGTTTATGATTAATCTCCTCCACACATTTATCTTCATATTGCATCGTCAGTTCTTTTTTTAATACCATCTATGTCTTCCTTAATTTGGTCGTCGTACAAATGTTCACAGTCAGACTGTTGGAAAAGGTCAGACATTTCGGTTTCCCTGCCTCCCCCTGTGGAGAGAGCCCATTGAAAAACTTTGCTGGCTATTCTGGCATTTGGCATATCTAACAGTCTATTCCAAAGTCTCACCATACACACCTTCCACTCACAGGATTCTCAGCCCATGTCCCCAGTTATTGCCAGTTTAGGCGCAAACTTGTGGACACCTAAACAAGAATGTACTGCTACGTTATGGGCATGTTTGTTTTTGAGATAGCTCTTAGCACCCCACCCCAATTGAATGCATTGACACAGGTGAGGTGAGCACAAT
Organism: Salmo salar; assembly: GCF_965601325.2. Lineage (NCBI taxonomy): Eukaryota > Metazoa > Chordata > Actinopteri > Salmoniformes > Salmonidae > Salmo > Salmo salar. The sequence goes on along the minus strand of NC_138299.1, from coordinate 8,601,574 downwards.
GGAGTTATTTAACCTCTAATAGTCTAAGCCATTCTACTAAGCTAACATATGGAATTGTTTTAAGATGGTCATTGATAATTTAGCTATTTGATTTATAATTTTAGGAATAAATATATATTATAATAATAATTGAATTTGGCCTTTACTACTATATCCCATAGCAACGCATTGTGTAACACATTTATAAATGGCAAAAAAAAAGACAGTCAAAAAAGAAATCATTAGGAATAAGGTTTTGAAGTGTCTGTCATATATCTAGGAGATATAAGAAAGCTCAGGGAATATCTTTTTTTACACATATTTTTGTTGACACAAACCTACCTCCATACTTCAATTCATTTGTATGGGTTACCTTCGTACAAGTCCCATGATACTTGTGGGGGTCGTAGATTAAAACAGAGAACACCCTTGTATTCGTGAGAGTCATATTAGTTTGTAGCCCAAACAGTTAGGACGCTACAGACAAAAATTGGCACATCAGTATTACCAACTTTAAACGAGTCCCGTGGGGCTTGCCAAACCATTCAGACGCTACAGACGTTTTTGTGAGAAGACCGGTTTTCGTGATGTCTCATGGTCTGACGAACACCGCTGTAGCTTGGCCACCTTCCGCCACACATCCGTAAGGCCGACATAGATGGATGTGGTGGATTGAGACGCAGCCAATGCAAAAAATCTGATATCTCTAGCTTAAACTGACGGATTTTGATGGGGATTTTTTTTACTATGTTACTTAGATTGACACACGGCTCTTAATTAACAACCATTAGAGGGTTGTCACAAAGAGGATAAACAAACACACGCACACACACTGGCAGATAACCAGACACAGACATACACAAATGTGTGCATATACACACACACACACACACACTCAATTGTTAACGACTGTCTCCTATACTGTAAATAACCATTGGCACATGGCGCATGCCTAGGTGTCAGTGCAAATGAAAATGTGTGTACTCTGATTAGGTATACAGTACCAGTCAAAAGTTTGGACATACCTACTCATTCAAGGGTTTTTCTTTATTTTACAATTTTCTACATTGTAGAATAATAATGAAGACATCAAAACTATGAAATAACACATATGGAATCATGTAGTAACCAAAGAAGGGTTAAACAAATCAACATGTATTTTATATTTGAGATTCATCAAAGTAGCCACTCTTGGCTCCCGAGTGGCGCAGTGGTCTAAGACACTGCATCTCCGTGCAAGAGTTGTCACTGCAGTACCTGGTTCAAATATAGGCTGTGTCACATCCGGCCATGATTGGGAGTCCCATAGGGCGGCTCACAATTGGCCCAGCGTGGCCCGGGTTTGGCCAGGGTAGGATGTCATTGTACTGTAAATAAGAATTTGTTTTTAACGGACTTGCCTAGTTATATAAAGGTAAAATAAAAAACTGCTTCATGAGGTTTGGAATGAATTTCAATTAACAGGTGTGCCTTGTTAAAAGCTAATTTGTGGACTTTCTTTCCTTCTTAATGCGTTTGAGCCAATCAGTTGTGTTGTGACAAGGTAGGGGTGGTCTACAGAAGATAGCCCTATTCGGTAAAAGACCAAGTCCATATTATGGCAAGAACAGCTCAAATAAGCAAAGAGCAACGACAGTCCATCATTACTTTAAGACATGAACGTCAGTCAATATGGAAAAATTCTTCAAGTGCAGTCGCAAAAACCATCAAGCGCTATGATGAAACTGGCTCTCATGAGGACCGCCACAGAAGTGGAAGACCCAGAGTTACCTCTGTTGCAGAGGATAAGTTAATTTGAGTTGCCTGGCTCAGAAATTGCAGTCCAAATAAATGCCAAATAAAAGTAACAGACACATCTCAACATCAACTTTTCAGGGGAGACTGCATGAATCGGGCCTTCATGGAATCGGGCCTTCCAACCCCCGTGTCTTTGTGAGACGCAGAGTAGGTGAACGGATGATCTCTGCATGTGTGGTTCCCACCGTGAAGCATGGAGGAGGAGGTGCAATGATGTGGGGGTGGTTTGCTGGTGACAATCTCTGTGATTTATTTAGAATTCAAGGCACACTTAAGCAGCATGGCTACCACAGCATTCTGCAGCGATACGCCATCCCATCTGGTTTGAGCTTAGTGGGACTATCATTTGTTTTTCAACAGGATAATGACCCAAAACACACCTCCAGGCTGTGTGAGGGCTATTTGACCAAGAAGGAGAGGGATGGAGTGCTGCATCAGATGACCTGGCTTCCACAATCACACGACCTCAACCCAATTGAGTTGGACAGCAGAGTGAAGGAAAAGCAGCCAACAAGTGCTCAGCATATGTGGGAACTCCTTCAAGACTGTTGGAAAAGCATTCCAGGTGAAGCTGGTTGAGAGAATGCCAAGAGTGTGCAAAGCTGTCATCAAGGCAAAGGGTGGCTACTCTGAAGAATCTAAAATATTAAATATATTTTGATTTGTTTAACACTTTTTTGGTTACTACATGATTCCATATGTGTTATTTTATAGTTATGATGTCTTCACAATTATTCTACAATGTAAAATGTCGTTATGGGGATTATGTACTGTACTTACAGTACCAGTCAAAAGTTTAGACACACCTACTCATTCAAGTAATAAAATATATATATATTTTTTACTTGAATGAGTAGGTGTGTCCAAACTTTTGACTGGTACTGTAAGTACAGTACATGACGACACACCCAATACACACTCATACACACTAATGAATATACACAGCCTACAACAACATGCACTATGAATACTATGCAGAGACATTAACACCTCATGATTTGGACCATCCTCTATCTCTAATAGCTGTCTTTGTGAGTCTGTGAGGGTTTAGTTCTTTAGGGCCTATCACAGTTTTTCACAGTTTCAAAGGAGCTACTCTCGTCCTTCACTGTGTGAATCTTATCTCCCCCTGTTTAAAGCATTTGTCTTTATCTGAGCTCTGTATGTTAAGTTCATCAACCTATTATCTGTCTGTTCTTTTTTCTCTCTCTCTCTCCCTCTCTCCCTCTTACTTTATTTCCTTCTTTCTTTTATATCTTTCTTTCTCTCACCTTTCTTCTTTTATTTCTTCCTTTCTCTCACTTTCTTTCTCTCTCTCACTCGCTCTTGCTCTCTCTCTTAGCTCTGTGTGTTTGTAGTTTGTCCTCTCAGAAAAGGAAGTGATGTCACTGATGTCACTTAATGGGTTTTACTGTTCAATTAAATTTAGCCCTATCTCAGCGCATTCTTCAGACTCCAAGATTGCCTAGCTTACATTAGCAACACTCTAGCAATGTCAATGCTAAAGGCCTTGGTGACTTAATACCAATTACTTCATTTTTATTTTAGAGATGCAAACATTATAGTTGCTTCTGTTACAGTACATATCATGCACTCAGTAGATGAGCCCCCAATATATTTTGGATTGCCACTGTGGGATTAATAAAGTTGTATTGAATTGAATACAGTAGTCTTGCAATAGCTAGTCTATAGTGTACGTGAGTGCATAGCCATGAGACTTCTCTAAAATGCTAGTTGCTCACATTCTTCTACCAGCTGTACCAATTGAACATCACTCTCACGAATATATTTTTGTATCATTATTAATGACAATGTTATTTTAAGTATAAGAGCTATACTGGTTTGTGAGAACTTTGTTTTCAGGACCGTGCCTCTTTTGGCCATGTGAAGAGAAGAGATGAGAACATACCATTTGAGGAATCTTGAGAGCCAATGATCCTCGGCCACATTGGAAGGTCTAACCTAGTGGTGAGGAGATATTTTGAGCCAATTACAGAGTGAAGAAAGTATGCTAGGCTAGCAGGAAGTGAGCACACACAGGACAATACACAGATCGGAGACTAGGAATACATCCCAAATGACACCCTATTCCCTATATAGTGCACTACTTTTGGTCAAAAGTAATGTACTATATGGAATAGGGTGCCATTTGGGACACAAAACCTATGCATTTCCAATTAACGTCTATAGCTCTTACACTGAGTCCTGTCTGGCCTTAGCCCAGCATTCAACACAAGAAACAATAGGCCTATACCGTAATGGTTGACATATTTCACACACAAGACTTTCAGTGATATCTTACATCACCATCCACAATGCATCTGTTACACTGATCCTGAGTTAAGTATACGAAACCCCCACATACCTTCAGCTATACGTAATAAAATGAATACCATTTGTGCATGAATAATAAGATGAATTTCCATGTTTAGACATATGTCCCAGACTAAGCCTGTTTCTGTGATAATATCCCACCATTCAGACTGACTCGTTAGAGCGTGTGGAAGAGAGAGGGGCAGGGGCTGGACGGACAATACGAATGGATGACGGTCAGACACACAGGCGGGCAGAGAGACACATAAACAGAGATGAAGACAAGACAGACCAATCGACCGACCAACCGTCCCACTGTACGAAAAACTAGACAGACAGACAGACAGACAGACAGACAGACAGACAGACAGACAGACAGACAGACAGACAGACAGACAGACAGACAGACAGACAGACAGACAGACAGACAGACAGACAGACAGACAGACAGACAGACAGACAGACAGACAGACAGACAGACAGACAGACAGACAGACAGACAGACATGGTTTCTGTTCTGATTAGCTTACTTTCTCACTAGTCCGTGCAAGACTCTCACCTAATCAGGTCACTCTGTGTCCCAGACCCCTCCTTGTGTGCAACCATCTGGAAGGGGTAAGGGTTGGTCGGGGTGGCTGGGAAGGGGGGAAGGGGGAGATCAGTGACCCAGATTGGCAGAGGGTGAGTGGAGGAGGAGAGCAGGGGGAGGAGGAGGGAGGAGAGGGGGATCAGCTGTGTGTCACCTCTCAATCCCATTGTTTCACTTCATTAGAGGTGTGTGGAGGAGATGGAGTGATGAGGAGAAGAGGGGGAAGGGGGGATGGGGGAGAAGATGGAAGGAGTGGAGCTGAAGATGGCTTAAGCAAGAGAGTGAGCGAAGGGAGAGGGGGATGGAGAAAGTAACTGCTGTGACCCGTCTTATTTCTCAGGGACCCTCTTGACCCAGAAACACACACTAGCGCACACAGGTGCAGAGATACCCACCAGGGACCTCTTGTCCTCCCACTTTGTGTCTCTTAGAGACCTGACCAGCTGAACCCACAGCAGTAGCAGGGCCCTTTCCTTCTCCCTCACTATCTACCTTTCTCTCTTTCACTTCTACCTCGATCTACCTCTCTTTCTGGCTCCCTCTATCTGTCTATCTATACCCCTCTTCCCAGCTGTCTGACTCCCTCTTCATCCCCCTCTCTCTCAGACACACACACACACACAAGAACTGGAGGGAATCAGATTCAGAATCCCTTTATTCGCTAAATACATTTACACATACCTGGAATTTTACTTAGTGAGAAGGTGCTGCCAGCAATATACAATGTAGAATACAGACACAAGTCAACATGGTCATCATTCAATTTAAATACAGTGAACATAAAGCTCTGGAGAGAAGCAACACTATCACTATGACTGCCAGACTCTCCTTCAAGTTCTCAGTTCACCCAGGGTGTTAGATGTAACTTCGCAACATAGTAAATGTTGGTAACTGGTGGTTGGAGGAGGCAGCCGGAGGGCTCTTAGATTGGGGGGTTTGGAGGGATGCCGTGGCTACTACGGACACAGACGTTCAGCCATGTTCCTCAGGCTGTAGCAGACTGGCAGGGTGACTGACTGACTGGCTGGGTCTGTTGTGCTCATAGGTCCTACCATGGTCCTATCCAAAGAGACTGAGAGAGATTTGCAATTTTAAAACAGAGAGTTTTTTGTTGTTGTTGTTAGAGCCTGTTAGGTTTCCATTCATGTTAATCCAATATTCAAATTGCAATTGCAATATTCAAATTGTTCCAGATGGGGCTGGTTTAGCTTAACCTTAGTTTACCTTGGTCCAAGGAACATCACAATTGGCCCAGCGTCGTCCGGGTTTGGCCGGGGTAGGCCGTCATTGTAAATAACAATTTGTCCTTAACTGACTTGCCTAGTTAAATAAAGGTTGAATAAAAATACCAAAAAATCACATGGGTCTGATGGATGCTTGAAGATTCGTATGAGATCGGCATTTATTAGATTTATCAGCTGAACCAAAGTTAAGTTTTCCATATGAGATGGCAGAGACATTTTCCAACTATGCAGACTAATATAAGGCATTGTGCATCGTAAACTGATAACTGGTAAAAAGATATCTCAGATGGGTCTAAATTTGTAACATGTCTAGTCTACCACAGGACCATAATGACATACCTTCTGTCTGTCTGTCTGTCTGTCTGTCTGTCTGTCTGTCTGTCTGTCTGTCTGTCTGTCTGTCTGTCTGTCTGTCTGTCTGTCTGTCTGTCTGTCTGTCTGTCGCCGTCCGTCCGTCTGTCTACCTTGTTTGTCTGTCTATGTGTCTACAGACCCAAAACATGACTTCTCACGTGACTATGGCATCATACTGTCATTGTGTTCATCTACAAGGTCCCTCCCGCCTCCATATGTACCTCAGGTACGGCAGACACTAGCCTAAGCAAAGGTATGTGACATTGGACCCAGCCACCTTTTTCTGTGTTTACGCCAAAGAAAAGGTGCATGTCTGAAACAAATGGCTACTCCGGCAGGTCTCTTCTTGAAAGGCACAAACAGTGTTCTCCGATAAAGAGATAAAAACAGGGGGCGGCTGGGCACACTATGAGCAGGCCACGTTTGGCCTTCTGTTAGCTTGTTTCAGCTTGCCTTCCTCCCTTGTCATTCCCAGTGCCCATCCCAATATTGTATTTATGCAACAACAACAAAAAGAGAAAACCTTGTGCGCAGCACTGCGTCTAGATCAAGGTGCTGGTTTTGGTATTGGTATTGTGCAGTTCACAGGGACATTTCTAGCTTAGAACATGATGGTGGTGATTATTAATGTTCCCATGGTGTGGAGGCCATTACATGGCTACTATAAACCTACATGGGTGGCAAAATTATGGTAACTTTCACAAAAATTCCCAGTTTTTTCAGAAATCCTGGTTGGAGGATTCAGGATTTCCTGCTTATTCTCTACTGATTCTGGGAATCTTCCAACCGGGATTTTAGGCCAGGGATCATCAACTAGATTCAGCTGCAGGATGATTTTTTTCCTTGAGTGGATGGTCAGGGGGCCAGAACATAATTACAAATCATTTGTAGACCGCAAACTGACCGCAAGAATCCCAAATGGATATAATTGACTAAAACATCATTTCAAACCTTGCTTACATTTGTATACGATCATGTCTCTTATGTGTGGGAATACTTTGGAACAGATTTCCAAAATTAAAATCACTTGGAGCTGATTAGCTGGTGTTTTTATAATATTTTATGTCCAACAATAAAAATATGAAAAAGCTTTTATTTTTTATCAGAAACCTTGGGGGGGACCGATAAAATTGTCGCCAATTGGGGAACCCTGCCTTTGGCTCTATAGAATTGTCCTGAAGAACATTGTCTCTATTAAGATATACTATAAATACTCATATAGCAAAACTAAATGAAATTAAGTTGTTATGTGTTATTATTTAGTTACTATTCAGTTACTATAGGCCTTAGTAACTGTCCTGAAGAAGATAATCTCAATCATGATTTATTGTACATATCATAGCTTATGTTCAAAAGTAAAACGATTTCAGTAATGCATGGTCAATGTAATGCAGTTATGCAGTAATGCAGTTATGCAGTAATGCAGTTATGCTGTATATGGACATTTGTTCATGCTGTTGTGATAATGTGACATTCTCAAATGCTGTGAATGAATATGACATTAGTTACTATTATCAGATAGATTTTTATCAGAGAAAAATATTATCAGACTTAGCATACATTGTTTGGGAGTTGGACACAGTGGCATGAGAGAGCCCCTCTAAGCCCCTCAAAGCCTAAAAGAAAACTCAAGGGTCTTCTTTGATGCCAGACAGAGAGTTGGATGACACTACAGAGAACACAAATGAAGTTTCATTCTGTAAATTACCCTGTGATACTTGTGGGGAAAAGGTGCCCTTCCCACTGGGCACACAATGGTTGAATCAACGTCGTTTCCACGTGATTTCTTTGAAATGACATTAAACCAATGTGGAATAGACGTTGAATTGACTTCTATGCACAGTGGGTTTTGTCTTCAATTGCCTGCCTTTCCAAACGCCTGTGTGTGAGTGAGGGACTAGCTCTCAGCGAGATGACACTGGACTTCTAGCTACTCTCTCCTCTTTTGTTACCAGAAGAAGAAATAGAGAGTCTTTGTTGACAGCGGATTAAAAAACGAACGCCTTGAAAGGTTTTCTTTGGGTAGAGGCGAGGGGGAGGCGACAGGGGTTACGAGGGGGGAGGTGGGGTGGGGTGGGGAGGGCGATGCTAATTATGCATGGCGATTGTTGATAGCTTGATTGTCTGCGTCCAGCTGCACGGAGGACCGGGGGAGAGAGAGAGGGCGGGGATGCGGAGCGAGGCAGACTCACTGACGCCAGTCTCGAAATTCTCCCATCCATTGAAAGAGAGCCTCGTTTGTGTCGGGGCCTTTCCAACAGCGCAACGCGAGGGCACCTGATCCCTGCCCAGACGCACCAGTGTCATACGGATTCAGAGCTCTGGAATCTGCAAATGGGAAATAAAAAAATCCTGGGTGCGGAGGGAATCAATTTGCAGGCCACTGCGTAGGCTATGCCATTTTTGACCATCCAGAATTATAACATTGTTACCTATCAAAGCGAAAAAAGTGTTCATAATTTTGCAGTATGCTGTAATTCCTATAATATCAACATAACTGTATTATATAAAATTTTCTTATTCTTATAATTTCATATAGCCCAACTTTGTTCATCACCATATTCTTCCAATTTGTATTGATTTAATGTTTACGCATATGCAATAATATGCAGTTGCTTGTACAGATAACACATACAGTACCAGTCAAAAGTTTGGACACACCTACTCATTGAAGGGTTTTTCTTTATTTTTACTATTTTCTACATTGTAGAATAATAGTGAAGACATCAAAACTATGAAATAACACATATGGAATCATGTAGTAACCAAAAAATTACTAAACAAATGTTAATATATTTTATATTTGAGATTCTTCAGAGTAGCCACCCTTTGCCTTGACGGCTTTGCACACTCTTGGCATTTTCTCAACCAGCTTCACCTGGAATGCTTTTCCAACAGTCTTGAAGGAGTTCCCACATATGCTGAACACTTGTTGGCTGCTTTTCCTTCACTCTGCGGCCCAACTCATCCCAAACCATCTCATTTGGCTTGAGGTCGGGTGTAGGCTGTCATTGTAAGCAAGAATTTGTTCTTAAATGATTTGCCTAGTTAAATAAAGGTTAAATATTTTTTTTATATAAAACAAATTGTGGAGGCCAGGTAATCTGATGCAGCACTCCACCACTTCTTGGTCAAACAGCCCTTACACAGCCTGTTGAAAAACAAATTATAGTCCCACAAACCAGATGGGATGGCGTATCGCTGCAGAATGCTGTGGTAGCCATGCTGGTTAAGTGTGCCTTGAATTCTTAATAAATCACAGACAGTGTCAACAGCAAAGCACCCCCACACCATCGCACCTCCTCCTCCATGCTTCACAGTGGGAACCACACATGCTGAGATCATCCATTCACCTACTCTGCGTCTCACAAAGACACTGTGGTTGGAACCAAAATTCTCAAATGTGGACTCATCAGACCAAAGGACAGATTTCCACCAGTCTAATGTCCATTTCTCAAGCAAGTCACTTCTTCTTATTGGTGTCCTTTAGTTGTGGTTTCTTTGCAGCAATTCAACCTTGAAGGCATAATTCACACAGTCTCCTCTGAACAGTTGATGTTGAGATGTTACTGTGTGAAGCTTTTATTTGGGCTGCAATTTTTGAGGCTGGTAACGCTAATGAACTTATCCTCTGCAGCAGAGGTAACTCTGGGTCTTCCTTTCCTGTGGCGGTCCTCATGAGAGCCAGTTTCATCATAGCGCTTGATGTTTTTTGCGACTGCAATTGAAGAAACTTTAAAAGTTCTTGAAATTTTCTGGATTGACTGACATTCATTTAAGTAATGATGGGCTGTCATTTCTCTTTGCTTATTTGAGCTGTTCTTGTCATAATATGGACTTGATATTTTACCAAATAGGGCTATCTTCAGTATACCACCCCTACCTTGTCACAACACAAGTGATTTGCTCAAATGCATTAAATGGAAAGAAATTGCACAAATTCACTTTGAACAAGACACACGGATTAATTCAAATGCATTCCAAGTGGCTACCTTATGAAGCTGGTTGAGAGAATGCCAAGAGTTTGCAAAGCTGTCATCATGGCAAAGGGTGGCTACTTTGAAGAATCTCAAATACATTTTGATTTGTTATTTAACAACGCAAATCAGTTAAGAACAAATTCTTATTTACAATGACAGCCTAGGAACAGTGGGTTAACTGCCTTGTTCAGGGGCAGAACGACAGATGTTTACCTTGTCAGCTCAGGGATTTGATCTAACAACCTTTCAGTTACTTGTCCAACACTCTAACCACAAGGCTACCTGCCTTTCAGCACTTTTTAAATTACTACATGATTCCGTATGTGTTATTTCATAGTTTTCATGTCTTCACTATTATTCTACAATGTAGAAAATAGTAAAAAATTAAGAAAAACCCTTGAATGAGTAGGCGTGTCCAAACTTTTGACTGGTACTATATAAATATTTACACTTACATTTTTACATCATTTAGCAGACGCTCTTATCCAGAGCGACTTACAGTAGTGAATGCATACATTTCCTACAATTTCATACATTTTTTTTTTCTTCTGTGCTGGCCCCCCGTGGGAATCGAACCCACAACCCTGGTGTTGCAAACACCATGCCCTACCAACTGAGCTAGAGGGAATAGTCATTTTCCCACCAGGCTAGAGATTCTAGGACAATATTTGTCCACCCTCCTACCCTTGACATATTTAAGAGGTCGAAGTCTTGATGGGACAACAAATAAAGTTCACAAAAATGTATTTTTAATATAGCAATGGACCGAAGACTGGTCGCACCACACAGTATAACATGAGGGGTTCGCTCTTGAATGAGGTCATTGAATGACTTGTAGTCATTAGGGGTCAACGAGTGGGGGGGGGTATTGCCAAGCAGCAGAAGGCAGTGGATAGCAGCCTACCCTCTGACATTAACATCTGTGCAACCACTGCAAAGGGGCGGGCTATTGGGCCAACTTCACCGGTAGTGCTTATCCATGAGAAAACAATTAAGCTACCTCTTTATTTGTTCATAAAATAAAAAATACTGAGCGTGAAAACTCCTTCCTAAATCTATATTTTTTTTCTACGTATGTGTGTTTTAATTGAATCTTTAACACATCCTGGGTTTTACCAACTGATGACAAATATGTACTCCGTCTTTCTTCATATTATGCATACACCGACATAAACGTTATCTGCTAATATTATTATTGACTCTGACAAGGATTTGTTGCGCTGTCAGAGGTGAGGAACCAAATGGGTTATTTTTAGGGAGTCCGCGTATTGTCAATCTCATGCATTATAGGTCGGGAGTCGGGATACATCTGTGGGCTGCGGCAACAGAAATAGAGAAAAGGGGGCAGGTCCACGACTTTGAGTGAAGGGCCCAGTAAGCGAGCTTCACGAAGAGGTTCTGGTGAGGGCGGGCGTTTGCCATGAGGGGCGCGTTGGAGCGGGTGAATGGATGACGTCGGGAGACTGGCGCCAGGCTGTCTGGGACTGGCGCGTTAGATCAACACAGCTGGGGTGGAATAGGACACACAGCTGGCGCAAGGGTGCATTCCTCCACAAAACAGGATTGTGAGAAAAGGGAAAATAAGACCAAAAAAGAACAGAGGGACACACTTTGATTTAAACAAAAAAAATGCATGGGTTAAAAAGAAAGAGAACAATTTATAACTTCTTTTCAGTAAGTGTTCATCCCGAATTGTATTCACAACATCACCCAAAGGATGTTTTCGTCTGCCGTGACTAACTAGATTTCATATTTGTTTGGATTTTGTTCTTATCTTTTATCTTTATTTTTAATTGAGAGGAAAATGTTCAAGGAAAATCCTTGAGAGTGGTGGGGAGATTTAGACACTGTTCACAATTTAGCTATAAAACAGAGGGTTGCTGGGGCTATAATAAAACAAAGATAATAATATGATAGCTAATAATAACAAATTCAAAACTGTAATTCACAATGAAGGGAGTTTGAACTGTCAAGCACTCATGTATGATAGGGTTTCTAACTGTTTGGATAAGTTATCTAATTTCTTGTGAATGGAAAGGATTTTATTCCTATAAAGCCCACATCTTTCAGATAAAGAAATGTGGAGTGAATGGTGTGAAAACCATCACCTATGAAAAAAAAGATTCCAGACGCCAAGATGTCTGCAAAGTCATGACAGGAACAAAATTCCGTAACGTGGGGCTTCAATTTGATAAAGAAAGAAGATCCAGAGTGGGCCCTAAGCCTATATTTGTCTTGGCACAAACTATGTCAGTGAGCAGAATAGTAGCCTAGTCATATTTAGGCCTATTAATCAAGTAGAATAGCGTATCATATGTTGTCATCCGTATTCAGTGCTCACCAAAATATGCTTTGTTGATTGTAAGCTAATAGGCCTACCTGAAATTAAGTGTATAACTGTTGGGCAATCCCCCCCCCCCCCCCCCCCCCCCCGTAGGTGACGTTTGAACATCCAATCAGAAACCCGATGCTCATCAGAACCACCAGGAAGTCTCTACACTGGCTAATCAGAGTTCGAGGGTTTATTTATTTGTGAATAGGGGGCGGCGACTGGTTGACAATGGTATAAAGCCATCCTCACACTAACATAATTACTGTAGCTGGTTATTGCCTGAGTGAGAATATTGGATCCTTCTTATCCGAATCGGAACTTCATTTCGAATTGAATTCATTCATTGTAGCCTACTCACAAACATGAAAGCCATCAGTCCAATGAGATCTGTCAGAAGCTGCTACGAAGCTGTTTGCTGCATTTCGGATCAGAGTCTCTCCATCACCCGGAATAAGCCATCTATGGAGGAACCCGTGGGCGCGCTGTGCGATATGAATGACTGCTACTCGAAACTCAAGGAGCTGGTACCGAGTATCCCACAGAACAAGTCAGTCAGCCAAGTGGAAATTCTGCAGCACGTTATTGACTACATCTTCGACCTGCAAATCGCGCTAGAAGACGAGTCTTCAGCGACAACCACGCCTGACTTGGTGCTGTCACTAAAGGTGAAGACGGTTATCCCGCCCCCGTTATGCTGAATTTTATTGCATGTCTCTTTAATTCCTGTTGTATGAAATGGAGGAATAGACGTGCATGTAAAAGAAGACATGTTTTTTGCTATGTTTTACCTATGAACAATGTGATGTTGGAGCGGGTGAATGGAAAGAGATTTTGTAACACTGACATGATGAACGGTCAAAATGTATTCATCAAGTATCAGTGCGTGTTGCATTATATGTAACCACTGTGTATCCACTCCGTGCGTCATTGTTTATATCTTGTTGTCAAGTCTGGCTAAGAATTTCGGTTTCAGTGACTATAATATTTCAAATTCTTCTTTTCCATTAAGACTGCAGACCTTGCACGCAATTTCTCTCAAGAAGATGGACGATTGTGCCATTAAACAGGAGGAATGTGACTTACAGAAATGGTAGGTATCTAAACATCTATTTACATCTATTCATGTGTTATTACTGTTGTATTACATGTATATATATCATCTCCAATTTGCTTGGCAATGGCATTGGACTGCTTCAGGAAAAAAGTGTGTGAACAAACTCCATACTTCTTCAAATTATTAACAACAATAAATAGCAATATCAGGCACTGGTTTTGGAGATGAAGGGGGCATTGCTATGCAGGGAAAGAGTCTAGTCCCCTTTACCCTCTTTTTCTTACCCCCCTCTCACCATGGTTGCCAATTAGCCAAGCCAGTGAATGTGTAGGGGATTCATTGCTATCAGCCTGGGGTTAGTGAAAGTTCCACACTAGGCGCCAGTCTGTCTGCTCCCTTTCTCCAGTGGAGGGAGGGAGGGAGGGAGGGAGCGTGAGAGAGGCAGAGAGAGAGAGAGAGGACTGACTTAACTTTTTCTTCCCTTTCTCTCTGTGTGCAGGTGCAGAGAAACACATGTCTCCACTTCACTCTGGGTTAGAGGATAAGAGGGGCAGAAAGAAGGGGTAGTATTTGGAGTGGGGGGGGAAAGAGGATCAACAGCTTCTCTACACCCCTCCAGTCTCTTCTCACCAGATGTGGCGTAAACAACACACCAAAGCAGAAAAAGATTTGAATGGATATACTCTCTACTTGTTCCTCTCAGTTGTTTTTTTGTATATGTGTGTGTACCCCCTCCCCTTGTTATCTTATAATTTGAAGGTTTTTCCAACTAGGTCAAATTGTGTACATATCTAATTTGTGAAAGCTATGAGGAGATAGTTCAGAAGAATGTGGTCTGGGGGGGAGGGGGGAGGGGTCCTTGGTTAGAATCACAACTCTATACTAGAGTTGATTGTAAATGTTTGTAGGGATTGTGTATTTCTACGGACAATGTCAAATAATTGCTGAGTTTTATCAACTTTTTATAAAAGTGTGTTTTGTATGTACGTTCTTATGTAATAAAATGACTAAATGTTCTGAACGTTCTGTGAAGTACTGTACCTTTTTTTTTCTTGGATAGTAATAGGGTTGCGTTCCAAATGGCACCTTGTTCCCTTGGCAGTGCACAATTTTAGTCAAGGCCCATATCAGTGCCCTATATAGGAAATAGGGTGCCATTTGGGACATATTCTGTATATATACACACGCAGTATATAAATATATTTATATATATAAAGTATGGTGGCTGATTAGCTTGATGAACTCTTATGATTTAATAAAATACTTTGAGATGACAGGATGTATTCAATAGACGATTGAGGTCTTGTGGTTGGAAATCACATGACGGGTGTTTCCTGTATCTATCTCAGTTTTTCCATGAGCATAGGCCCTAACGTAAGCAGCACGCTCTCTAAGTGCTAATCATGATGGCATTCAGAGGAGTTGACACCTTGTTAAAAATAACATTACTCTTATTATATCCAATCAACACAACTTAATAGATCAAAACTGTTTTGATCGCCTATACTTGTGTTTGTAGCCTAATGATTTTTCACCTATCCTAACAGAAGTCAACAGCTTTCCCACTGGGCACAAGACGTTTAGTTTTGATTTACATTTCGCTGAGTTGTCAACTAATGTGAATTGAAAGTAAAATCAACAAAACAAATCACCATGTCATTGGATTTCGTTTAAAAGTCAGGTGAAGAAAAAAGACAATTCCCTTACGTTGATGACTTTTTGCCATTCCAATCAGTTTTTCACATTGATTCAACGTCATCACATTGCATTTTTGGGTTGCAATTACGTGCAAACAACATTGATTCAACCAGTTTTTGCCCAGTGGGTTGTCACAATGAATCTCAATGTCAGACCTAAAGCTTTTTTGGAGACTAATGTTATATATCCATGATTTGTTTATTTTGTGATGTAGGTAAATGATTACTTCTAAGTAGTCAAGCTAGCTTTCAAGGTCTAGTTGACCAGCTGGTCCAGAGACAGTACATAGATCAATATTCAAATCAAATCAAATTTTATTTGTCACTAGCGCTGAATACAACAGTTATAGATAGACCTTACTGTGAAATTCTTACTTACAAGTCCATAACCAACAAGGCAGTTTTAAGAAAATAGAGTTAAGAAAATATTTACTAAATAAACGAAAGTAAAAAAAAATAAAAAAATAAAATAAATTAACAATAATGAGGCTATATACAGGGAGTACAATGTGCGGGGGTACTGGTTAGTCGAGGTAATTTGTACATGTAGGTAGGGGTAAAGTGACTATGCATAGATAATAAACAGCGGGTAGCAGCAGTGTAAAAACAAAGGGGGGGTGGTGTCAATGCAAATAGTCTGGGTGGCCATTTTATTAATTGTTCAGCAGTCTTATGGCATGAGGGTAGAAGGTGTTAAGGAGCCTTTTGGACCTAGACTTGGCACTCCGGTACCGTTTGCCGTGCGGAAGCAGAGAGAACATGACTTGGGTGACTGTTTTGACAATTTTTAGGGCCTTCCTCTGACACCACCTATTACACTACCGTTCAGAAGTTTCACGTCCTTGTTTTTGAAAGAAAAGCTACTTTTTTGACCATTAAAATAACATCAAATTCATCAGAAATACAGTGTAGACATTGTTAATGTTGTAAATCACTATTGTAGCTGGAAACGGCAGATTGTTAATGGAATATCTACATAGGCGTGCAGAGGCCCATTATCAGCAACCATCACTCCTGCGTTCCAATGGCACGTTGAGTTAGCTAATCCAAGTTGATCATTTTAAAAGGCTAATTGAGCATTAGAAAACCCTTTTGCAATTATGTTAGTACAGCTGAAAACTGTGTGCTAATTAAAGAAGCAATAAAACTTGCCTTTTTAGACTAGTTGAGTATCTGGAGCATCAGCATTTGGGGGTTTGATTACAGGCTCAAAATGGCCAGAAACAAATAACTTTCTCCTGAAACTCGTCAGTCTATTCTTGTTCTGAGAAATGAAGGCTATTACAAGCGAGAAATTGCCAAGAAACTGAAGTTGTAGCTGGAAACTATTGTAGCTGGAAACGGCTGGAAACACCAGTCTCAACGTCAACAGCGAAGAGGCGACTCCGGGAGCTGGCCTTCTAAGCAGAGTTTCTCTGTCCAGTGTCTGTGTTCTTTTGCCCATCTTAATCTTTTATTTTTATTGGCCAGTCTGAGATATGGCTTTTTCTTTTTAACTTTGCCTAGAATGCCAGCATCCCGGAGTCACCTCGTCACTGTTGACATTGAGACTGGTGTTTTGTGGGTAATTTTTTATGACGCTGCCAGTTGAGGACTTGTGAGGCGTCTGTTTCTCAAACGAGACACTCTAATCTACTTGTCCTCTTGCTCAGTTGTGCACTGGGGCCTCCCACTCCTCTTTCTTTTCTGGTTAGAGCCAGTTTGCGCTGTTCTGTGAAGGGAGTAGTACACAGCGTTGCACGAGATCTTCAGTTTCTGTACGCCTTAGATATTCCATAAAAAATCGGCCGTTTCCAGCTACAATAGTCATTTACAACATTAATAATGTCTACACTGTATTTCTGATCAATTTGATGTTATTTTCATGTATGAAAAATGGCTTTTCTTTCAGTAATAAGGACATTTCTAAGTGACGCCAAACTTTTGAACGGTAGTGTAGATCCTGGATGGCAGGAAGCTTGGCCCCCGTGATGTACTTGGCCGTACACACTACCCTCTGTAGGGTCCTACGGTCGGATGCCGAGCATTTGCCATACCAGGTGGTGATGCAAACAGTCAGGATGCTCTCGATGGTGCAGCTGTAGGACCTTTTGAGGATCTGAGGTCCCATGCCAACTCTTTTCAGTCTCCTGAGGGGAAAAAGGCATTGTCGTGCCCTCTTCACGACTTTCTTGGTGTGTTTGGACCATGATAGCTTGTTGGTGATGTGGACACCAAGGAACTTGAAACTCTCGACCCGCTCAACAACAGCCCCATCGATGTGAATGGGGGCGTGTCCGGCCCGCCTTTGCCTGTTGTCCACGATCATCTGCTTTGTCTTGCTTACTTTGAGGGAGAGGTTGTTGTTCTGGCACCACACTGCCAGGTCTCTGACCTCCTCCCTATAGGCTGTCTCATCGTTGTCGGTGATCAGGCCTCCCACCGTTGTGTCGTCAGCAAACTTAATGATGGTATTGGAGTCGTGTTTGGCCACGCAGTCATGGGTGAACAGGGAGTATAGGAGGGGACTAAGCACGCATCCTTGAGGGGCCCCTGTGTTGAGGATCAGCGTGGCAGATGTGTTGTTGCCTACCCTTACCACCTGAGGGCGGCCCATTAGGAAGTCCAGGATCCAGTTGCAGAGGGAGGTGTTTAGTCCCAGGGTCCTCAGCTTAGTGATGAGCTTTGTGGGCACAATGGTGTTGAACGCTGAACTGTAATCAATGAACAGCATACTCACATAGGTGTTCCTTTTGTCCAGGTGGGAAAGGGCAGTGTGGAGTGCGATTTAGATTGCATCATCTGTGTATCTGTTGGGGCGGTATGCGAATTGGAGTGGGTCTAGGGTTTCCAGGGGGATGGTATTTATGTGAGCCATGACCAGCCTTTCAAAGCACTTAATGGATAACGAAGTGAGTGCTATGGGCTGGTAGTCATTTAGGCAGGTTACCTTCGTTTTCTTGGGCACAGGGACTCTGGTGGTCTGCTTGAAACATGTAGGTATTACAGACTCGGTCAGGGAGAGGTTAAAAATGTCAGTGAAGACACTTGCTAGTTGGTCTACGCATGCTCTGAGTACACGTCCTGGTAATCCATCTGGCCCCGAGGCCTGGTGAATGTTGACCTGTTTAAATGTCTTGTTCACATCTGCTACGCAGAGCGTGATCACACAGTCGTCCGGAACAGCTGGTACTCTCATGCATGCTTCAGTGTTGCTTGCCTCGAAGCAAGCATAAAAGGCATTTAGCCCATCTGGTAGGCTCGCGTCACTGGGCAGCACGCGACTGGATTTCCCTTTGTAGTAGTTTGCAAGCCCGGCCACATCCGACGACCATCAAAGCCAGTGTAGTAGGATTACATTTTAGTCTTGTATTGACGCTTTGCCTATATGATGGTTAGTCTAAGGGCATAGCAGGATTTCTTATAAGCGTCTGGATTAGTGTCACATTCCTTGGAAGTGGAAGCTCTAGCTCTTAGCTCGGTACGGATGTTGCCTGTGATCCATAGCTTCTGGTTGGGATATGTGCGTACGGTCACTGTGGGGACGACATCGTCGATGCACTTATTGATGAAACCAGTGACTGAGGTGGTATACTCCTCAATGCCATTGGATGAATCCCGGAACATATTCCAGTCTGTGCTAGCAAAACAGTCTTGTTGTCACGCCATGGCAATAGAGAGGGTTTTATTCTCTATTTTGGTTAGGCCAGGGTGTGACTAGGGTGGGCATTCTATGTCCTTTTTTCTATGCTCCAGGAGAGACTGGACTTGGGGCCAGGTGATCAACAGATATCGGAGCCTACCCGGGAAGAACGAGAGGCAGCCCCCAAACATTTTTTGGGGGTGGGCACACGGGTAGTTTGGCTGGACCAGGGGTGAGGCCTGAGTCAACTACCCGTGCTTTTTGCGGTAAGCAGGTGCCTGCCTCTCGCACTCTCTCTCCAGTGCGCCTGCCCAGCCCAGTACGTCCTGTGCCTGCTCCCAGAGCCAGGCCTCCTGCAAGTCCCCCCAGCCTGGTGAGTCCTGTGCCTGCTCCCAGAGCCAGGCCTCCTGCATGTCTCCCCAGCCTGGTGAATCCTGTGCCTGCGCCCAGAGCCAGGCCTACTGCAAGTCCCGTCAGTCCGGAGCCGCCAGAGCCGCCCGCCAGTCCGGAGCCACCTGAGCAGCCTGCCAGTCCGGAGCCGCCCACCAGTCCGGAGCCGCCAGAACCGCCCGCCAGTCCAGAGCCGCCAGAGCCACCCGCCAGTCCAGAGCCCGCCAGAGCCGCCCGCCAGTCCGGAGCCACCAGAGCCGCCCGCCAGTGCAGACAGAGCCGCCCATCTCTCCGCACAGCCGGAGTAGCCGGAGTCGCCCACCTGTCCGGGGCCTGTGGCGAGGGACCCCGCTCTAGAGGCGCCACCAAAGTGGGGGGAGCCAGCGGTGGAGCGGGGTCTGCGTCCCGCTCCTGAGCCGCCACCGTGGATAGATGCCCACCGGACCCTTCGCTAGAGTTTTAGGTTTTGCGGCCGGAGTCCGCACCTTTGGGGGGGGGGTACTGTCACGACCTGGCCATAGAGAGGGTTTTATTCTCTATTTTGGTTAGACCAGAGTGTGACTAGGGTGGGCATTCTATGTCTTTTTTTCTATGCTTTGTATTTCTTTGTTTTGGCCTGGTATGGCTCTCAATCAGGGACAGCTGTACATTGTTGTCGCTGATTGGGAGCCATACTTAGGCAGCCTGTTTTCCTTTGGGGTTTTGTGGGTAGTTGTTTTCTGTCTTGTGTGTTCACCTGGCAGAACTGTTGGCTTTTGTTTTCTTGTTTTACTTAAAGTGTCATTAAAGTTAATATGAGCACTTGACATGCTGGTAGAAATTAGGTTTAACGGATTTAAATTTGGCTACGTTAATGTCCCTGGCCAATAGGAGCGCCGCTTCTGGATGAGTATTTTCTTGTTTGCTTATGGCCTTATACAGCTTGCTGAGTGCGGTCTTAGTGCCAGCGTCGATTTGTGGTGGTAAATAGACGGCTATGAAAAATATAGATGAAAACTATCTTGATAGATAGTGTGGTCTACAGCTTATCCTGAGGTAGTCTACCTCAGGCGAGCAATACCTCGAGACTACCTTAATTTTAGACATTACAGCTGTTATTGACAAATAGACACAGAACCCCATGCCTCATCTTACTGGACGAAGCTGCTCTATCGATGCACGGAAAACCCAGCCAACTGTATATTATCCGTGTCGTCGTTCAGCAACGACTCGGTGAAACATACAATATTACAGTTTTTAATGTCCCGTTGGCAGGATAGTCTCGAACTGAGCTCATCCAGTTTATTCTCCAGTGATTGCACGTTGGCCAATCGAACGGATGGTAGTGGCGGGTTAGCCACTCGCCAACGAATTCTCACAAGGTATCCTGATCTCCGCCCCCTGTATTTCCTTATTTTCTGAAATGCGAATGACGGGGATTTGGGCCTTGTCTGGAAGCAAGATTATATCCTTTGCGTCAGGCTCATTAAAGAAAAATCTTCATCCACTTCGAGGTGCATAATCACTGTTCTGATATCCAGAAGCTCTTTTCGATCATTAAGAGACGGTAGCATAAACATTATGCACAAAACAAGTTACAAACAATGCGAAAAAACACACAAAATAGCACAGTTGTTTAGGAGCCCGTAAAACAGCAGTCATCTCCTCCGGCGCCATTCTTTATTGCAATAGAACTTTGAAGAAAATTAAAGCCTGCTTCACCTTTTAACCTTTTTATGCCTAGAGGTTGGGGATTTAGGTAGCCCACCTTTATTTTGCAATAGGTAGTTCTCATTATTACACAAAACATTAGGAAATAATATCATAAAATTGCTATTTCTACTATTTCAAACTCCATGTGTTGTGTGCCAAAAGTGTGCAATTGCTCTTTGAACTATATGATGAGAATAAACATGCTATTGATACCTGTACCTATTTGGTTTGTAAATGTTTTTAGAAGACATAAGAATGTCACAAGTATTTGTATTTGTATTTATTATGAATCCCCATTAGGGGGTCCAGCAAAATTAAGGTAGTTTATACAAGTACTCAGACCTCTATAATAAAAGCACTGGGCCTCTCTTGCCCTACTTGACTTAATTTGTGAATATGTGCTGACACATAGTGGTTAAACTTACAATTGCATGCTGCAAGTCAGTATGGCAAAGACCATAGAGCCCCACAGTGGAGGTGTCGTAATACCCATAAAATCTAGCGGTCAAACAGGCTAATGGTTCAAATAAATTAGTGGTGGAAAATTTTCCCCGTAGTGGATTTTAGAAACACTTAAAATAAGGGCTATGTTTCATGTAAGCTTACCCTGGCATGACGTTTTGATAACCATGTAAACTCTGTCGGACAAGGTGACTTTTATCAATATATTCAGCTCTATTTACTCTCAGATTTGAAGATGCCAACTAGCATCAAAGTAGAAATCATGCAAAACTACAAATCCCTGCAAGCTCCTGCATGACACCTTTGCTAACAGGTATTGTGTCAATTTAAAACTTGCACAAGACAGTTTAAGGTATTGTCCGTTTAAAAAATGTTGCCAATTTATTCACTACTACATTTAGTTAACATGATATAGTTAATTCAAAGAATCTTATATTTGCCTCGATTCGGCAGTCTCGTCCAGATCATCATGGAATTTGTAGTTCTTTATCATAGCCACATTAGCAGCTAATTAACATTTCATTATTTGGGGGGTAAATACAGGCGAATGTATTGATAAAAGTCACCTTGTCCTTGAGACATTTACACGGTTATCAAAACTCCACGCCAGAGTAGATCTACACGAAACACAGCCCTTATTTTAAGGGTTTCTAAAATCCCCTATGTGAAACATGTATGGTGGAAAAACTATTGGAACCATTTACCTGTTTAGCCTCTAGGTTTTATGGGTATTATGACTCATACTGTTGTACTCTATTCACACATTGCACATATTGCAAGATGATGATCCTAGGCTATATCGATTGAACTCTATCGAAAACTCGAGATTTCACAATTTTTGATTACCATTAATTAGTTTTTCACCCTATATGACTTGAAGGTTGAATGAAATTGTGTTGGCCGCTGGCGTCAATGCCCTATGATTACCATAGATAGCATACAGTCAGGTTCTTTATACAAAAACATTTGTATAAAACATTCACCTGATGTTGAACGTTCCCATAACACATGTCATCTGTTTATTTTAAGGTTCCAAGCATGTTTCATTAGGTTCTGGGAACAGTCTGGTGGGATCATTGTGGAGACATCACAAAAGATATGTTCCCAAAACACCAAAACTGTCTAGTTGTGCGGATGATTCCACAATGTTTCTTTTAGGGTGTAAAAAAACATTCACCTGATGTTACAAGAACGTTCCTAGAACACATTTTGTCTGTTCTTTGAAGGTTCCCGGAATGTTTCATTAGGTTGTGGGAACAGTCTAGAGGGAACATTGTGGGGACATCACAAAAGATATGTTCCCAAAACACAAAAACTGTCCAGTTTTCAGGATGATTCTACAATGTTTCTTTTAGGGTGTAAGAAACATTCACCTGATGTTACAAGAATATTCCCAGAACACATATTGTCTGTTCTTTAACGTTCCCAGAATGTTTCATTAGGTTGTGGGAACAGTCTGGTGGGAACATTGTGGGGACATAATAAAGGATATGTTCCCAAAACACCCAAAACTGTCCAGTTGTGCGGCTGAATCTACAATATTTATTTTAGGGTGCAAAAAAACATTCACCTGATGTTACAACAACATTCCCAGAACACATTTAGTCTGTTCTTTAAAGGTTCCCAAAATATTTAATTCAGTTGTGGTAACATTGTAGGGACATGACAAGAGATATGTTCCCAAAACACAAAAAACTGTCCAGTGTTGCTAACATTCAGATAATGTTTGTATCAGGGTGAACAAAACATTTCTTTGATGTTGCAAGAATGTTGTTCTGAGGACTTTAATAAAACCTCTACAGGATCGGTGTCCCGACCTCGGGACGGTTGAGCAAACGTAGGCTAATGCGATTAGCATGAGGTTGTAAGTAACAAGACAATTTCCCAGGACATAAACATATCTGATATTGGCAGAAAGTTTCAATTCTTGTTAATCTAACTGCACTGTCCAAGTTACAGTAGCTATTACAGTGAAAGAATACCATGCTATTGTTTGAGGAGAGTGCACAGTTATGAACTTGAAAATCTCTGTGTGTGGAGTAAAGGAGGTCTATAGTTTTTCTTCCTCTTGTTGCACATGTGACATGCTGGTAGAAATGAGGTAAAACAGATATACGTTTACCAGCATTAAAGTCCCTGGCCACTAGAAGCATCGCTTCTGGATGAGCTTTATCTTGTTTGCTTATGGCCTTATACAGCTCGTTGAGTGCAGTCTTAGTGTCAGCGTCGATTTGTGGTGGTAAAATAGACGGCTACGAAAAATATAGATGAAAACTCTCTTGGTAGATAGTGTGGTCTGTAGCATATCATAAGGCGCTCTACCTCAGGCGAGCAATACCTCGAGACTACCTTAATATTAGACTTTGCGCACCAGCTGTTATTGACAAATAGACACACACCCCTACCCCTTGTCTTACCGGACGTAGCTGTTCTGTCCTGCTGATGCACCGAAAACCCAACCAACTGTATATTATCCGTGTTGTCGTTCAGCCACAACTCGGTGAAACATAAAATATTACAGTTTTTAATGTCCTGTTGGTAGGATAATCTTGAACGGAGCTCACCCAGTTTATTCTCCAGTGATTGCACGTTGGCCAATAGAACAGATGGTAGAGGCCGGTTACCCACTCACCAAAGAATTCTCACAAGGCACCCCTGTAGGTGTGACGGCTATTATATGGCTCATCGACAAAGGACACATTCACAGTTTATTCTGCAAATACATACACAAATACATACATACACGAATACATACATACACTGTGTAAACTTCAGCACAACTGAAAACCCACCATGCAATCTCCATCAAAGTTTAACAACTCTTTGACTGCAACTGTAATATTTTTAGAAAAGTTAAATGTCTATTTCTAATATACATTCGATACATTATTACATTTATAACAACATGGCTACAGAGCGCTCAACTTATAATGACTCTGTGTGACCGCCATAACACATCACCACAGCACATGGGCTACATGTGTACAGTAAAATAATATTATTCCATATCATTTGGGAGCACGTACAGTTGAAGTCGGAAGTTTACATACACTTAGGTTGGAGTTATTAAAACTTGCTTTTCAACCACTCCACAAATTTCTTGTTAACAAACTATAGTTTTGGCAAGTCGGTTAGGACATCTACTTTGAGCATGATACAAGTAATTTTTCCAACAATTGTTTACAGATAGATTATTTCACTTATAATTCACTGTATCACCATTCTAGTGGGTCAGAAGTTTACATACACTAAGTTGACTGTGCCTGTAAACAGCTTGGAAAATTCCAGAAAATGATGTCGTGGCTTTAGAAGCTTCTGATAGGCTAGTTGACATCGTTTGAGTCAAATGGAGGTGTACCTGTGGATGTATTTCAAGGCCTACCTTCAAACTCTGTGCCTCTTTGCTGGACATCATGGGAAAATCAAAAGAAATCAGCCAAGACCTCAGAAAAATGTTTGTAGACCTCCACAAGTCTGGTACGCAAGTATAAACACCATGGGACCACGCAGCCATCATACCGCTCAGGAAGGAAACGCGGTGTGTCTCCTGGAGATGAACATACTTTGGTGCGAAAAGTGCAAATCAATCCCAGAACAACAGCAAAGGACCTTGTGAAGATGCTGGAGGAAACAGGTACAAAGTATCTATATCCACAGTAAAACGAGTCCTATATCGACATAACCTTAAAGGCCGCTCAGCAAGGAAGAAGCCACTGCTCCAAAACCAAGTTTGCAACTGCACATGGGGACAAAGATCGTACTTTTTGGAGAAATGTCCTGTGGTCTGATGAAACAAAAATAGAACTGTTTGGCCATAATGACCATCATTATGTTTGGAGGAAAAAGGGGGAGGCTTGCAAGCCGAACAACACCATCCCAACCGTGAAGCACGGGGGTGGCAGCATCATGTTGTGGGGGTGCTTTGCTGCAGGAGGGACTGGTGCACTTAACAAAATTGATTGCATCGTGAGGCAGGAAAATGATGTGGATATATTGAAGCAACATTTCAAGACATCAGTCAGGAAGTTAAAGCTTGGTCGCAAATGGGACTTCCAAATGGACAATGACCCCAAGCATGCTTCCAAAGTTGTGGCAAAATGGCTTAAGGACAACAAAGTCAAGGTATTGGAGTGGCCATCACCAAGCCCTGACCTCAATCCTATAGAAAATTTATGGGCAGAACTGAAAAAGCATGTGCGAGCAAGGAGGCCTACAAACCTGACTCAGTTACCCCAGCTCTGTCAGGAGGAATGGGCCAAAATTCACCCAACTTATTGTGGGAAGCTTGTGGAAGGCTACCCAAGTTAAACAATTTAAAGTCAATGCTACCAAATACTTTTTGAGTGCATGTAAACTTCTGACCCACTGGGAATATGATGAAATAAATAAAAGCTGAAATAAATCATTCTCTCTAGTATTATTCTGACATTTCACATTCTTAAAATAAAGTGGTGATCCTAACTGACCTAAGACAGGGTTTTTTTACTAGGATTAAATGTCAGGAATTGTGAAAAACTGAGTTTAAATGTATTTGGCTAAGGTGTATGCAAACTTCCGACTTCAACTGTATAAACTTCTGCACAACCACAAACCCACCTTGCAATCTGAGTGACATGAAATATATAAAAGAAAATACATTTACACTTCACAAGGTGACTAGTCTCATCAGCAAAGAAAGTACAAGGCAAACGTTAGCTAGCCTTTAGCATAACACAACGTGTACATTTTGTAAATGTCCATAAAATGATAAATACATGACAGAAACTCTGTAACACTATGACATAATGTGTCAACATCGATAATGATTATAAAACAATATGGATTCAGCCTAATATGCATTAGATATAATTTTAATTATACATACATAACCTGACTGCTTAATTATGACAAAACTCATAGAATGTCTATTTCAACCCTGTTACATAGGCACCCCTGTATTTCCTTATTTTCTTCATGCGAATGACGGGGATTTGGGCCTTGTCTGGGAGCAACATTTTATCCTTCACTTCAGATTCATTCACGAAAAACTCAGTTCGAGGTGAATGTGTCACTGTCTGTCACCTTGATTACTCAAGAGATGGTAGCATCAACATTATGTACAAAATAAGTTACAAATAATGCGAAAAAAAACCACACAAAAATAGCACAATTGGTTTGGAGTCCGTAAAACGGCAGCCATCCCCTCTGGCGCCATTCTTCCAATCCACTCTCTGACTCAATGTATCGTCGATAGGTTTAGGCTACTAAATGATACAACATTTTTCCCTGTACCCATCATGAGGTTGCTACAACCTTTCCTATGAATGAAAGTTTACAATGTAGGTTGAGAGAATTTTGAGTAATCACGGTGACAGACACATTCAATACTGCCTTGCATCTAGTTAATCTAGGGTGTAATCATTTGTCTAACAGTTGCAAATGAGAGATTCTATTGGACCAATTCTGGTATGTTTATCCCCGTTTCGTTCCATTTGCTTTCGTTTAAGATTTTTTTTTTTAACAGAATTGGGAGAATGAATACACCGCTGATCACACGCAAGCACACTTCACTTTCATAGCAGTCACACTAATGATCACTTTGCTCATTGTATATAAAACTATCTACGTGCTCTCCTCCTCTCACCTTTTCCCTTCGCTTGTGGACTTCAGTGCACAACACATCAGCTGTCTGTGACCAGGCAAAAAAAACTTTCCAAGCCAGAACTTCATATCATGGCCACTAACTAGTACACACAGCCTACATCATTGTCATGTCATAGTCCACATACTAGAACTAACGCATTAATAACCCCCCACAATCATGCAGTACAGTGTAGTCAGAAAGCTGTTTAGCAGTTACACAGGCGGCCTGGTGGCAATCATTTAATAAAACCAAAAGCGTACCTTGACTTAGAAGAGTTCTAGTGTAGGATAGCCATAGCCAGCTAGCTAACATAGCATCCCTCTCTGTTTGAGTAGGATAAACTAGATAGCTGCATTCGCTAGCTAAGTGAAAGTTTAAAAAAAAAATACAACCAAATGTAGCTAGCTCTCTCTCGCTCTCTCTCTTGCATCTCCTTAATTTTGGAAGAAATTAAGTTGTTCAAAACTGTTCAAGTATTGTCTTTCTCTTTGAGTCAACTACTCACCACATTTTATGCACCGCAGTGCTAGCTAGCTGTAGCTTATGTTTTCAGCTACTTTTTGTCTTATTTTTTCAGTATATATCCATGGCTGTATGGTTTATCACGACTTCCATGTTTCCTTTTTATTCTTCTTAGACATAACTAAGCCAGGGAAATACTGGTAACTTAATTATTCACCATCAATTCACCCATCCTCTTTATACAGTGCATTCCGAAAGTATTTTGTTGCCTTACAGGCTTATTCTAAAATGGATTAAATTGTTATTTTTTTCCCCCCTCATCAATCTACACATAATGCCCCATAATGACAATGATGATGAGTGGAAACAGGGTGCAATGAGTCTGAATTATGTAAATAAGCTATTTCTGTTTTTTATTTTTAATACATTTGCAAACATTGCTTTGTCATTATGGGATATTGTATGTAGATTGATGAGGAATTGTTTTTATTTAGAATACGGCTGTAATGTAACAAAATGTGGAAAGGGGGAAGGGGTCTGAATACTTTTAACCCTCTGCGTCAGTAAGGCATAGCTATAGCCTTTTTTTTCTCCAGTCAAATATGGTCCATCAGGACACAGAACACAATTCCTGAGTTATTAAAATGTTCCCATTCTCTTCATGTGCAATAAAACATGTTTTACATTTTAGCAGATGCTCTTATCCAGAGTGACTTCCAGTAGTGAATGCATACATTTCAGAAATTTCTCACTGGCCCACCATGGGAATCGAACCCACAACCCTGGCGCTGCAAACACCATGCTCTACCAATTGAGCCAGACAGGACACTATATTTTAGGATTTTCTTTTTTCATCACGTGTGTTGAAAGTCTTATGAAATTTGATTTTAGTTGGATAGAGATTCCTGTACCTCTTTCCTGTAGTCAAATGAACTAGTGGCCTCATGGGTGGAATGTTATTCATATTTTTCATAATTTCATAAATAATAAAAAAATGTCTTAAACATTACACAGAAAATCTGGTCTTTCTATGTCAAATGGTTTAATTATATTTCAGTCTTCTGTGATGGATATAAAGTGTAATATTGGGATGCGAACTCAAAACGTAATACATTTCAACTCTATATCTGACATGGTACAGGTGTCTTCTTATTTTAAGCCCATAACCATGTGTGAGGAGTATACTTTTGTTTCAAAGTAAATTTGTTTAAGACTACCAAGACTACAAAGTAGATTTGTTTAAGACTACCACTCTGCGTGACCCTGATTTAGCTCACTGCAGTAAAAGATTATAACCTGTATTCTTGTGTATTCAAATACATACTCAGAACCTTCAAACTAAATAAGAAAACAATTTGACCTTTTTTTTTTATTTTAACATCACATTTCATAAGACTTTCAACAAAAGCGATGACGAAAAATAATCATAAAATACAGTGTTACAAGTACACAGCATATGAAGAAGATGGGAGCATTTCAATAACTTAGAAATTGTGTTCTGTGTTCTGATTGACCATATTTCATTGAAAAGGTAACAGAAAACCTCAGCTAACCCCTGGTGCACAGAGGGTTAAAGAACTGGCTACAAAATCAAACATTGTGTGTTCAAAACCAACATTTGCTGTTTGTTAAAAGCTATTCAACTATCCTATGAACGAAGTTATTAAAATCTCTCGTGTCTCTGTATCACCTACAATACTATCCTCAAATGAAAATTACCATGAAATCTGTGGAAAAACTTAATGGGCATGTCTTCCAATCTACCTACTTATGTTTTAAGGAGCTACAAATTTGCATGCTGAGAATGTTGTGGTAATATTATGTAAAGCTTAAATCTACATTTTTTGAAATGTTCTTGAAATGTTCTGAGGAACTCCAAGACAAGGTAAAATGTATATTGGAATATCAATGGAATATGATGTTAAACCTAAAACAAATATGCTATGAACGTAATAAAAACAGACTTATTTCATTCTTACAACATTAAGGGAATCCTGTGCAACCTAACTTAAACAATGTATGAATGTCATCACAACAGAGCATATTTTGTGTTTTGGGAACCTATCTCTTGTAATGTACCCACACTATTCCCACAACCTAATTAAATGTTCTGGGAACCTTTAAAGAGCTCAGAAAGGCTGTTCAGTCAACATTCTTGCAACATCAAAGGAATGTTTTGTGCATGCTGATACAAACATTATCTGACTGTCAGCACAACTGGACAGTTTAATTGTCTTGAGAACCTATCTCTTGTCATATCCCCACAATGCTCCCACAACCTAAACAACTGTTTTAGGAACTTTTATGTAATGCCTGATGAAAATCATGAACATAGTATTTCTTGCAGGGCAAACAGCATATGGAAAATAATTAAATACATTTTGAAGAGCACCCTAATAGATCGACATTGGTTAAAAAAGTAACATTAAATTGATCTTTTTTTTAAGAGAACAGGTCAGTTAAGCTGGCCCTTGCTATTATATTGTATCGTATCTGGTCCTTTTTGACCCCTACACAGTAGTACGCTGAACCACTGCATGAGGTCCAGTATAGAGGTATATAAAAACTTAATTTTTCCCACTAGTGGTTAGAGCGTTGGGTCAGTAACTGAAAGGTTGCTGGATCGAATCCCCAAACTGACAATGTGAAAATCTGTTGTTCTGCCCCTGAACAAGGCAGTTAACCCACTGTTCCCTGGTAGCCTGTCATTGTAAATAAGAATTTGTTCTTAACTGGCTTGCCTAGTTAAATAAAGGTTAAAATAACTATTGATTTTCTGGTTCATTAAGAAACCTAAACTTAGATATGTGTTTTGGTTTGAGTCAAGTAGACATGCCCATTTCATGCATATCTTTCAAAAAAAATAAAACGTTATTTCAGAATATTTTGGCAAGTTAGCTTGCTAAGTAAGTCATTGATCTTGCTTTGTAGTAGATCCCTCTGGACACTGCTGTCTCAGGCCCATTAGCTTGCGTTTACACAGGTAGCCCAGTTCTGATATTTTTCCCAATTATTGGCAAATGATGATCTAATTGGTTAAAATACCAATTCGTGGAAAAATATCCGAATTTCGCTGCCTGTGTGACACAGCCATTGTTGTGTGTGTTGCGTGCCTACGATGGGCTAATGGCTGTGCTAGATTCCATATTTGTCCAGCAGGTGGCATGGTAGGCTAAATGATGTGTCCAGATTCTAGTCTCTTGTCGCTTAGCTTTCCAGCCCCCAGGAGCACCACATCCAACAGTTTATGGCCAGCATGGAGATCTAGTAATAAAAAACATACAATTAGTATGTAAATTAATGTAATGTCTGTTTGTTCTCATTTATCTAATTATTGTTTTGAAATATTAGTAGCTGTAGGCTAGTAAAAAGTGGGGGGAACGCAGGCACCCGAAGGGCCTGTATACGTTTGATTAAAAAAAAAAAAAAAACGAAACAACAGCCAAATCTAGATAATCTTTTACATTTTTTTGTGATCACAATTTTATTTCAATTCATTTATATTGACAGAGGAGTACAAAGAAAACAATAACGAGTCACATTAACCATCTGTCATCCCCTCCCTTCCCCTGCCCACACTCAGTCATGAACTTGAAGGCAGAAGAACCACAAGAGAAGAAGTGTAAAGCTCAGTAAACGAGACACAGTTAAACTATCTGTAGATAGTATCACTCTTTATGCTTTGGGCTATTGCTGTGTATATAAAATGCCTCACAAGATGGTAATACTGTATTCCCATGGCATGTCGATGTATGCTGTAGACTTGTAGACGATCTGATAACTAAAAGTGTTATCAGATATACACACTGCTAGTGAATGAATGAGACATGAATACTGCTAGTGAATGAATGAGACATAAATACTTATAGTGAATGCGACTAGCTTTAGCTAGATAAACCAAGCAGGGGGGGGGGGGGGAATGTAACACAGGGCCATACATACATTTTTGTAATATAAATGAGCATGAATTGATATAAGCCTGAGAGACATGAGAGACCTGCTGCTTTGTTGGCTTTGTAACACATTTCATTATGGAATTCATCAGGCCAACTGCATATAATAGAGCTTGACAGCACCTGTTTGTGTCTATTTATTTGGACCCCATATTGTGAGGTATTTCACACTATCATTATAGGGCCAAAAGCAAATGGGTACAAACACAGAAACAGATTAACAGACCCTCACCTTGCAGGGAGCAAACAACCCAGCATGCTGACTGGATCACAGACACACACACACACACACACACACACACACACACACACACACACACACACACACACACACACACACACACACACACACACACACACACACACACACACACACACACACACACTGCAAGATCTCTCCCTGGGTAACATTTCAATACAGGACCTGCAGCTGTTTATAATGTAGTAGTTTCCTCTTGAACCATTTGGCTGTAGTTTTGCTCCTGTTTACAACATAGCCTATATATAGTGCATTCGGGAAAGTATTCAGACCCCTTTACTTTTTACACATTTTGTTACGTTACAACCTTATTCTAAAATGGATTAAATACATTTTTTTCCCTCATCAATCTAGACACAATACCCCATAATGACAAAGTGAAAATAGGTTTTTAGAAATGTTTGCAAATGTATTAAAAATAAAAAACAGAAATACCTTATTTATATAAGTACTCAGACCCATTGTTATGACACTCGAAATTGAGTTCAGGTGCATGCTGTTTCCATTGATCATCCTTGAGATGTTTCCACAACTTGATTGGAGTCCACCTGTGGTAAATTCAATTAATTGGACATGATTTGGCAAGGCACACGCCTTCTATATAAGATATGGAGAAGGCTACCAAAAAATGTCTGCAGCATTGAAGGTCCCCAAGAACACACTGGTCTCCATCATTCTTAAATGGAAGAAGTTTGGAACCACCAAGACTCCTCCTAGAGCCAAATTGAGCAATCGGGGGAGAAGGGCCTTGGTCAGGGAGTTGACCAAGAACCTGATGGTGACTCTGACAGAGCTCCAGAGTTCCTCTGTGGAGATGGGAGAACCTTCCAGAAGGACAACCATCTCTGCATCACGACACAATTTAGGCCTTTATGGTAGAGTGGCCAGATGGAAGAAACTCCTCAGTAAAAGGTATACACACGAAAGCCCGCTTGGAGTTTGCCAAAAGGCACCTAAAGGACTCTCAGACGATGAGAAACAAGAATCTCTGGTCTGATGAAACCAAGATTGAACTCTTTGGCCTGAATGCCAAGCGTCATATCTGGAGGAAACCTGGCACCATCCATACAGTGAAGCATGGTGGTGGCAGCATCATGCTGTGGGGATGTTTTTCAGCAGCAGGGAATGGGAGACTAGTCAGGATCGAGGGAAAGATGAACGGAGCAAAGTAAGGAGAGAACCTTGATGAAAACCTGCTCCAGAGTGCTCAGGGCCTCAGACTGGGGTGAAGATTTCCCTTCCAACAGGACAACGACACTAAGCACACAGCCAAGACAACGCAGGCGTGGCTTCGGGACAAGTTTCTGAATGTCCTTGAGTGGCCCAACTAGACCCCGGACTTGAACCCGATCTCTGGAGAAACCTGAAAATATCTGTGCATTGACGCTCCCCATCCAACCTGATAGAGCTTGAGAAAATCTGCAGGGAAGAATGGGAGAAACTCTCCAAATACAGGTGTGCCAAACTTGTAGCGTCATACCCAAGAAGACTCAAGGCTGTAATCGCTGCCAAATGTGCTTCAACAAAGTACTGAGTAAAGGGTCTGAATACTTATGCAAATGTAATATTTCCGTTTTTATAAAAATGTATAAAAACCTGTTTTTGCTTTTTCATTATGGTGTGGTATTGTGTGTAAATTGATGAGCTGTAATGTAACAAAATGTAGAAAAAGTCAATCGGTCTGAATACTTTCCATATGCACTGGAGTAGTTTCACCACATGCATGGGAAAGTCACTGCAGTGTGTCTGCCAACTACAGCAGGCTAGATGTATGCACAATTAGCTAATTATACAAACACATCGCCAAGGCCATTATCAACTCGTTGATGTGAGTTGCCCATTTCTCAACACATTTGGCTCACTGTATTTATTGAGCGCTGTATAGCCAACTCCTATGGCCGTTGCCATGTTTATCATGACAATGAGTATAGGAGTTGTCAAGACAGAACAAAGATCTGGGATCGGACTAGAGAAGCAATAGGACTTCATGTGAAATTTGCATTATAATGAAGGGGGGGCATTTCTGTGTCATATCTGGAGGCTTATGGGGGTCAATCGGGAGTGGGGGGTGGGCATGTCTTCAAGGAAGGATTCCTTTTCTCTTTGTGAACTAGTGAGCAGCAGATGTCATTCGATTAAACTTCTTACTCATCAAATTGCTCACATAGAACTTCCCTTGATTGTTTTATTAACGATATGAAATACACTGTTTACTAAAAGGAAGGCTGATTTGATTCAGATTCGTTTTTCTATCAATGCGATATTATGGGGTGGCAGGGTAGCCTAGTGGTTAGAGCGTTGGACTAGTAACCGAAAGGTCGCAAATTCATTGAAAATAAGAATTTGTTCTTAACTGACTTGCATAGTTAAATAAAGGTAAAATACATAAATAATAACATCAGGGTTGACTAGGCCTACATAATTGTACTCTATAGAGAGAAAATAATATCTAGATTCATTTGCTCCTCATATAGTAGGTTATAAAAGCATGTTATTGTTTAACATGTTTGATTCGAAATGGCTAACTTTGTCCCTAAAGTGACCACACATGGACATACTATTGCTTTAAGGTTGGGTACGCCCCGCACCAACTGTTTTATGCAAATATATGCGGAATGTAACAATCGCAACTCGCTTTGGACCAATGAAAGATGCGCCCTAACCGCGGGAGATCCAAATTTCGCGCTAAAAAAAGCAGTTCTTCCGAACTCCAATTCCCTTGTATCATGAGCTAAGCTTTATTAGCTGGACAGAGAACCCGACAGTGGCAGTATCTCCTCTACGGAAAATCTGAAAAATACTCCTAAACTTTTGTATTTCAGGAGGATTCTGCTTCTCAAGACGTGAACTTCAACGTTTGTCCATTCTGGACTTGCAAATATACTTGTTGTTTATTTATTTAGCTATTAAATAATTAGCTAGCTAGGTAAAGTCGAAGTTCTCTTTCAACTGGACACGTCAAGGATAATATCGGTTGCAGTGCAAGTCGTTTAATTTCAGAAAATACTCAAGCAAAGGATATCTCTGCTGATTAGGTATTCCACTTATGCATTTTGCACATTATTAACTAAATAGTATTTTTATGAAATTCTTCGGGCTTTTATCAAACTAGCTACGAATTGTGAGACATCGTTTCCCGTTCGTATCGGAAAGACTCCCAACTCCTTTCATTCACTGTCGTGAATACAGTTTTCTGGAATATTTGAGTTTTGCTACTAGCTAAACGTATTTTAATTTGAACACAGTCGTTATTTAAAGTTACTAAAATGATGCGGCTGCCCAAAGGCGTTTCTCTTGCGTCTGGCCGAGGTGCTGTAGGAGGACTGTCGTGTTCACAGAATAAAGTTTTGTCTGGAGTGAAGACAGAATTCTTCAGCACCGGGTTATGCAGTTCACCGATGAACTCGGTACCGGCTGGATACTTCACCCAAATCTGCAACACTACAGCGGCCGAACAAAGGGTGAACTGCCTCTATGCAACTCCCCATGGACCTGAAGCTAAACCCATCAGATCATCCTCCGGCAGACTCCCGGTAAGACTTTTTAAAAGTTTTTGAACTACCAACAATCGATATTACTGTTATCCACTTGATAATTAACGTTACTGACTATACAATACGCCAAATTATGGGCTAAATATTCTTAAATTCCACTGGTATGAATACATTTATCGGAGTTGTGCTTGACATTTAAAAACTGTCAAGCACAGGGAGATTTGTCATTCTAAATATCGATTTATGTTTCAAAAAGTAAGAGATAAGAATAACAAATAATTAAAGATCAGCAGTAAATAACAATAGCGGGGCTATATACAGGGGGTACCGGTACAGAGTTAGTGTCAATGTGCGGGGGCACCTGTGTCCAGGTAATCGAGGTAATTATGTACATGTAGGTAGAGTTATTAAAGTGGCTATGCATAGATAACAGAGAGTAGCAGCAGGGGAGGGGGGCAATGCAAAAGGCCTGTTCAGGAGTCTTATGGCTTGGGGGTAGAAGCTGTTTAGAATAATCTTGGACCAAGACTTGGAGCTCCAGTACCGTAGCAGAGAGAACAGTCTATGACTAGGGTGGCTGGAGTCTTTGACAATTTTTAGGGCCTTCCTCTGACACCGCCTGGATGGCAGGAAGCTTGTCCCCGGTGATGTACTGGGCCGTACGCCCTACCCTCTGTAGTGCCTTGCGGTCGGAGGCCGAGCAGTTGCCATACCAGGCAGTGATGCAACCCGTCAGGATGCTCTCGATGGTGCAGCTGTAAAACCTTTTGAGGATCTGAGTACCCATGCCAAATCTTTTCGGTCTCCTGGAGGGGGAATAGGTTTTGTCGTGCCCTCTTCACGACTGTCTTGATGTACTTGGACCATGTTAGTTAAACCTTACATGAATGAGGAAATGCACCATCTGGACAGGGAACTTATTTCATAATGCCCAATCAGCCAATGCAAGTAATTTGCTGGAAAATGCGATTTAGCTTAACACATTGTTTAGCCACAGCCCCCAGCTGTCACCAACCAACCAAGCCAGGTCATATACACCCTGCTCAACCTGTTTGTGTCCATCCACAAAGGTCACAGGTCACAGCTGGACAACCACTCACTTTTCTTGGGAGTTTACATCATTTGAATGTTCAAACATGACACACACACACACACACACACACACACACACACACACACACACACACACACACACACACACACACACACACACACACACACACGGAGTAGGCTTGAGGGAGATAATGACATGTTGCTGATTAACACACACACCCAGGGCTCAGTGTGTGTGTCCAGGCTGATATTGTTTTTAGGACTAAATATTGAGGAGAGCACTACTCCTGTGCTCTGCACTAATACAATGACATTAACTTGGCTCGTCACATGTCTGGACTAATGCAATTTCCATTGTGTTTTACGCGCCATTGTCCTAATGTCTAATTCCTATTCTAGGCCAAGTCTGACCAAGGCACTAGGACAGGCGATCAGGGTATTCATCGCCCCTCTCTATCCTACTTTTAGGATTAGGACCATGAGCTTTTAATGACCAGGAACATTTAGTTATAAAAATAGTTACTGCTAGATTACAAGTTGCAACTAGTTATAGCCTATAACTGGGGCCCAGGGTTCTTTCTCGTCGGGTCAATTAAAGTGGTCAGAAAACCCCCTGACCCTAGTTATGGTAAATAATAACTCTATCCTGACACTAGTTCTGAATAACAACAAAATGTCAGCCTCAGCAGGCAATCATTTCTTTATATTGTCTGTGAAGCACAGTGGGCAGAGAGGCTATACTTGCCCTGGAAACTTGGTAACGATAATAGTGTTAGAAGAAGTGGTAGAGCAGGACATCCTCTTGCCATGCCCTGTTACTCGTAAACACGTTGGGTTACACTGTGAAGGAGCCATTATCCTTCTCCCTGCCGAAGTCATTCTCATTGGGAAAATGGGAATAGAATTCATCTCAAATATGGGTCACTCACAGATACTTATATAGTGTATGCCATTTAGCAGACACTTTCATCTAAAGCAACTTACAGTCATGCTTGCATACATGTTAAGTATGGGTGGCTCTGGGAATTGAACCCACAACCCTGGCAGTGCAAGCACCATGCTCTACCAACTGAGCCATATAGGACCACTTCACAGTTTTCATGGATACTTACAACTTGGCAGAGACTAACAACTGGTCAAACGTCAACGTCATACTAGTCATATTCACCTTGATATTGTATTAGGGCACTCCTACACTCAAGTGGAAGCAAAATCTAGCGTTAATAGTTCATTAAGGATAACATGAGAGGATATATCCCCACTGTGTCATATTTATAGTGGTTGCTGCTATGATGTTTGAATGATTGGTGAGCTGTGAAATACTGTTTCCTGTGAGGATGATACTACAACTAACTCGTAAATGTTTGACAGAGTTTTACTTCCGAGTTGAAAAACAAGACAGAAGGTCAAGGAGTGCTCTCGGGTTTCAGTTTGACACATACAGTACCAGTCAAAAGTTTGGACACACCTACTCATTCAAGGTTTTTTTTTTTTTGTTTTACTATTTTCTACATTGTAGAATATAGACAATACATCAAAACTATCAAATAACACATGGAATCATGTAGTAACCAAAAAAGTGTTAAACAAATCTTCAAGGTAGCCACCCTTTGCCTTGATGACAGCTTTGCACACTCTTGGCATTCTCTCAACCGGCTTCACCTGGAATGCTTTTCCAACAGTCTTAAAGGAGTTCCCACATGCTGAGCACCTGTTGGCTGCTTTTCCTTCACTCTGCGGTCCAACTCATCCCAAACCATCCCAATTGGGTAAGGTCGGGTAATTGTACTGTACTTTTGTTTGTACTTCTGTTTATCCCATGTGTAACTCTGTGTTGTTTTTTGTAGCTCTGCTTTGCTTTATCTTTCCAGGTCGCAGTTGAAAATGAGAACTTGTTCTCAACTGGCCTACCTGGTTAAATAAAGGTGAAATAATATATTTTTTTTTGAATTGTGGAGGCCAGGTCATCTGATGCAGCACTCCATCACTCTCCCTCTTGGTCAAATAGCCCTTACACAGCCTGGAGGTGTGTTTGGTCATTGTCCTGTTGAAAAACAAATTATAGTCCCACTAAGCGCAAACCAGATGAGATGGCGTATCGTTGTAGTATGCTGTGGTAGCCATGCTGGTTAAGTGTGCCTTGAATTCTAAATAAATCACTGACAGTGTCACCAGTAAAGCACCATCACACCTCCTCCATGCTTCACGGTGGGAACTACACATGCAGAGATCATCCGTTCATGTACTTTGCGTCTCACAAAGACATGGCGGTTGGAACCAAAAATCAGAAATTTGGACTCAACAGACCAAAGGACAGATTTCAACCGGTCTGTCTATTGCTTGTGTTTCTTAGCCCAAGCAAGTCTCTTCTTCTTATTGGTGTCCTTTAGTAGTGGTTTCTTTGCAGCAATCCGACCATGAAGGCCTGATTCACGCAGTCTCCTCTGAACAGTTGACTCTAAAGCATTTATTTGGGCTGCAATTTCTGAGGCTGGTAACTCTAATGAACTTATGCTCTGCAGCAGAGGTAACTCTGGGTCTTCCTTTCCTGTGGCGGTCCTCATGAGAGCCAGTTTCATCATAGCGCTTGATGGTTTTTGTGACTGCACTTGAAGAAACTTTCAAAGTTCTTGACATTTTTTAGATTGACTGACCTTCATGTCTTAAAGTAATGATGGACTGTTGTTTCTCTTTGCTTATTTGAGCTGTTCTTGCCATAATATGGACTTAGCCTTATTTGGTAAAAGACCATCTTCTGTATTCCACCCCTACTTTGTCACAACACAACTGATTGGCTCAAACGCA
Source organism: Salmo salar (assembly GCF_965601325.2). Lineage (NCBI taxonomy): Eukaryota > Metazoa > Chordata > Actinopteri > Salmoniformes > Salmonidae > Salmo > Salmo salar. Next base: position 8,562,420 of record NC_138299.1, on the reverse strand, counting down.
TCTATCTTCAGAGTTCGTACTGTTAGGTGACCTAAACTGGGATATGTTTAGCACCCCGGCCGTCCAACAATCTAAACTAGATGCCCTCAATCTCACACAAATTATCAAGGAAACTACCAGGTACAACCCTAAATCTGTAAACATGGGCACCCTCATAGATATCATCCTGACCAACTTGCCCTCTAAATACACCTCTGCTGTCTTCAACCAGGACCTTAGCGATTACTGCCTCATTGCCTGCGTGCGTAAGGGGCCCGCAGTCAAATGACCACCCCTCATCACTGTCAAACGCTCCCTAAAACACTTCAGCGAGCAGGCCTTTCTAATCGATCTGGCCCGGGTATCCTGGAAGGATATTGACCTCATCCCGTCTGTAGAGAATTTCTGGTTGTTCTTTAAAAGTGCTTTCCTCACCATCTTAAATAAGCATGCCCCATTCAAAAATGTAGACCTAAGAACAGATGTAGCCCTTGGTTCACTCCAGACTTCACTGCCCTTGACCAGCACAAAAACATCCTGTGGCGTACTGCATTAGCATCGAATAGCCCACGCAACAAAGTCAGGAACCAATATACACAGTCAGTTAGGAAAGCTAAGGCTAGCTTTTTCAAACAGAAATTTGCATCCTGTATGTAGCACTAATTCCAAAAAGTTTTGACACACCGTAAAGTCCATGGAGAATAAGAGCACCTCCTCCCAGCTGCCCACTGCACTGAGGCTAGGAAATACTGTCACCACCGATAAATCTACGATAATCGAGAATTTCAGTAAGCGCTTTTCTACGGCTGGCCATGCTTTCCACCTGGCTACCCCTACCCCGGCCAACAGCTCTGCACCCCACGCAGCAACTCAGTCAGGATCACCACTTTATTTTAAGAATGTGAAATGTCAGAATAAAAGTAGAGAGAATGATTGATTTATTTCAGCATTTATTTCTTTCATCACATTCCCATTGGGTCAGAAGTTTACATACACTCAATTAGTATTTGGTAGCATTGCCTTTAAATTGTTTAACTTGGGTCAAACGTTTCGGGTAGCCTTCCACAAGCTTCCCACAATAAGGTGGGTGAATTTTGGCCCATTCCTCCTGACAGTTGGTGTAACTGAGTCAGGTTTGTAGGCCTCTTTGCTCGCACCCACTTTTTCAGTTCTGCCCACACATTTTCTATAGGATTGAGGTCAGGGCTTTGTGATGGCCACTCCAATACCTTGACTTTGTTGTCTTTAAGCCATTTTGCCACAACTTTGGAAGTATGCTTAGGGTCATTGTCCATTTGGAAGACCCATTTGCGACCAAGCTTTAACTTCCTGACTGATATCTTGAGATGTTGCTTCAATATATCCACATAATTTTCCTTCTCATGATGCCATCTATTTTGTGAAGAGCACCAGTCCCTCCTGCAGCAAAGCACCCCCACAACATGATGCTACCACCCCCGTGCTTCACGGTTGGGATGGTGTTCTTCGGCTGGCAAGCCTCCCCCTTTTTCCTCCAAACATAACGATGGTCATTATGGCCAAACAGTTCTATTTTTGTTTCATCAGACCAGAGGATATTTCTCCAAAAAGTACGATCTTTGTCCCCATGTGCAGTTGCAAACCGTAGTCTGGCTCTTTTATGGCGGTTTTGGAGCAGTGGCTTCTTCCTTGCTGAGCAGCCTTTCAGGTTATGTCGATATAGGACCAATGCCATACAACACTCCGTTCGTGTCCAACTGCTCTTAAATGCTAGTAAAACTAAATGCATGCTCTTCAACCGATTGCTGCCCGCACCTGCCCGCCCGCCTAGCATCACTACTCTAGACGGTCCTGACTTAGAAAATGTGGACAGGTACAAATACCTAGGTGCCTGGTTAGACTGTATACTCTCCTTCCAGACTCACATTAAGCATCTCCAATACAAAATTAAATCTAGAATCTGCTTCCTATTTCGCAGCAAAGCCTCCTTCACTCGTGCTGCCAAACATACCCTCGTAAAACTGACTATCCTACCGATCCTTGACTTTGGCAATGTCATTTACAAAATAGCCTCCAACACTACTCAGCAAACTGGATGTAGTCTATCAACGTCATCTGTTTTGTCACCAAAGCCCCATATACTACCCACCACTGCCACCTGTATGCTATAGTTGGCTGGCCCTCGCTACAAATTCCCCAATGCCAACACCTCCTTTGGCCACCTTTCCTCCCAGTTCTCTGCTGCCAATGACTGGAACGAATTGCAAAAATCACTGAAGCTGGAGACTTATATCTCCCTCACTCACTTTAAGCATCAGCTGTCAGAGCAGCTTACCGATCACTGTACCTGTACACAGCCCATCTGTAAATAGCACACCCAACTACCTCAACCCCATATTGTTATTTTTGTTGCTCTTTTGCACCCCAGTATCTCTACTTGCACATCATCATCTGCACATCCATCACTCCAGTGTTAATGCTAAATTGTAATTATTTTGCCACTATGGCCTATTTATTGCCTTACCTCCCTAACCTTACTGCATTTGCACACACTGTACATAGATTTTTCTATTGTGTTTTTGAATTTACATTTGTTTATCCCATGTGTAACTGGGTTGTTGTCTTTGTCGCACTGCTTTGCTTTATCTTCGTCAGGTCGCAGTTGTAAATGAGAACTTGTTCTCAACTGGCCTACCTGGTTAAATAAAGGTGAAAAAAAACAAAAAAAACACTAAAAAGGTTTAAAAAAAATTACAAATATTTAAACCACAAAAAGGAAAGAAATTCCACAAAGTAACTTTTAACAAGGCACACCTGTTAATTGAAATGCATTCCTGGTGACTACCTCATGAAGCTTGTTGAGAGAATGCCAAGCGTGTGCAAAGCTGTCATCAAGGCAAAGGGTGGCTACTCTGTAGATTCTCAAATATAAAATCTATTTAGATTTGTTTAGCACTTTTTTGGTTACTACATGATTCCATATGTGGTATTTCATAGTTTTGATGTCTTCACTATTATTCTACAATGTAAAAATAAAGAAAAACCCTGGAATGAGTAGGTGTGTCCAAACTTTTGACTGGTACTGTAGGTTTCGGTGACCTGCTAGCTACCCCCTGATCTCTCTCACCCCCACACATCACTACCTCATGTCATCATTGCCTATGCCCTCACCCCTCTCTGGGACCCCCATGGTGAGCCTCTGTTCAGGCTAGGGCTCAGGGTGCGGAGATTGCCCACTTTGCCCCTTGTTTACACTCCAGCCAAAAGCTCTCTTTCTCTCTTATCTTGAGTTCCCCCTTCTCTTTTTGGCCTTCTTCATTCCCCAGTAACATGCTCCCCTCAATGGGGCCGTCTTTTTTATGTGTGAGGGACATAGGCTAGCTTGCTGTTGAATGGGTCTTTTTGTCACACGTATTGAAACAACTTGTCCTTGTCTTGGAAGTCAGGTTCTACGTAACTGAACCGGTGTTTGAAGAGAGAGAAGGTTTACACACACACACACACACACACACACACACACACACCAGTAACTAGAAGTGAGTCTGTTGAAAGCATTATTTTCATGTGACACAGATTTGTGAAATGCCTCGGGAGAAAATCCAGTCATATATGTTGAAATGGCATGGGTTAGAGGGGTGGAAGGACAGCTGAACTTACATGCCCGTTTAGGGTGAAGACGCTTAGTCGCTGTCTTAGAATGAGGCAATAACGGCTGTGGGTTGAGACATTATGACCCAATGTGTCATGGAGATAAAGAATGGATTGTGAAGGAGGGCCTCAGTGTATTTAAATACATTTGTCATACACTCTTGTCAATGTAAGTACATACATTTTCATACATATATTTCATACTGGTCCCCTGTGGGAATCGAACCCACAACCCTTGCAAACACCATGCTCTACCAACTGAGCCACACGGGACCATGTAAATGTGCTTAAGTCGATCGCCTGCAATGGCCTGCTAATGTGTTGACAATTGCTGTAGTTAGCTGTTAACACGCTATGTTTGAGCATGACATTCTTTTAGCTTAATTTATTGCTTGTGTGTGTGACTCATTATGTTCTGTATCTCTCTGTACATAACTTTGTGGTATGCTAGCTGACATAGGCCTTGTATTTTCACACACCAAAAGGCAAAGCGCCGACTCCCCATTCAAAACCTCACTACAAACACAAACTCACAGGCCTAAGCCGGGCCCCTGCAAAGCTGCAGGGCAAAACTGTGGTAAAATGTTCAAGGGGAGGCCCATTCGAGATAGATACAATGTAAGGCGGCCATTTTAACCGCCACATGTCATCTTCTCTGGGGGTTTATTTGACAGGTTGTATTTAAACTAGTCTCCAGAAGATGGACAAAGGGTCACATTTTAATCCCTGAGGTGGTCTGAAAAGATTTTAAGAGTGTGATCGGTGCCGTCTTTCCTCAATCGCTCCTCTAGTTAGCCACTTTGGCATTTCCTTCCTCTTTATTGGTCAAAGGGAGAAGTCATGTCTTAATGCAGGTTGAACAAGTTAGAGGGGAACAAACAAGCCCACTACTAGACAATAAATTGAACATTTATACCTTTTTATTACAAATGTATTGTTTTGTATTTACCATAGGTAGTAGGCCTACTGGTAGACTACTAATGTTTGCTTTACCTCCAAGTTGGTGTAACGAGAATCTTAACAGATGCGATTGTGTGTGAAAGACAAGTACAGTAGTTAGACTATAATCTAGCCTAGGCCTAGTAATAGCAATATATAGTAGCCCCTGAAATGAATGTTTGGGTGTGTGTGCTAGAAGGGTTAGACAGGTTCTCTTGTTGTCTTTCCCTGCCACCTGCTGTGTGTGCCTGTGCCATATGTCACTGACAGACAGGTGGACATGTGGTGGAAGACAGAGGGACAATGTCATCCTTTATCCCTCTCTCTCCCATGGTTCAGTTCAAATCCACATGCGGCTCACATTCTCAAATCTCCTCTCAGATCTACAGTAGTAAAGTATGGTTTACTAAGGGATAGGAGTTTTTTACAGGCCACTTTTCTTTCTTTCATTTTTTCTTCAACCAGGCAAGTCAGTTAAGAACAAATTCTTATTTACAATGACTGCCTACCCTGGCCGAACCCGGTCGACGCTGGGCCAATTTCGCCCCCCCCCCCCCCCCCCCCCCCCCCAGATGTGACACAGCCTGAAAATAGAGAACCAGTGCAATTTAAAACCATAGGTGAAAGTTAAAACAGTAGTTAAAACTACACATTTGTTTAATTCTACCCTGTGGTCTGTGTGTCTAGTTGTACTGTAATGACTTGACTTAGTACATAAGGCCTATTGCAGCGTCAGATCATGACATGCGTCACATAGTTTATACCATGGTTTGATTTGTAGCTTGTGGACATGTGGTCTTCGTTGGCACATGCTGGGTTGTGTCTGTAGCCACACTGAAGCAGAGCATAGTCTCATTTGACATGCCCTCTCTCCAACTGTGATCTGGCGTGTGTGTGGTTTGTAAAACAAGAGATTATGGGGATATGGAGGTGTGTGTGTGTGTGTGTGTGTGTGTGTACACACATCTGTGGGGGGTAAACACCACTTCCCTCTGTCTTCAACCAGCAGTACATGCGGTACCCCAGGGCAGATGTTCAATGTTCTGCTTGGTCCCCCCCCACTGCCACTGAGCTCATTATAATCTGGTCCTAATTTAGTGTGTTGGAATGGTGTGGGGCATGCCATTACTGCAGTATGGGGGTGTTCTGAAGTCCTATTAAAGATGCGTTCCGGAGGATTGAAAACGACCTCAACATTTTTTTTTGAAATCTCCCATTTTGTGCTAATAACCCTAATAAACCATCTGCAGTCCTCTTCCAGCAGCAGAAAGGCACAGAATCCTTACATTCTAACCTAACATCTTTTAGCGCAGGAGATACACGCTCATTCAACAGCGAAAAATACATGGAATACATAGATCAAATTCATACGTCCTAAATTAGAAAACATTTGAAAATTAGAACTTAGATCTGTTGGATTTCGGTTGCGGTTTAATTTCTCTCTTTCAATAGCCTACACTTCTCTGGAAGCAAAGCAGAAAGTGATGTGCGTTTTAAAGGTGTTACTGTAACCAGACATGCATTAGAAGACTATTGTCAACCTGATCAGAAACACTATGCTCACAACCTGAATCTCCTAAAGGGTGTCACTGATGTATTTTGTTAGACAAATACGATTAGTCTTTTTTGAGCTTGGTTTCAGTTTCGGTTCGAGTATAAGAAAATAGTCACTGATTTCGGTTTCTATTTAAAAAAATTTTTTTACATTAAATGCACGACACATTATGTGGGTTGAATGCTGTAACAACACAGGATAAAACAATTGGGCCTAATAAAAGTCACATCATGGTAGTCACTGCCCATTACTGATTATCAGTTAATAACTATCATTTATTCACATTACTTTACCTTACTTTTTTTGTAGAGCTGCTGCCTATGCTGTCTGACCAAATCACAATTTTTTTTTTTTTAAGTAAAAATTGCATACTTTTATGACTTCTATCAATCACTTAGATCATGTTTTTTTCTGGTAGAGATACCTCGAGAAGCAACTGCTCTCTATCCCTCTCTATCGGCATTCTTCTGTCTCTTTTAGGTAGCAGGCATATTTATTAAAAAATAAAAAAATAAAACCGGTAGGCGTGCAATGGATTATGGTAATTGTAATAATTACCACGTTTTCTGCGCTAAACTATGTAGAATATTGGTCTGTTGGAAACTACAACTTCCTACTACATCGCACAGTTCAGGCTTGATCTATCTACAGAAACGGCGCAATGTGTGCATTGAGCTCACAGAAAAATACTGAATGAAATGGAATTCAAATAATTGAACCAATGTCCGTCAATTTAGTTGTTTAAAAACCGAAAAATATTCTACATTTCCGTTAATCGCTCAGCACTAATAATCATTACACGATTTTTAAAGGAGAAGGTCATTTGATGCAAACATAAACTGTAAGTAGGTTATACCTTTTCCATGGTATAAATTACATTATCACAATCGCTTGTTTGCCATACTAGTTTGTACAACGACGGGAGGGACAATGTTGATTGGCAGGTGGCATTTCCACTGAGGTTGCAAGGTTAAAATGGGAGGTGGGATCAGATCCGCACAGCATTGTCTAATCGAGCTCGCCAGCTTGTAGTTCTAAAACCCGGAAATAAGTTACCTCTGGTTTGTCCAGCCATCCCTGAAAATAAGGTCTGAGGTAAACACGGGCTTAGGAGATCTTATACATTTTGTTCTATGAGAGAATAGCAGTCAGTTAAAATGACAGTAGCATAGTGGTGAATACGTGTGATGCAAAATCGGAGGTGTGTGTGTGTGTGTGTGTGTGTGTATAGGTGGTCTTATTTATTTGTGTGCATCCATAAGAGTGTGTATGATAGCAGTGGTTAATCCTAGCCAATCTGTGTGTGTGTGTGTCTTTGTCACATACTGATTGAGGCCTCGTGCAAGGAGTGTGAGATGTGATGGTTGGGAATGTGGCAGGCTGCCTGTGTGTTCTTTAAAGAAAAGAGGAATAAAGGAGGAGTGAGGGGGTCATGGGGGAAAGGAGGAGGAGGAGTGAGGGTCATGGGGGGGAAAGGAGGAGGAGGAGTGAGGGGGTCATTGGGGGGAAAGGAGGAGGAGGAGTGAGGGGGTCATGGGGGGGAAAGGAGGAGGAGTGAGGGGGTCATGGGGGGAAAGGAGGAGGAGTGAGGGGGTCATGGGGGGAAAGGAGGAGGAGTGAGGGGGTCATGGGGGAGGAGGAGAAGAAACCGGGGATGTGGTCAGTGAGTGGCATTTGGCGGGCAGTGGGGAGGTCCCACACACACACACACACACACACACATCAACATACACACTCCCCCCATTAGAAGTGCTTGAGAATGTTATGGCCTTTGTCACAGTTCTTGAGACCACCACCACAATTACGACTTGTCGCTTTTCAACAGCCACAATTAGCATTAGCATACTGGCAGCACAGATCTCACACCACTGGACGGGCTGGGCTTTATTCTATGGCCTGCTACCATCCTATCCTCATGATCTACAGCTCTATAGGACATAGTTACATGTCAAGTGGACTTGTTAAGCATTCAAACTGGGGAATGGTTCCAATAGACTCCCTGCATCCTAATAATCCGTCCTTTCTCACAAAGTGTGCACTTGTTCACTCCCCTTTGAAAGGAAATTATTGGTTGGAGATATATTTACATTTTACATTTACGTCATTTAGCAGACGCTCTTATCCAGAGCAACTTACAAATTGGAGAGCGACTTACAAATTGGTAAAAATATATAGTGCAAAACTCTCTAGCCCATGCCTACGTTGTCAATCCAGTGATTTGAAATGTGTGGGGAGTAGAGAACGAGTGCAAACTTCAGGAGAAAGGAGATATTATTAGGACACATACTCCTTCTCAAGCTGTCTTTAACCCCTTTTTCCCTCTTCTTTGTGCCCCCCCCCCCCCCATAGGCCAAGAGGAAGCTGGACCTGGAGGACCCCCTCTACCTCCCAGACTTCAGGACCCCCAAAGGAAAGGAGAGTGTGGCCACAGCCAGCATCCCTAGTCCCAAAAGTGAGTGTCTGCATCAGTGAAAAAAGACTGCCCCTACTGTCCTCATTACCAAATAAGTAACGGGTTGCATAAAGCGAGACAACATAATCATCCATCCATTCTTTATACTTAAACACACAAGCTACAATGTAGATATTTTCCAATCCATAATATTGAGTTCACATATGTGTATTCCACATATTATTGAATATGTAAACCGTACACAAATCCACTCTCTTACCCCATCTCTTGTATGACCTATGACCCTCAGCGCCCAAGTCCCCCGGTGAGCGGACGCGCTACGACACCTCCCTGGGTCTGCTGACCAAGAAGTTTGTTGGCCTGCTGAGCGAGTCACCTGACGGCGTGCTGGACCTCAACTGGGCCACCGAGGTCCTCGAGGTGCAGAAGAGACGTATCTATGACATCACCAACGTGCTGGAGGGCGTGCAGCTCATCCGCAAGAAGTCCAAGAACAACGTCCAGTGGATGTGAGTAGGACACTTAGCACAAGTGGACAAGTACACTCAGGAGAATATCACTCGGGACATGTAGACTTAGGACAAGTACATTTAGGACAAGTCAACACTTAGGATGAGTAACTTCTCATTCTTCGGCTGTAGGAGGTGGGCCCAATTCCATGTCAACTCCTTAGCCCTTACTCCTTGGTGTAATATTGATAGGTCCATCTTGCTCTGTAATCAAAAGACAATATATTTTTTTTAAGTGTTGAAAGTTCCAACTTCACCTGATCATGATCTATCTATACCATGATGTACAATGTATATACTCTGTAGTGGCTCGTCATAAAAATGAAATTTTTTGTATTAGGGTGGGTGGCGTGTTCGAGGGCTCGGCCAGCAGCGGGGAGAAGTCGTGCGCCCTGAGGAAGGAGCTGGGAGAGCTGGAGAGGGCCGAGAAGGCCCTGGAAGACCTGATCGCGTCCAGCAGCACCCAGCTCAAGGAGTTGACCGAACACAGGGACAACCAGGGACAACTAGGTTACGTCACCTACCAGGACATCAGGTCTATAGCCAGCCTGCAGGACCAGACGGTCATCGCCGTCAAGGCCCCATCAGAAACCAAGCTGGAGGTGCCTGAGTCCTCGGGGGTGAGTGGTCATCTAGTCATAGATAGAGGTAGTGTTCATTTGGGCACACCGCAGCAAAACATTTTGCAACAGACAACAGAAATTGCTTTTCTTACTAGACAAGTTCAGTTAGTACCTGACCGCTTGAAAAATGTTTTCTGCCAACTGAACTAGATGTCGACCGATTATGATTTTTCAACGCCAATAGCGATTATTGGAGGACCCCCCCCCCCCCCCCCCCCCCAAAAAAAAAAACCCCGATACCGATTAATCGGCCGATTTGTTTTATTTATTATTTTTTTATTTATTTGTTTATTTTATTTTTATTTTATTTTTTATTTGTAATAATGACAATTACAACAATACTGAATGAACACTTATTTTAACTTAATATAATACATCAATAAAATCAATTTAGCCCCAAATAAATAATGAAACGTTCAATTTGGTTTAAATAATGCAAAAACAAAGTGTTGGAGAAGAAAGTAAAAGTGCAATATGTGCCATGTAAAAAAGCTAACGTTTAAGTTCCTTTCTTAGAACATGGGAACATATGAAAGCTGGTGGTTCCTTTTAACATGAGTCTTCAATATTCCCAGGTAATATGTTTTAGGTTGTAGTTATTATAGGACTATACGATTTGTATTTCATATACCTTTGACTATTGGATTTTCTTATAGGCACTTTAGTATTGCCAGTGTAGCAATATAGCTTCCGTCCCTCTCCTCGCTCCTACCTGGGCTCGAACCAGGAACACATTGACAACAGCCACCCTCGAAGCAGCGTTACCCATGTAGAGGAAGGGGAAAAAGTACTCCAAGTCTCAGAGCGAGTGACGTTTGAAACGCTATTAGCGCGCACCGGGCCAACTAGCTAGCCATTTCATATCGGTTACACCAACCTAATCTTGGGAGTTGACAGGCTTGAAGTCATAAACAGCGCAATGCATTGCGAAGGGCTGTTGGCAAAACGCACGAAAGTGCTATTTTGAATGAATGCTTACGAGCCTGCTGGTGCCTACCATCGCTCAGTCAGACTGCTCTATCAAATCATAGACTTAATTATAACATAATAACACACAGAAACACGAGCCTTAGGTCATTATTATGGTCGAATCTGGAAACTATCATCTCGAAAACAAAACGTTATTCCTGTTACATTGCACAAACTTCAGTGTTATGTCATAATTACGTAAAATTCTGGCAAATTAGTTTGCAACGAGCCAGGCGGCCCAAACTGTTGCATATACTCTGTCTGCGTGCAATGAATGCAAAATGACACATTTTCACCTGGTTAATATTGCCTGCTAACCTGGATTTCTTTTAGCTAAATATGCAGGTTTAAAAATATATACTTCTGTGTATTGATTTTAAGAAAGGCATTGATGTTTATGGTTAGGTACAGTCGTGCAACGATTGTGCTTTTTTCGCAAATGCGCTTTTGTTAAATCATCGCCGTTTGGCGAAGTCGGCTGTCTTTGTTAGGAAGAAATAGTCTTCACAGTTCGCAATGAGCCAGGCGGCCCAAACTGCTGCATATACCCTGACTCTGTTTGCAAGAGAAGTGACACATTTTCCCTAGTTAAAAGAAATTCATGTTAGCAGGCAATATTAACTAAATATGCAGGTTTAAAAATATATACTTGTGTATTGATTTTAAGAAAGGCATTGATGTTTATGGTTGGAGCAACGTGTACCTAAGCGATTATATGCAACGCAGGACAGGCTAGATAAACTAGTAATATCAACCATGTGTAGTTAACTATTCATTGTGATTGTTTTTTATAAGATAAGTTTAATGCTAGCTAGCAACTTACCTTGGCTTCTTACTGCATTTGCGTAACCTCGTGGAGTGCAATGTAAAGCAGGTGGTTAGAGCGTTGGACTAGTTAACCATAAGGTTGCAAGATTGAATCCCTGAGCTGACAAGGTAAAAATCTGTCGTTCTGCCCCTGAACAAGGCAGTTAACCCACCGTTCCTAGGCCGTCATTGAAAATAAGAATGTGTTCTTAACTGACTCGCCTAGTTAAATAAAGGTCTAAAAAATATATATAACAAAGTCGGCCAAAACGGCGTCCAAAAATACCGATTTCCGATTGTTATGAAAACTTGAAATCGGCCCTAATTAATCGGCCATTCCGATTAATTGGTCGACCTCTAAACTGAACAGTGGCACAATACAGCTGAAGTACAGCTTAAACAGACATGAAAAAGGACACAGTGACTGTTCCAAGGATTGCCCTATGTGTAACCTTTTATTTAACTAGGCAAGTCAGAGAAGAACAAATTCTTACTTACAACGACAGCCTACCAGGGAATAGTGGGTTAACTGCCTTGTTCAGGGGCAAAACAACAGATTTTTACCTTGTCAGCTCAGGGATTCGATCCAGCAACCTTTCGGTTGACGGCCTACCGGGGAACAGTGGCCCAACGCTCTAACCACTTGGGGCAAGTGACATGGGTGTGCACGTTGTGCCTGCTCTGTGGTTGCCCCATTGGACAAGTGATTTTTAATTGGTGATAACAACCAAATTACAAAGATTTCCAGTAGTCTTTACATTTCCAGGCAGGTCATCATAATCCCAAAAACTCCTGAGCTGCCCAAAGGGCGAGAGCCCATCAGACCTTTAACGTCAATCCCCGTACCTCTTCCTTACAAGGATATGCTACACACTTTCTTACTAAGCCAATTCTCTTGTATAACAAAGAAAGACACTTTACCCTTCTGACATCTTGAAACCGAGCCCATTCAATTACCAATCCTGCTCACTATCCCTCACTTCCCGTAGTGCATCATTGTTACATCTCCCTATTGTCCTGTACCCACAGGGCTCCCAACAGATCTACCTGAAAAGTAAGAACGGGCCCATTGAGGTGTACCTCTGTCCCGAGGAGGGCCTGGAGGATGCCAGCCCCGTCAAGAACACCACCACCCCCAGGAAAGACTACCCTCATCACCCCCTGGGTCACACTGCCACCCCCTCCCTCGCCACGGCACCACCACAGTACACCACTATCAAACAGGAGCCCCAATACACCGACGTCAAGCAGGAGCCCGTGGAAGGTAAGCTGAACTGGGGTGGGGGGGGCCCTGTGTTGTCTTGTCTGATACAGCTGAGGTCTATTCCGTGATGTGAAAGGTTCTGAACGTTGCCGATAGCAATAGAATGAATAGACCTGATACGACTTCCAATTATACGTGACAGACAGTCGTAGCTGTTCTACACAATACCGTTCTATCTGAACATTCTGTACCGTTGCACCCTCCTCTAAACAGTCCCGAGTGTTGTAAAGGGGTGTCCAGACACTAACACAGCGTCTCTCCCTCTCCGCCCTCCCTGTAGCTGAACTCTCCAGACCTGCACCGGTATCCCTCCCCAACACCACCACCCTCCTGGACGTAGAGGGCCTCCTGGGCCTGCCCCCCAGCTTGCTCCAGATGACCGAGGACCAGCTCCCGGGCCCCGGGTTCACCCCCGACCCCAACGCCCCCTTCGTCAGCTTCTCTCCGCACCTCGACCACGACGACTACCTCTGGGGGCTGGAGGATGGCGAGGGCGTGTCCGACTTCTTTGACACCTACGACCTGGGAGACCTGCTCCAGAGCTGAGGAAAGGAGAAGGCAGATGGGATTACAGCCTAGTTATAATAACTAGGGCTCAGAGTATATATAATATAGGCTAGAACTGGTCAAGAGAGAACTCCTGTCCCTATTCATGAAGGAGTAGTATCCTCGGTAGAGGTATGGGGTGAGGGGAAATGTTACACTATGAACGCATCAACCTTTGCTTTAGCCATGTCTGTTCCATGTTAATGATTTGTCTAAAACGGGCCCATTATGGGCTCACCCCTTGTGTCAGTTCATTTGTATATATATTTGTATGCTTTTTTGGGTTTGGATTTAGGGTAGTGCCTGGATCGACGCTGGCCTGTGTGTTTGTGTGTCCAGCTTATGAAGCTCTCAGCGTTGTGGTTTGTGTATTTGTAGAGTGGACAGTTTTGTGTCTGTCTCATTTCTATTCTGTGTGCTGTGTGAAAATGCTATGTGCTGTTTGAAAATATAGACACGGCACATTTTTTTTTTTATGCATATCTGACGACCGGCAAAAAATCAACTCGGGCATTTTGGGTTGGGGGTGTTATATTCATAACTCTCAGGATTTCTTTGTGACTTCAAAAGTCAAAATGTTCATAGTGCGTATCTTTGGCCATTAGGGGGCAGCATTGTATTACGTCAGCTGTAACTTGCCAGCTTTAGAAGGTTGAATCACTCACTGTATGTTTTAAAACCGAAGTGAAATGCGCAGGTACTACTGAACGTCTCCAATGAGAACACAGATTTTCTTTTTGTCCGCTGCAAAACGTATTCAAATATTGTGCCCTACTGATCACGACCCAGGTACCAAACATGGGGTCTGTGGCGCTAACTTAATGTGACGTGTCAACGAGGTGTAGGAGTATGGGTAGAGCGTCGTTGTCGGGTATTCCCAAGACATCTATTTATATTGGGGACCTGACCTGGTCACTACATCGAGCCTCAAGCTCTATGGTGGTGAAGTGTTCTGTCTCCCATGCCAGAATGTGTCCACATCTATTCATAGAGCACAGGTGTCAAACTCATTCCATGGCATATCTGCAAGGTTTTTGCTCCTCCCTTGTACTTGATTGATGAATTAAGGTCATTAATTAGTTAGGAACTCCCCTCGCCTGGTTGTCTTGGTCTTAATTGGACACAAATTGAAAGGCAATAACTAAAACCAACAGACACTCGGCCCTCCATAAAATGAGTTTGACACCCCTGTCATAGAGGTTAGTTAGAAGCGGTTCTGGACCCATAGCCAAAGACACCAGAAGTCACCTCCCAAATTGTGCCCGATATAGCGCGCTGCTTTTGACCAGAGGTCACAGGGGATAGTGTGCGATTTGGGATGTGGTCAGGGTCTTTTTGGTGACTGATATTATCTATCTACATAGTGGTCCCTAGTCTATATGTGACTGACTAGAATATCATGCTTTGCTCTTGTGAATCGGCAGCTAGGTTTCACATCGTGAAGTTTCTCTATCAAGATGCATTTGATAGTGTTTTGTAGTATCTAGAATTCGTAGTGACAAATGACCTTATATTTCCAAGGAAATAATCTAGTAAGGATAATAATACGCAACAACATCCGGGTGTTTTGATTTAGGCAGTAATTAAGATGAACGAGAGGGCAATTTTAATTTCCCACTTCTTTTGAAACTATATGAAGTCTGATTTTAAATGGTGGTTTGTGTGTTGTTGAGCGCTCGCCATGCACCCATAATAGGGAACAAAGAGCACTTTGTGTCTTATGTTTTTTTATAGTTTTTTTTTATGAAGGCTTGGCCCCACGTGTGTGTGTGTGTGTGTGGTATTTTAGACCTGGGAGAAGAGCCGAAATTACACGCCAAGGTCAAATTTCTACCTCTGTCTTTTAGACTGGGTTGTGTTCGTTAGGCATCAAACTGAACAAAACACACCGAAACACAGAGGGACTACCTGGAAAATGCTCAAGATGTTTTTGAGCATGAATTCCATGTTGGTGCATTTTCTGCCTCTTCCCCAATGCGGGTTAAGTCAATTGTCCTGTCCTAACAAACTTGACTATTTTGTGTGCGTGTGGTTTGTGTGTGTGTGTGTGTGGAAGTTTGGGAAATGGGTGTTTTTTTTAAAGTTGTAGATTTGTAGACAATTTGAATACAAAAATTGTTTATTTTAAATGTTTTATTGTGCATCAATTTTTTGTAACTGTACAGAATTTAATTTGTATTTATAATTTTTCTCCTGAAATCATTTGTTTTTAATTACTGACCATTGTAAATGAGCAACTGTCTCTGTTTGACATGCGGCACTTAATATTTTGTATTATTGTGGTTGGTTTGAAATGAATAAAGTATTGAAGCCATGGTGTAAACTTGCGATTCTATTTCCTATGACATCATTCATTGATTTCTCATGGCAGGCAGCAGTTCTCCAATCTAGGTCAATGGTAGATACCTCATTGTTCTCTTTTCTCTGGAAATCAGCAAACTCCGTTCCAGGGTGTGCTTGTCTGATCGTAAACCGAACTGTTTTCATAAGAGTGAGCTTATTAGAACCACTTATCATTTTTTCTGGGTTTACGAACAAATAATCCTGTTCAGACTAGCTTCAAATTAATCCTCAAAGCAGAGAATTCTGGCTAATATGGTAACAGATTCAAACACAAACCTCAGTATCAACATAGACTTGAATACAAATGTACTACAAATATGCTGCAGCATATACAGTATAGCTTTCTTAGCTCCACAACATCTAGTTGGAAATCACTATCCAATCCGATCTGTGTTAGAATTTGGCACAGGAACTGAGGACGTGTCTAGGCACATTGATGCAATGAATTGTGACATTCCCATGGCTTGACTGAACAGAGCAACATGAGCAATGACAATAACACTGATGCAGCTATAAACTTACACCCCGACAGGTGGACAAAAACATAAAAAGCCACAGAGACACTCTTTGGACTTTGAAGGTTGTCAGGGGCAACCTGCAGACAATAGATAGTGGATGAAGCTAAGGTCAAGGAGTCAGGGGTTAGGGGTCACGATGGAACTGGACACAATGGAATTCTCCAGCCATGGTAGCCAAGTAACCTCAGGCCAGTAAACCTTTCTTTCACTGCTAAGAAAGCGCTAAGATGAAATGTGTATTTGATTGGTGTGTTTCTGTGTTGGGCAGAGACCTAACTACTATCATTCCCTCTCCAAAGACAATGAAAAGCATCAAAGGATAGTTAGAAGTTCAACTTAAATGATTTGTTTCTCTTGTAAGGGTAGCACAATCTAGCCTGAGCCATCTGCCTAACTGAATGGCTGGCAGCTAGTCGACCAGCTAACGAAACAAGTCCTGGCGTGTTTGTCCCATTGGTGTGCAATGGAGAGGATGAAGGAGAAGGAAAAGCCCAGAAATAAACAGTGATTCTGGAAGGAAACTAATTCTGGTGGTTTCGTGTCTTATAGGCCTTTGTGAGTATGAGAGAATTATAGGAGAGGCTAGAAAGCTGGCTGGCATAGGAGGCCAGATAACTAGGAAAAGTGCCCTTCAAGTGTGTGTAGATAGAATTTTGGATTCAAAAGGCTCTATTTTGACATGAAGAAATATCAGAGTAACTTAGATTTATCTGGAAGAATGGAATATCACACGGCTTCCCACAAGTACTGTATGTATCATTATTAATAGTTGAATCCCAACCAAACAAATATTCGCCCCCAGCCTAGGTGTCCATGATTAGGTTATGTGGCTGGTGAATGCTGAACGCAACTCTACGTGTTTAACAGGTTGTCAGACACCGCAAACCCACAGACTAGTCTGACATACAACATGCCTCTGTTCTCCCTATGCCCCTGGCAACCTCTGGCAACCTGCTTTAGAAGCCGTTAAAAAAACAGGGTTTCTCCAGGCCTGTCACAGGTCACACTTTAAAGGCTGAGTCTGTGATTTTTAGTATTTTTAATTTAACCTTTATTTAACTAGGCAAGTCAGTTAAGAACAAATTCTTATTTACAATGACGGCCTACCCTGGCCAAAGTCAGACGATGCTGGGCCAATTGTACGCCGCCCTATGGGACTCCCTATCACGGCCGGATGTGATACTCACAGCCGTAAATTAAGGAATGGGCCTTTAATTCTGCTCCATGCTCGGAAAGACTGGTCCTCAAACATGGACAAACTTTTTGGAATTCTGAACCTAAATGAAAGCCTTGAATTTCCATGTGAAATATGTGTATGTGACCAATAAAATGTGATTAAAAAAAAGATATATACATATTTATTGTCACAAGCCAGACTTTAGCCGCAAAGGGGACTTTCTTCAGACTGCTACTAGGGGAAATCTAGATGTAATTTAATTTATAAACATGAAAATTGTCCGGTTTAAAATGAAATTGGCAGCCACCGTTGAAAGTGTCAGGTGTGTGAGGATCGAGACTCACTCAGGTTGGGTGTTGATTTCCTTGAGACAGTGACTGACAGTGACATGACTTAATCGGATTATTACTACATCCATAAATAAGTTGAACTTCTAAGCACCATTCATAACATGTAGGTGTTGCCATGATAACATTAGCGAAAGACAAGTCATGTGATGTCATGTTTGTCACTGAGATCTACAGTATTTGGGAGGGTGGGGAGACAAAAAGGACTGAGTGTGACACCACCACCAGGAGAACAATGCCGCACACAGTGAGTCATACTCATAGACGCTTTACATGTTTTGACCAAAACAGTGGTAGACACTCATGTCAAACTAAGACCTTATTATTGGTACCATGTCATATTAGAAGCTATTCTCAATAAGTGCTTTAAAAGGAATACTTGAAATGGACACCAGTTCAGTTCAGTTGATTCTCAGCAGGGGGTTTTTTTCTCTCAAGAAAGAGTCCATATGAACTTTTCCCTAAAGTAACAGTGTCTTAAATCTTAAATATTGCTGCACCCTCTCCTCTCTCTATCTCTCTCGTTCTCTTATATGGTAAACCTGGGAATATGGGGGATTCTGTCTTGGAAGTAACCTTAACTAGAAGCCATGGCTAAGACCTCCACAAGAACAAGAACTGAAGAACCTCAATACAAGAACTGAAACATCAGAAGACCCTCTGCCTCTCTGCAGAAGGAAGGATGCTGATTGAGCAGAGGGAAGGATGCTGTGTCGAGATGGGAGGTTTTGAGTGAGGAAGGGAGAACAGAAAGAAAAAGGAGAAAGAGAAAGCGTTCATTTGAGAGTGATATTGTGAGAGGCAGAGAAAGAGAGAGCGAGAGAGCGTTATTGTACAGGAGATTGAAAGAGTGTGTATGGGATAATAAGGAAGAGAGGGAGGGAGAAAGGGAAAGGGTAAAGAGAGAGGCAGTTTGGATATGAGCACAAAAAAAGGACAATGAACTTCTGTAAGTGTTTTCTAAATGGTCTCCTTTCTCTCTTCTTGTCTCTAACTCAATCACTCTCACACACACACACACACACACACACACACACACACACACACACACACACACACACACACACACACACACACACACACACACACACACCACACACACACACACACACACACACACACAAACTTTTCTCTCTCCTTTCTCACCCTATCCCTCCCCCTCTCTCTCTGTGTTCTCTCTCCTATAGTCCTATATGGCTGTTCTGTATGTGTGTGTGTGTGTGGAGCAAGCGTGCGTGTGCATGTGTGTGTGTGTGTGTGGCTGAACAGACCAGCTTGCTCAGTCCTAGTCTCACAAAAGGACCCCAACAAACGTAGCAGCAGCCACACAAAGGCCCTGCTTCATCCAGTAGCCCTGCATGGTAACTGAAGGAGGGTATTGTTATAGGCAGGCAGGGAGTCTCTGAAATGTCTGTATTACATCAACCCTAACGCACAGAGCCAACACAGGCCACAGAAAACAATTTTGGAAAACAAGAGGGTAGCTAATTGAGTCACCGAACCAATTTGTTATGCTCACCAGTACATGGGGCGTGTTCTGTAGGCCAGGGGTTCTTAGATTTCTTGAGGTCGGGGATCCCTTTTTTTTATGATAACAAATTAATCAGGGACCGCCTCCAAATCAAACTCGAAATAAATATAAAAAAGCATACAAGGAGTTTTACTATGCAATCGGGACGAACCAAGTCTGGCACCCTGGGAAGGAACATTTTAAAGGCCTATCTCTTGGCATCGGAGAGATCATTTTGCAGTATTCAAACTAATTTCCTGCAATTCTACACGTTTCATCATGCTGCAGAGAGATTTTTTGTTGTTGCAGCACAGAAAACTTTGCCGTTATAAAGTTGAAATGACAAGAAGTATTGAGTTGAAAAATGGATAATTGGTAGAGTACTGTGGATAATAATATCCCTGTGAGCCTACCAGGCCCATGTTGTCCAGGTGTAAGAACATACATGTGGACACCTGCTTGTCGAACTTCTCATTCCAAAATCATGGACATTAATATGGAGTTGGTCCCCCGTTTGCTGCTATAACAGCACTGTTCTGGGAAGGCTTTCTACTAGATGTTGGAACATTGCTGCGGGAACTTGCGTCCATTCAGCCACAAGAGCATGAGTGAGGTCAGGCACTGATGTTGGGCGATTAGGCCTGGCTCTCAGTCGACGTTCGAATTCATCCCAAAGGTGTTCGATGGGGTTGAGGTCATGGCTCTATGCAGGCCAGTCAAGTTCTTCCACAACGATCTCGACAAACTGATTCTGTATGGACCTCGCTTTGTGCACGGGGGCATTGTCATACAAAAACAGGAAAGGGCCTTCGCCAAACTGTTGCCAGTTAGTTAGAAGCACAGAATAGTCTAGAATGTCATTGTATGCTGAAACAGGAAAGCGATTCCCTCAAACTGTTGCCAAAGTTGAATGCACAAAATCGTCTAGAATATCATTGTATGCTGTAGCGCTAAGATTTCCCTTCACTGGAACTAAGGGGCCTAGCCCGAAACATGAAAAACAGCCCCAGACCATTATTCCTTCTCGACCAAACTTTACAGTTGACACTGTTGCTCCTAAACATTTCCACTTCACAATAACATCACTTTCATTTGACCGGGGCAGCTCTAGCAGGGCAGAAATTTGACGAACTGACTTGTTGGAAAGGTGGCATCCTATGACGGTGCCACATTGAAAGTCAATGAGCTCTTCAGTCAGGCCATTCTACTGCCAATGTTTGTCTATGGAGATTGCATGGCTGTTTGCTCAATTTTATACAACTGTCAGCAATAGGTGTTTCTGAAATAGCCAAATCCACTCATTAAAAGGTGTGTCCACATACCTTTGTATATATAGTGCATTCAGAAAGTATTCTTGGCTTTTTCCACATTTAGTTACATTACAGCCTTATTCTAAAATGATTTCATAATTTTCCCCCCTCATCAATCTACATACGGTATCCCATAATGACAAAGCGAAAACAGGTTTTTAGATATTTCAGCAAATTTATAAAAAAGAAAAAACAGAAAAAACGTATTTACATAACTATTCAGACCCTTTGCTATGAGACTTGAAATTGAGCTCAGGTGCATCCTGTTTCCATTGATCATCCTTGAGATGTTTCTACAACTTGATTGGAGTCCACCTGTGGTAAATTAAATTGATTGGACATGATTTGGAAAGGCACACACCTGTCTATATAAGGTCCCACAGTTGACAGTGTATGTCACAGCAAAAACCAAGCCATGAGGTCGAAGGAATTGTCCGTAGAGCTCCGAGACAGGATTGTGTCGAGGCACAGATCTGAAGAAGGGTACCAAAAAATGTCTGCAGCATTGAAGGTCCCCAAGAATACAGTGGTTTCCATCATTCTTAAATGGAAGAAGTTTGGAACCACCAAGACTCTTCCTAGAGCCAAACTGAGCAATCGGGGGAGAAGGGCCTTGGTCAGGGAGTTGACCAAGAACTTGATGGTCACTCTGATAGAGCTCCAGAGTTCCTCTGTGGAGATGGGAGAACCTTCTAGAAGGACAACCATCTCTGCAGCACTCCAACAATCAGACCTTCATGGTAGAGTGGCCAGATGGATGCCACTCGCTTGGAGTTTGACAAAAGGCACCTAAAGACCATGAGAAACAAGATTCTCTGGTCTGATGAAACCAAAATTGAACTCTTTGGCCTGAATGCCAAGCGTCACATCTGGAGGAAACCTGACACCATCCCTACGGTGAAGCATGGGGGTGGCAGCATCATGTTGTGGGGATGTTTTTCAGCGGCAGAGACTGGGAGACTAGTCATGATCGAGGGAAAGATGAACAGTACAAAGTACAGAGAGATCCTTGATGAAAACCTGCTCCAGAGCACTCAGACTTGGGGCAAAGGTTCACCTTCGAACAGGACAACAACCATAAGCACACAGCCAATACAACGCAGGAGTGGCTTCAGGACAAGTCTCTGAATGTCCTTGAGTGGCCCAGCCAGAGCCCAGACTTGAACCCGATCGAACATCCCTGAAGAGACCTTTAAATAGCTGTGCAGCAACACTGCCCATCCAACCCAACAGGGATGGAGAGGATCTGCAGAGAAAAATGGTAGAAACTCCCCAAATACAGGTGTGCCATGCTTGTAGAGTCATACCCAAGAAGACTCAAGGCTGTAATCGCTGCCAAGGTGCTTCAACAAAGTACTGAGTAAAGGGTCTGAATACTTATGTAAATGTAATATTTCAGGGGATTTTTATTTTATAAATTTGCAAGCAATTCTAAAAACCTGTTTTTGCTTTGTCATTATGTGTAGATTGATGAGGATTTTTTTATCCTTTTAATAATAAGGCTGTAACGTAACAAAATGTGGAAAAAGCAAGGGGTCTGAATACTTTCCGAATGCACTGTATAGTGTGCATTGCAGATTAAGAATATTACATTGTATTGTATTACACCCTCTAAACTTATTCCATGGATCCCTTGGCCAAAACTGTGGAATCTGTTGCTCGTAATATTCCTTCTCAAAATGTTATTTTGAGATCTGGCCTTGGACCCCCTGCGGTACTTCGTGGACCCCACTTTGGGAACGCCTACGTTAGGCTATCTCCATCCATAATGGAGTGGAGTCCGAGCATACTACACTGTACACCGCAGAATGTAGAACTTCAATCAAATTCTAATTGGCTTTTTCGGCTCAGCTCACCAAAAAGAGACGACTCTTTTTGGTCCCGAACGGCTCTTAAAAAATATATATATTTTTTTTTTTAAAAGTCAAACAGTTTGCGATAGTTTGACTCTGATTGGTGTTAAAACAATTCTAATTAAATTATTAGATGAAATCATACTCTCCATTAACCACAATGTATTTAAAAACGCATTGGTTTGTTATGAAAAAGAATGCTATTAAACATTTGCATTTAAAGTGTAACTTTTTAATGTATATAAACAAAGTGCATATAAATCTAACCATTCAAAACAAATACAATCTGAATAGCATAATAGAATATTGCACCATGTCAAAGAAAAATAAATAACAATTTGCTAAACTGCAGCATCCCAAAAATTGAAATAAATGTAAAAAGGAAGGATGCTATTACACATGTGCATTTAAAGTATAACTTTTTTAATGTATATAAACAAAGTGCATATAAATGTAACAATTCAAAACAAATACAATCTGAACAACATAAAAGTAGAATATTGCACCATATCAAAGAAAAATAAATAACAATGTGCAAAACTGCAGCATCCCACTTAAAACATTAAACTTGTCCCTCTTTTCTCTCTCTTCTTTATTGCCATGTTATAACCAGCAGCACACAGCAATGCTGACCTTATTTTGCTTTCGTGAGAGATTCGCTTTCAGAAATGCAAGCTGCTTCACTTTTGAGGGGCTGATGCGGTTTTTTCTCTCAGTAATTATTTGTCCGTTTTCGAGAAGACCCTCTCAGAGGGAACGGATGTGGTCACTATGCAGTCTCCCTGTCATGACTTTAGTAAGCCGTGGGTAGACAGAGGTCTTGTTCTTCCACCAGCTCAGAGGATCTGCAGATCTTGGAGGGGCTCCTCCAAATAGGATCGGACCTCCATTATGGCATCTGCAGAGGGATTCCTTCGTGCTGCATCCCCAGTTGTTCTCTCGTCAAACAGCATCCAAACAGCAGACGTTTGTGGCACTACTGCTGGTGCTTCTGCTCCATCTGATCCCTCTTCTTCCTGTTGCCCTGGTGCCTGAGCCAGCTGACTGCTGGGGCTGTCCCTCCCTGCTGCTGAGGCTATACTTTGAAGAGCCTCATCCCGCACTCTGGCATCAATGAAGGCTAACTTCTTGAACCTGGGGTCAAGTGCAGCAGTTTGTGACAGTGAGTGAATTGGCTCGGCCCTCCCTATAGCAGTCAATTGAAAAACATTCTAACAGTATTTCTGATTGTCTTCTCAACTCACCATCACATACTTTTAAAGTGGGGCTATGACAGAAAATTTCAAATTAGTCTGACTTAATGTATCTTATCTCACAACCACGAATGAGGTGGGTGTGCTTGATGCATGTCACGTCAGAGCTTCTCAAAGTTAGGGGGCGTGGTCGAGAATCTCTGGTGTCACATCCAACCTGTATCGGTATTTGGTTTTAATGCAGACAAGAGCATTGAATCCAGCTTCACACAGATAAGATCTGGCGAAGTTTTATGGTGCTTTCAAGACAACTGGGAACGCGTACAAATCATCTTCGGGTCAGCAAGTTAGAGCTCTAGAAAGAGGCCCGACTTCCCTAGTTGGAATTCCAAGATGGATGACAGTTCAAAACAAGTTTTCCCGGAGCCAGTTTTTTTCCAGAGTTCCCAGTTGTCTTGAACGCAATGAAGTCGGAAGATGGAGATTCCCGAGTTCCCAGTTCCGAGTCCTCAGTTGTTTTGAAGGCTGTAACTCTGGTTCCATTTTATCTTTTAGATTAGAATAATTTGTATTTCCTATTTTTAAGGTTAACCACATTACAATGATTTTGAGATACAAAGACGATATTATATATATATATTTTAGAGACGCAGAGAAGGTGAACGGATGATCTCCACATGTGTGTTAACCACCGTGATGCATGGAGGAGGAGATGTGATGATGTGAGGGTGCTTTGCTGGTGGCACTGTCTGTGATTTATTTAGAATTCAATGCACATTTAAGCAGCATGGCTACCACAGCATTCTGCAGCAATATGCCATCCCATCTGGTTTGCGCTTTTTTAAATGTTTTATTTTTATCTAGGCAAGTCAGTTAAGAACAAATTCATATTTACAATGACAGCCTAGGAACAGTGGGTTAACGGCCTTGTTCAGGGGCAGAACGACAGATTTTCACCTTGTCAGCTCGGGGATTCAATAAAGCAACCTTTCGGTTACTGGTCCAGTGCTCTAACCTCTAGGCTACCTGCCGCCCCATGAGCTTAATGGGACTATCATTTGTTTTTCAACAGGACAATAACCCAACACATCTCCAGGCTGTGTAAAGGCTATTTGACCAAGAAGGAGAGTGATGGAGTACAGCATCAGATGATCTGGCCTTCACAATCACCTTACCTCAACCCAATTGAGTGGTTTGGGATGAGTTGGACCGCAGAGTGAAGGAAAAGCAGACAACAAGTGCTCAGCATATGTGTGAACTCCTTCAAGACTGTTGGAAAAACATTCCAGGTGAAGCTGGTTGAGAGAATGACAAGAGTGTGCAAAGCAAGGGTGGCAAGGGTGGCTACTTTAAAGAATCTCAAATATAAAATCTATTTTGATTTGTTTAACACTTTTTTGGTTACTACATGATTCCATATGTGTTATTTCATAGTTTTAAAGAAAAACCCTTAAATGAGTTAGTGTGTCCAAACATTTGTTTGACTGGTACTGTATAGAGATGAAGTCGGAAGTTTGCATACACCTTAGCCAAATACATTTAAACTCAGTTTTTCACAATTCCTGACATTTAATCCTAGTAAAAATTCCCTGTCTTACGTCAGTTAGGATCACCACTTAATTTTAAGAATGTGAAATGTCAGAATAATACTAAAGACAATGATTTATTTCAGCTTTTATTTGTTTCATCACATTCCTAGTGGGTCAGAAGTTTACATACACTCAATTAGTATTTGGTAGCATTGACTTTAAATTGTTTAACTTGGGTCAAACGTTTCGGGTAGCCTTCCACAAGCTTCCCACAATAAGTTGGGTGAATTTTGGCCCATTCCTCCTGACAGAGCTGGTGTAACTGAATCAGGATTGTAGGCCTCCTTGCTTGCACACACTTTTTCAGTTCTGCCCACAAATTTTATATGGGATTGAGGTCAGGGCTTTGTGATGGCCACTCCAATACCTTGACTTTGTTGTCCTTAAGCCATTTTGCCACAACTTTGGAAGTATGCTTGGGGTCATTGCCCATTTTGAAGACCCATTTGCGACCAAGCTTTAACTTCCTGACTGATGTCTTGAGATGTTGCTTCAATATATCCACATAATTTTCCTGCCTCATGATGCTATCTATTTTGTGAAGAGCACCAGTCCCTCCTTCAGCAAAGCACCCACCACAACATGATGCTGCCACCCCCGTGCTTCACGGTTGGGATGGTGTTCTTCGGCTTGCAAGCCTCCCCCTTTTTCCTCCAAACATAACAAGGGTCATTATAGCCAAACAATTCTATTTTTTGTTTCATCAGACCAGAGGATATTTCTCCAAAAAGTACGATCTTTGTCCCCATGTGCAGTTGCAAACCGTAGTCTGGCTCTTTTATGGCGGTTTTGGAGCAGTGGCTTCTTCCTTGCTGAGCGGCCTTTCAGGTTATGTCGCTATAGGACTCGTTTTACTGTATATATGGATACTTTTGTACCTGTTTCCTCCAGCATCTTCACAAGGTCCTTTGCTCTTGTACTGTGATTGATTTTCACTTTTCGCACCAAAGTACATTCATCTCTAGGAGACAGAATGCATCTCCTTCCTGAGTGATATGACGGCTGCATGGTCCCATGGTGTTTATACTTGCGTACTATTGTTTGTACAGATGAACGTGGTACCTTCAGGCGTTTGGAAATTGCTCCCAAGGATGAACCAGACTTGTGGAGGTCTACAATATTTTTTTCTGAGGTATGGGCTGATTTCTTTTGAATATTCCCATAATGTCAAGCAAAGAGGCACTGAGTTTGAAGGTAGGCCTTGAAATACATCCACAGGTACACCTCCAATTGACTGACATTATGTCAATTAGCCTATCAGAAGCTTCTAAAGCCATGACATCGTTTTCTGGAATTTCCCAAGCTGTTTAAAGGCACAGTCAACTTAGTGTATGTAAACTTCTGACCCACTGGAATTGTGATACAGTGAATTATAAGTGAAATAATCTGTCTGTAAACAATTGTTGGAAAAATTACTTGTGTCATGCACAAAGTAGATGTCCTAACCGACTTGCCAGAACTATTGTTTGTTAACAAGAAATTTGTGGAGTGGTTGAAAAACAAGTTTTAACCTAAGTATATGGAAACTACCAACTTCAACTGTACTTGAAAATCCATGGCAAGACCTGAAAATGGTTGTCTAGCATTTATTCAACAACGATTTTGACAGAGCTTGAAGAATTTTTTATAAGAATAACTGCCAAATGTTGCACAATCCAGGTGTGGAAAGCTTTAAGAGACTTACCCATAAATTCTAACAGCTGTAATCACTGCCAAAGTTGCTTCTGTGTGATGTGAATACTTATGTAAATCAGATAATTCTGTATTTCATTTTCAATAAATTAGCTAAAATTTCTTATAACATGTTTTCACTTTGTCATTATGGGGTATTGTGTGTAGATGGGTGAGAAAAAATATATTTAATCAATTTTGAATTCAGGCTGTAACACAACAAAATGTGGAATAAAAGTATGAATACTTTCTGAAGGCACTGGATATGCCATAACAGATTGGGAAAATATGATATTGATGGGCATGGTTTTGGTTCACCTCTGGTTATTAACACCAAAAGGTTGTTATTTTACACCACTTGTTGTTAATTTAACTCTTTACAGTGTTAATTTAACTCCTGATTACAGAACTTTGTCTGCAAGGGAATTGCCTTCACTTTGAAGACTAAACTGACACAGTTATAAATAATCACAGACTTTCCAACTCCAAGCCTTCCTATTCCTATTCCATTCTCTAACTTTGCTTAGTGTAGAACTATTGTCCTGACTAAGTTCGCTAAGGACAAAGCCTTGGTGAAAGCTAGTGGACCAAAGTGAGAGAACAGGTGACTAGATTTCTGTGGATAAAGTCAAAGATTATGAATAACACTACAGAAAGTGGAGCACAGCGATAGCAGACACCAAAGGGCGCCTGAAGGAGAGAGAGAGAGAGATAGATGCCAACTTCAAAAGAGTCGTTCCACCTCAAAAAGCACAAGAAAGAGGTTTTCGACACCCGCCATCACATATTGTTTCTATGGTTAGAAACAGATAAGATTAGCATTCCTGCAACATTTTTTGTTTAAATATAATTTGATCCCTGAGAAATTAAGCTAATTGATTGCACCTAAATTGGTCATTTGAATTTATAGGATTCATCTAATATTCAAAACCTTTGGACCAAACTTTTTCTAACAATGAGTAAGACATGAGGAATCTAAAGAAATGGTTAAAAGCCCCCCCCCCCCCCCCCCCCCCCATGGACCCCCCACACCCCAGCACCATCTAGTGGTCAGAACCTGGAAATATCAGGAGGTATAATGGGACATAAACCAAACCAAAAAACATCACCAAATTCACTGAGAATAGATTATATAGGGTGAAGAAACAGTACTTCAAGCCGCAGCTCCATACTACTTGTCAGACATAGAAAACTGAAACTGTATACTTGTTGTTGGGGTGGGATTGATGTGGGGTGTGGGGGGTTGTGGGTGGCTTTTTTTTGTCTTACTCATAGTTAAATAAAGGTTAGGTCCAAATTGGATGTTAGGTAGGGGTGCAACTTTCACTGGGGACAGGGGGGGGACATGAAAATATGTGATTTTGAGGTCAAACCATACAAACCATACTCAATATGGTTGCAATGGGCTTGGAAAACAGTCAAACCTGGAGTATATTGCACCCAAAGGTTTTCCGTCTGAAACGTAGCTTCCTTCTGGAAAAGTGCTTTGATATCATTCCTTTCAAATGTTGGCAGATTGTATAATAGCTGGAATTAGGAGTCGGATATTCCAAAACACACATGTAAGATGAAACATTCATGTCAAGGGCAGCTATATAGGGGTTTACTACTAGCGTATTACCTGCACTGGGGCCCAACAGAGTCATACTATACCTATACCCGGCAGGGAATTGGAGGGGCTGAGATAAAAGGTTTTCCAGTGAAAAGACAAGGTTTACCATATAATATGACAGCTATAATTTGACTTATTTGGTGAAATACACCAATTAAAGCATTGAAATAGGTGCTTAATAGGTATATAGGGTAAAAGTTAGTTTGACCTTTTTTTGTTATATGTCTCTCACTGACAGTCACTCAATTAGTTTAAAAAAATAGATTGGAACATTAGTCTAGTTAGTCTAGCCAGCTATCGAAACTCGTAGTAATCATGACCAAATTACCGACTGGGCACACGCAGGGCATGTGATCAGGGGCCCTGACGTCCAGGGGGCCCCCATTGATTTTGGTAGTCACTCTCACTCAGATATCATATTAAAGGTAAATATATATATTTTTACTTCATATTCATCATCTCCAGCACCACCCCAACATCAACATATGTAAAAATGGCACATTTCTATGTTTTGTGAAAAAGAATAGAGGAAGATAAGTGTTTCCAATAACATCGGTGTACATCGCGTGATTTTAACCAATTATGTGTAGGCATTGCCTACTAATTGCCTATTAATTGTCTACTAATTGGTTGATGACATTGGAAACACTTAACTTCCTCTATCTTATTTACTACAGAACATAGAAACGCGCTATTTTCACATATGTTGATGTTGAGGTAGTGCTGGAGATGATGAATATGAAGTTGACATTTTTTTGAAATGTTCCTTTAACATGGCATAATTTGTAGAATTGCAGGAAATTAACTGTAAAACTGCAACAACAACAAAGTTATGTAAAGCAAAGGTATTTGTTTACCTTTTGTTAATAAAATACTTGTTCTGTTAATAGATCACTCTGTACGTATTAAATTGTAGTTTTTAATCTCGGTGCTGAGTTAATTTGAGCTAATGTGTAGCAGCTAATTGTATAGCTAATAGGCTATGTGTTTGTAGATTGACTGAGGTGAATGAAGCTACAGCAACCAATGTGTGGCTGGGGTAATTTTTTGCTTGCATTTTTTTGCTCTCCAAATAGCATTTTGGAGTTTTTAAATTGTAATGAAATGCAGTAACTGAGCATCAACTTTCTTATTAAATCCAGACCCTGTCCCATTCCCTTATAGCATACCACCCAGCACGCTTTCATTGGATTTTATTGCGTGTGACGCCCTATTAATCTGTGTAGTCCACTGTTTTCACTGCACACTAGCGTTTGCATGGAGTTGAGGGGAAATGAGACGGCAGAAGACTGCATGTCCATTCTTTACGAGTCTCATTCAGAATGCCAGAAAGCACAAACATTCCCACGTGATGATGGAATTACTCCCTCCCTAATTGCACGCACAGAGCCAGCAGTGGATTACCGTTCTCCTGGCAGCAGGATATTATGCTGGCAGCACAAAGCGCGGATTTGTTTCTCCTTCAAAATAAGAGTCTCCCTATCTGTGTAGTCCACTGTTTTCACTGCACACATGCTAAAAAAAATCTCACTTTAGTGCAGTACAACTATTTTTCACAGCATTACAACTACTTAAAAAAATATATAATTTAACGTACTGTTATATTTAATATTGTATTATTTACACCAGCATTTCTTTTGAAAGTTTACACCAATACTGGTATGTTGAAAGCTAAGGCTATGTAAAGAAATGCACTTTTAATAAAATACAAATATATGTAATTGGAATTACTCAATAGAGTATACAAAAATGTAATTGGTCTGTTCTGTTGGGCAATGGGTTTAATACAGAGTGCTGGTGACTCCTTACTCCACCCACTCCATTCACTGCAATGCAATACACTGCATATGAATTACATATTGGTTTATAGAGAAAATAAACTACTCTGTGCCGATGTAAAAGTGGGGTTTGGATTACTCACTAGGTCTGTAGAATTTATATATGGTGTCATTTCATGGGGCTCTGAATAATACGGAGTGTAAGTGGCCTTTTACTACACCCATTCCATAGGCCATAATGCAGATCACTGTATTCTAAACTCCCAACCCCACTTTTACATCGCCCGAAATCATATCTTTTTCACTATAAGCCAATTATGTATTTCATATTAAAACTGATTTGCGTTGTGGCCTATGGAATGGGTGTAGCAAAAGACTAGCAACACTCCGTATTATTCAGCGTCCCATGAAATGACACCATATATAGATTCTACAGACCCTACTGACTGCTCCCAACCCCGCATTTACATCTGCACAAATAATCGTTTTTTCGCTATAAACCCAATATTGTCGATACCAGTCTCAACATAGGATTTTTTTTTCATCTACATTTTTTGCATTCACAACAAAATCGACATTGATAAAAATGTAATATCTTTTGAAACAGTGATCCACTTTGCAATGTTTTGAAATGCGTGCTTTTTATTTTGAAGGTTTTCTTAATACCATATGAAAGTGACGTCATCTTTAGTGCTGCTATCATATTGTAGTCAGCAGTGGACCTCACTCGAATTGCACCGCAGTGTGAGAAAAATCGGACAACCGTCAACTTTCACTCATATAGTTGTGGACGTGGGAATGCAGTCGCGGGGAATTTTACCTTTTGTGGTTGCCTTTTCCACAAAGGAGAACCAGTGCATTTCCTGCGGAAACATGCGTGTTTGAGACTTTAACGACCTTTTAAATGTCTTCAGGACCTTTTTATTTGGAGAGCAACATGCCGGAGCATATCAGCATTTCGGACTTTGTTGCCCTGACAAACGAGGACTTGGCATCACCGGCTACCTCGATTTTTCAGTCCAAAATGAGTGAATGTCGGAACACTGTTTCGGCAGTCGAAGAGGTGAGCTGGGCGTTCAGTGCGCACTATTGTTTACCTGTCCACAGGTAACTTGTTGACAGTTAGTGGGGGGAGGTGAACCGATAGGTAGGCGAACCTCCAGTGAGTAAACTAGCCAAGCGAAACAGTTTTGCCAAGTTCACTTAGTCATTTATAAAAGTAGACTATGTATAAATATATTTTACCGTAACGCAACACTGCTGATTCAAATAACCAACTCAATATAACTTTGATTACTTGAATCGGGGGGCATGACCAAGTTTGGGAACACTGAACTAAGCTCCCGAGTGGCGCAGTGGTCTAAGGCACTGCAATTTAGTGCTAGAGGCGTCACCACAGACACCCTGGTTTGAATCCAGGCTGTATCGCAACCGGCCGTGATTGGGAGTCCCATAGGGCGGCGCACAATTGGCCCAGCGTCGTCCGGGGTTTGGCCGGTGTAGGCCATCATTGTAAATAAGAATTTGTTCTTAACTGACTTGACTTGCGTAGTTAAAGGTTAAATAACATAAAGCAATTCAACAGCAGCATGTTGAGCTTTGTTTTACAATGGGTATAGCCTTAGCCCAAGGCCAGCAGATGGCGAAATTGAGTCGTGTCAATTTACCGTCCAAATGAATTATATGCAGCTGGCAATGCATTCGTATGTCTCGTTGAACGGTTCGTATCGAAAACGTTCTCCATTCAGGCTGCATAGGCTTCGATTTCCACATGAACTTTATTTAATGGCGGGAAAATATGCCTGCGTACTTTATGAAACACAATTTTCCACCACCATGCAGTGACAGCCCATCACATTACCCCGGAGTGGGACTCCCCCTTTGTCACAAGTTTGCATCTGGCCCTGGAAGGAGGTCATGTCGTCGTACTAGCGGGAAACTCGTCTATCATCCTGAGCAGCCACTTGGTGACCTCTGACATCACCTACTAAGGAAATGAACTCTAAACATAATTTTCGGCAGTTAAATGCATTATTTATACAAATCTATATTGTGGTTTTTGAACTCTATAATTTGTTTAAAAGCATGATAGATGTACTTTTAGTTTATGGTTGACACAGCTTGTTGGCCATTAGCCAATCGGTGTTTCTAAATCACATGAACGCGTCCAACGGGTAAATTCCCACCTCCCACATGGTTATAAACGCAGCATCAGAATGGAAACTTGAGAGCCCAACATAACAATCCGGTTACAACAGACAATGCAAAGAACATTGTGAATGGCATTTTCCTGCTGTACCGAAACCAACCCGTGACTCCAAAACCGAAATATGTACCGAACCGTTAAGGGGTCAGCATACTTCAGTTCGCCTGGAAGCTAGCCGAAGTCCACTAGGCGAACCGAACGAGTGTGCTGGCATACTCCCTCGCTTGAAAAACGAGAAAGAACGTTCAGTACTGTTTGTCCATTTTGAGTCGCCATAGCCACTTCCTAAAAAGAGTCTTAATTAATCTAAAATAACTCTAGAAATCTGTCATTAATTTCGACGTTTTTGCAGAGGACATCTATGTCGCGCAATTTGACATCTAACTAAGATGTTTGGTGAAGTGTTTCTAAATGGAAAAACGGCATGAAAACGAGTGGTCTCGTTGAACGACAAAGAATTTACTGAAGGTCCCTACTGTTGACCAATCACCGACGAAGGGGCGTAGACTTCGGCTTGCCTCAATAAAAACATTTTTGTGCGAGCGCAGTCGAGAGAAAAAAACCATAAATAAACTTACCGAAGTTCAAAACATAACAATGTCGTCATAATATATGCACAAACTTTAGGGATGGAAAAATGTTTTCAATGTAAACAAACAGCTAAAACAGATATAAAGTATGTAGAAAATATTATTATTATAATAATAATAATAATAATATAAAAAAAAAGATATATTTAACTAACAAGCACCAAAATAAAAGCTAGACATTCATGGAGAATTGAACGTTCCAAAGTCTATTAATTTAGAAGTATTCATTGTTGTTATTGTTCTAGCAAAAGAACACAGCATTAGCCATGGCAAAATGCATAGAATTGCAGCAAACCTTAAAACTGCAACATACTCACAGCTTCATGCCAGAATATGTAGAAGCTCAGGAAATTAGAGTAAAAACTTCAACGACAACCTGACCAAATTCCAACAGAATTGTGAGTTATAGATCTGTCACTCATTGAAAGCAAGTCTATGTGCGCAATTTCTATGTTTCCCGTTAAGTTTATTTTTGCTTCTTTTACTTTTGGTTTTTGTATGCCAGCTTCAAACAGCTGAAAATACAATATTATTGGTTATGGAAAATATATTTCACAGCGGTTTAGATGGTACAATGATTCTCTATACGATACTTGATTGTTTTGTCACACAAACTGAAATTAGGCAAACTTCTAGAATTTTAGCAACCAAGAAATGGAGCAAGTTCTGCATTTTGCACCTTTTACATTTTTTTTTTAAACGTCTCTACACCGCCAAGATTGGGGCCTCTCTAAAATGTTGCTAGGCTGACACACAAACACACACATACAGACATGTAGTACGGATGCACACAGTCACACACTCATAAAGGCACTTAGCGCAAACACACCAAAGCCGGGAACTGCTATAATGATAGTGACGTGTCCAAGGTTTGCGAAACATACAATACGAATAGACGAAAGATGGCATTGTTTGTTGAGCATACACCCAGTCCGTGTCAATGGTAACCGTTTTATTTATGGGTGTAACCGGTTTGCTCTTCTCAAGAGTGTAGGGAAGTGTGTGTGTGTGTGTATTCAATGCTGCAGACAGGCCACAGCAGGGGTGAATGACAGGGTCTGGTCCTCAGGATCTCAGGTTTTATGCTATACGCACACTAGGGCAGTGTTTCCCAACCCTGGTCCTTGAGTAACCCCAACAGTATACGATGTAGCACTGGACAAACACACCTCATTCAACACATTGAGGGCTTGACAATGAATTGACACGTTGAATCAGGTGTGCTTGTCCAGGGCTACAATGGAAATGTGTACTGTTGGGGGTACTCTGGGACCAGGGTTGAGAAACACTGCACTAGGGGTTAGGCAGCGTAACAAGCCTTTGATTGAGCCTAAACAGGGTGTGCTGGAACTGCACCATGGTGGTCTGACCTGTACTTGGACATTGTGTACAAGGAGAGGTTTGAATAAGGTTATTCCTTTGTTAGATGGTGACATTGCCTCATATTGGAATGGAGCCATCACCTTAACCCTTTTAGACTTAAGTCAACAGATTTGACATTGAAGTGTAATAGTTTGACCTTACTTTTTCACTTTGACCACAGTCTTGCCCTGACTCCAACTTGGCCCCGCTCACTTACTCAGAGGTTGAGTGTGAAATAGTGGAAAGTAAGGGAGGAGTTACTCCATTTTCTAAGTCTCCATACATTTCCATACATGTTTAAAGTCCCATGCACTTTTTCATTAGACAAATAAGACATGGGAAGTCTACCGTAATGAGAAGGGCTGTTAGGCTATATAAACAGAATCACCACGACTGGTCCAGTAACTGTAACTTTAGCTGTATATATAAACTATTTTGGTGCCAAAGGAGTGTCATGTAGCTAGCTAGGTTCCTTAAAATTCAAGTCTGTAACTTGAAGCCAGTTCAACTGCTTTCCTCCCCCAACTCTTCCCCTCAGGGACTGATTTAGACCTGGGCCACCAGGTGGGTGTAATGAATGATCAGGTAGAACAGGTAAGCAGTACAGGTAAGCAGTACTCCAGACCTTGTAGGGAAAGATTTGAATACCCCTGTTCTTAAGCAAACAGAGTAGAGTGAAGTTACATGTTGACGCACGTTAGGGCGGTGAACCTGAAAAACGGCAGGTGAGGTCGGTGGCTGGTGCATGAGAGACATCATCAGCCCAATGATGACAAGCGTGGTGGTGCTAGATGGATTAACCACTGATTCACCTGTTAACGCAAAGTTAGTCACGGCGTGGGAACTTCTGGGTCACCATGACCGCTGCTAGACAGTCAAAGAATTGCGGTTTCCCTATAGACGTTCCCGACAGGTTACATTTCTTTCACTGTTGCTCTTTGTCAGTTCTACTAGGTGAAATTATAACTTAAAGTCTGTGGTGTAACGTTGACATATTTTTGCTCCGATCTCCCATTGACGGCAATGCATCTGTCTGCGCATGTAACTATGTCAAAGCCAGATTTGCATGCATAGGCAGATCACAAGTTAGGATTTACCCCATAGGGAAGGATCGGCCTTTGTCTTCCTTAAACCTTCTGCTGCTAATGGACTGGAGTCAATATGACACTATACACTGTGCAAAACATTGACTTGCACCCCCTTTTGCCCTCAGAACAGCCTCAATTCATCTGGTTATGGAAGGTGTAGAAAGCGTTCCAAAGGGATGCTGGCCCATGTTGACTCCAATGCTTCCCACAGTTGTGTCAAGTTGGCTGGATGTCCTTTGGGTTGTGGACTATTCTTGATACACACAGGACTGTTGAGTGTGAAAAACCCAGGAGCGTTGCAGTTCTTGATACAAACCGGTGCACCTGGCACCTACTACCATACAGCGTTCAAAGGCACTTAAAAATGTTGTCTTGCCCATTCACCCTCTGAATGGCAATACATACACAATCCATGTCTCAATTGTCTCAAGGCATAAAAATCCTTCTTTAACCTGTCTCCTCCCCTTCATCTACGCTGATTGAAGTGGATTTAGCAAGTGATGTTAATAAGGGATCATATCTTTCACCTGGTCAGTCTGTCATAGAAAGAGCAGGTGTTCTTAATGTTTTTCACACTCTGTGTATGTTTCATTAACTCTCTTCTTCTCTCTCTGTGTTGCAGTCAATGGAGATGGACCAGAGCACCTTGCAGAGGATGAAGAAGATGATCAAGGCCATCCACAGCTCTGGAATCAGTAAGTGGCTCCTCGCCCCCCACACACACACACACACACACACACACCACACACACACACACACACACACACTGTATTACAGACACCCAATGCATATTAAAACATAACTGCAGGCTTTAATAAGAGACTTGGGTGTGGGATGAGGTCTCATTATGGTTAATGTGTTTGTGGATGAAAGAGGCTGACATTGTATGGGACGTGTTGGCTGAGCCACTCCTGTCTGTCTGAGACACAGGAGGTTGGTGGCACCTTAATCGGGGCAAACGGGCTAGTGCTTATAACTGGAGTGGAATTTGTGGAATGGTAACAATTACACCCAACACGTGGTTTCCAAGTGTTTGATGCCATTCCGTTTGCGCCGTTCCAGCCATTTATTATCAGCAGCCTCCTGTGGTCTGAGACTAATGACAGTGTGTTTGACAATGGGCTCGATGTTAGCTGTTTCACTGACAGTGTTTAGTTCAGACTCGAGGTCAAGTAGGGCGCCCCTGTGTTTGTGTGCACACGAGTGTGTGTGCCCACTGTCCACCTACCACACACTTTGGCTTATAATATAGTTGCTTTGTTGGCAGGATGGTTAGAATGATCAAGTCATCCACCAGTTTGGCATGCTGATATTGTCTAAGTCCAGCGATGAAGAATACTGTACAAGCTTCTATGTCAGATTCTGGCACCTTTTTGAAGAAACTTTGCTTCATACTTTGATGTGACCAAACAATGAATCACCAGTTTCACAATGCTAACATGAAGTTGAACAGCGTCGTCAGTAAACTTGGATGGAGTTTCGATTTCGAAATGAGTCTTGGACGCCAATGTAAAAAAAGTGACTTGTTTTCCCAACTTTTTCCAAACTCTGAAATAGTCTGTTTTCCATTTTGGGGGTTTAACTGTCAGAGCGAGCCAAAGTTGGGGAAATGTTTGTCAGTCCCAAACAGTTCAGCAGTTGAGACCCCAACTCCACTATTCTCCCCCACCCCCTCTCAACACCCACTTTCTCTCTCCCTCTTTAAGTGGCACTCCAGTCTCATTTTTCACCTAATTTACTTAATCAAAGGCACATCTCAATAGGTGGTCTAGGTATGTCATGACATGGCACAAGTGGGGGGTGGGACTTTCCTATTTTCTCTATGGCTCCTCTATTGTTCCTCAAACAAAGGTGGAGGCTGACGACATCACAACTTCCAATCGGACCAACTCCTTGAAGGCCTTACTCTTTAAATGTGTGAAATTGTGCTTAATTAAAAAAAAAAATGTTTTACCCTTTAGTGCAGTGGTCACCAACCTTTTCTGAGTCACTTTTGCAGTCAAAAAGCAAGCCAAGATCTACCGCTCAGAATTTTTCTGACTTGATCTTCAGGTCTGAATGTCGGAGCTCTAGAAAGATGCCAGAGTTTCCGACTTGGAATGCCACTGCTTCAGTGTGTGTACTTTACTATATTTATACTTGGGATATCTCTTTTCAACAGTAAAAGTTCAAACATCACTGGAGGACTTCTTTAACTGGATACATATGGGGCTGTTCCATTCCAGTAAGGCTAAGGGGGGGCCCTCTTCCTTTTCGTTGTTAGTGGCTGGCTGATTCAGAACCGCTCAATCAGCCATGATGTTCACGTGTGATGTGTTGATAAACTCAGCAAAAAAAACTAACATCCTCTCACTGTCAACTGCGTTTATTTTCAGCAAACTTAACATTTGTAAATATTTGTATGAACATAACAAGATTCAACAACTGAGACACAAACTGAACAAGTTCATCACTCAATGCCTAGGTTTACCTCCACTGATGTTCTGAAAGAGCTGCAAAATCTGGATCCCTACAAATCAGCCGGGCTAGACAATCTGGACCCTTTCTAAAATGATCTGCCGAAATTGTTGCAACCCCTATTACTAGCCTGTTCAACCTCTTTCGTGTCGTCTGAGATTCCCAAAGATTGGAAAGCAGCTGCGGTCATCCCCCTCTTCAAAGGGGGGGACACTCTTGACCCAAACTGCTATAGACCTATATCTATTGTACCCTGCCTTTCTAAGGTCTTCGAAAGCCAAGTCAACAAACAGATTACCGACCATTTCGAATCCCACCGCACCTTCTCCGCTATGCAATCTGGTTTCAGAGCTGGTCATGGGTGCACCTCAGCCATGCTCAAGGTCCTAAACGATATCTTAACCGCCATCGATAAGAAACAATACTGTGCAGCCATATTCATTGACCTGGCCAAGGCTTTCGAGTCTGTCAATCACCACATTCATTGGCAGACTCAATAGTCTTGGTTTCTCAAATGATTGCCTCACCTGGTTCACCAACTACTTCTCTGATAGAGTTCAGTGTGTCAAATCGGAGGGCCTGTTGTCCGGGCCTCTGGCAGTCTCTATGGGGGTGCCACAGGGTTCAATTCTTGGGCCGACTCTTCTCTGTATACATCAATGATGTCGCTCTTGCTACTGGTGAGTCTCTGATCCACCTCTACGCAGACGACACCATTCTGTATACTTCTGGCCCTTCTTTGGACACTGTGTTAACAACCCTCCAGACGAGCTTCAATGCCATACAACTCTCCTTCCGTGGCCTCCAACTGCTCTTAAATACAAGTAAAACTAAATGCATGCTCTTCAACCGATCGCTGCCTGCACCTGCCCGCCCGTCCAGCATCACTACTCTGGACGGTTCTGACTTAGAATATGTGGACAACTACAAATACCTAGGTGTCTGGTTAGACTGTAAACTCTCCTTCCAGACTCACATCAAACATCTCCAATCCAAAGTAAAATCTAGAATTGGCTTCCTATTTCGCAACAAAGCATCCTTCACTCATGCTGCCAAACATACCCTCGTAAAACTGACCATCCTACCGATCCTCGACTTCGGCGATGTCATTTAAAAAATAGCCTCCAATACCCTACTCAATAAATTGGATGCAGTCTATCACAGTGCCATCCGTTTTGTCACCAAATACTACCCATCACTGTGACCTGTACGCTCTCGTTGGTTGGCCCTCGCTTCATACTTGTCGCCAAACCCACTGGCTCCAGGTCATCTACAAGACCCTGCTAGGTAAAGTCCCCCCTTATCTCAGCTTGCTGGTCACCATAGCAGCACCCACCTGTAGCACGTGCTCCAGCAGGTATATCTCACTGGTCACCCCCAAAGCCAATTCCTCCTTCGGCCGCCTCTCCTTCCAGTTCTCTGCTGCCAATGACTGGAACGAACTACAAAAATCTCAAACTGGAAACACTTATCTCCCTCACTAGCTTTAAGCACCAGCTGTCAGAGCAGCTCACAGATTACTGCACCTGTACATAGCCCATCTATAATTTAGTCCAAACAACTACCACTTCCCATACTGTATTTATTTATTTATTTTGCTCCTTTGCACCCCATTATTTCTATTTCTACTTTGCACTTTCTTCCACTGCAAATCTACCATTCCAGTGTATTACTTGCTATAATGTATGTACTTTGCCACCATGGCCTTTTTTGCCTTTACCTCCCTTCTCACCTCATTTGCTCACATTGTATATAGACTTATTTTTCTACTGTATTATTGATTGTATGTTTGTTTTACTCCATGTGTAACTCTATGTTGTATGTGTCAAACTGCTTTGCTTCATCTTGACCAGGTCGCAATTGTAAATGAGAACTTGTTCTCAACTTGCCTACCTGGTTAAATAAAGGTGAAATTATTTTTTAAATGTGACTAACAGAAATGGAATAATGTGTCCCTGAACAAAGGGGGGTCAAAATCAAAAGTAACAGTCAGTGTCTGGTGTGACCACCAGCTGCATTAAGTTCTGCAGTGCATCTCCTCCTCATGGACTGCACCAGATTTGCCCATTCTTGCTGTGAGATGTTACCCCACTCTTCCACCAAGCACCTGCAAGTTCCCAGACATTTCTGGGGGGAATGACCCTAGCCCTCACCCTCCGATCCAACAGGTCCCAGATGTGCTTAATGGGATTGGGATCTGGGCTCTTCGTTGGCCATGGCAGAACACTGACATTCTTGTCTTGCAGGAAATCACACACAGAACGAGCAGTATGTCTGGTGGTCATGCTGCAGGGTCATGTCAGGATCAGCCTGCAGGAAGGGTACCACATGAGGGAGGATGTCTTCCCTGTAACGCACAGCGTTGAGATTGCCTGCAATGACAAGCTCAGTCCGATGATACTGTGACACACCTCCCCAGACCATGACGGACTGTCCACCTCCAAATCGATCACGCTCCAGAGTACAGGCCTCAGTGTAACGCTCATTCCTTCAACGATTAAGGTGAATCCGACCATCACCCCTGGTGAGACTAAACCGCGACTCGTCAGTGAAGAGCACTTCTTGCCAGTCCTGTCTGGTCCAGCGACGATGGGTTTGTACCCATAGGCGACGTTGTTGCCAGTGATGTCTGGTGAGGACCTAACTTACAACAGGCCTACAAGCCCTCAGTCCAGCCTCTCTCAGCCTATTGTGGACAGTCTGAGCACTGATGGAGGGATTGTGCGTTCCTGGTGTAACTTGGGCAGTTGTTGTTGCCATCCTGCAGGTGTGATGATCGGATGTACCAATCCTGTGCAGGTGTTGTTACATGTGGTCTGCCACTACGAGGACGATCAGCTGTCTGTCCTGTCTCCCTGTAGTGCTGTCTTAGGCGCCTCACAGTATGGACATTTTCAATTTATTGCCCTGGCCACATCTGCAGTCCTCATGCCTCCTTGCAGCATGCCAAAGGCACGTTCACACAGATGAGCAGGGACCCTGGGCATCTTTCTTTTGGTGTTTCTTTTCAGTTAGTTGAAGGCCTCTCTTTGTGTCCTAAGTTTTCAACAACTGTGACTTTAATTGCCTACCGTCTGTAAGCTGTTAGTCTCTTAACTTCTTACATCTAGACGTTCCGCTAGCGGAACACCTGCTCCAATATCCAATGATGGGCGTGGCGCGAAATACAAACTCCTCAAATCCGAAAACGTCGATTTTTCAAACATATTACTATTTTACACCATTTTAAAGACAAGACTCTCCTTTATCTAACCACACTGTCCGATTTCAAAAAGGCTTTACAACGAAAGCAAAACATTAGATTATGTCAGCAGAGTACCCAGCCAGAAATAATCACACACCCATTTTTCAAGCAAGCATATGTCACAAAAACCAAAACCACAGCTAAATGCAACACTAACCTTTGATCTTCATCAGATGACACTCCTAGGACATTATGTTATACAATACATGCATGTTTTGTTCAATCAAGTACATATTTATATCAAAAACCAGCTTTTTACATTAGCATGTGATGTTCAGAACTAGCATTCCCAACGAACACTTCCGGTGAATTTACTAAATTACTCACGATAAACGTTCACAAAAAACATAATTATTTTAAGAATTATAGATACAGAACTCCTTTATGCAATCGAGGTGTCCGATTTTAAAATGGCTTTTCGGTGAAAGCACATTTTGCAATATTCAGAGTAGATAGCTCGCCATCACGGGCTAGCTATTCAGACACCCACCAAGTTTGGTACTCACCAAACTCAGATTTACTATAAGAAAGATTGGATTACCTTTGCTGTTCTTCGTCAGAATGCACTCCCAGGACTTCTACTTCAACAACAAATGTTGGTTTGGTTCCAAATAATCCATAGTTATATCCAAATAGCGGCGTTTTGTTCGTGCGTTCAAGACACTATTCGAAGGGTGACGCGTGGACGCGTATCGTGACAAAAAATGTCAAAATATTCCATTACCGTACTTTGAAGCATGTCAAACGCTGTTTAAAATCAATTTTTATGCGATTTTCCTCGTAAAAAAGCGATAATATTCCGACCGGGAGACGTCCTTTCCGTTCAAAGACTCAAAATCTAAAATGGACTCTTCACGTGCAAGCGCACACCCGTCTCATTGTTCTCAGATTGACCACTTACCAAATGCGCTACTGTTTTTCAGCCATGGGCTGCAAAGTCATCATTCAACGTTCTGGCGCCTTCTGAGAGCCTATGGGAGCCTTAGAAAATGTCACGTTACAGCAGAGATCCTTTGTTTTGGATAGAGATGACAAAGAAGGCCAAGAAATGGTCAGACAGGGTACTTCCTGTACAGAATCTTCTTAGGTTTTGGCCTGCCATTTGAGTTCTGTTATACTCACAGACACCATTCAAACAGTTTTAGAAACCTTGCAGTGTTTTCTATCCAAAGCTACTAATTATATGTATATTCTAGTTTCTGGGCAGGAGTAATAACCAGATTAAATCGGGTACGTTTTTTATCCGGCCGTGAAAATACTGCCCCCTATCCATAACAGGTTAACGACCATTCCACAGGTTCACATTCATTAATTGTTTATGGTTCATTGAACAAGCATGGGAAATGGTGTTTAAACCCTTTACAATGAAGATCTGTGAAGTTATTTGGATTTTTACGAATTATCTTTGAAAGACAGGTTTCTGAAAAAGGGACGTTCCTTTTTTTGCTGAGTTTGTGGTCGGTTAGGTGGACTCCATCCTCTTTCCTTTTCTTTTTTTTTCTTTTCTCTCTCCTTCTCTCCTCTTTCTCTTCTATCTGTTTTTCCTCTCTCACCCCCCCTTTACCCCCTCCACCAAGAATGTCCTATTCCTCTCAGCTCTTGCCAGGATGCAGTGGTTTGTGTGTGTTGGGAAGAGATGAGTTTGCTGGAGTTTTAAAGGTCATTAATTATCTTCCCCAGGGACATTAGTCAGCATTCTGTTGCTTGTTTGATGTTTGTTATTGTGAAGACACCCGTGGTTAGCGAGCAGACCTTGGGGCACGCACACACACAGGGACACAAACTCGCATGCACACAATGTTTCCTATTTCCCATTTCATACTATTGTGCCGTCAAACTACACTATGCTGGCTCTGATCAATACTGTTCCAGCAGCTAGTACAGCTGTGCGTGGCTCAGTAGTATGAAAGGGCATATGGGGTCACTTTCCTTTGGGTCATGACCTAATAACATCTCTTTCTGAGCCCTGGCACCACTGGGTTAGGTTAGACCCTACACTGGACAAAGTGACCCTGAAGACTAAACAGATGCAGTTATAAATAATCAGACTTTCCAACTCCAAGCTTTTCCACTCCGTTCTCTCACTTTGGTCCATTTTGCTTAGTGTAGAACTAGTGTCCTGACTAGGGCTGTTACGGTGACCTTACCGCCACACCGGCAGTAATGAGTCTTGAGCGCGGTCACATTCCACGTGTGTCACGGTAACTAGGCTCCTCCAAAACTGTGCTCTGATGCTGTTGATGGTTAGTAGCCTACCAAACTTGCTAACGGCTAATCGATAATGGCCCGGTACTCAGTGCTCTAATCAAATTTTGTTGGTCACATGCGCGTGTTCAGCAGATGTTATTGTGGCAAAATGCTTGTCTTTCTCGCTCCGACAGAAGTAATATCTAACAATTTCACAACCTATACCCAATACACACATCTAAGTACAGGAATGTAAT
This sequence comes from Salmo salar, assembly GCF_965601325.2. Taxonomy (NCBI): domain Eukaryota; kingdom Metazoa; phylum Chordata; class Actinopteri; order Salmoniformes; family Salmonidae; genus Salmo; species Salmo salar. Next base: position 8,518,897 of record NC_138299.1, on the reverse strand, counting down.
TAAGAGTGTATATAAATATATGGACGAGCAATGTCAGAGGCATAGACTAAGATATAGAATACGGTATAAACATATGAGATGAGGAATGCAAGATATGTAAACATTATTAAAGTGACTAGTGTTCCATTAATTAGTGGCCAGTGATTTCAAGTCTGTATATAGGCAGCAGCCTCTAATGTGCTAGTGATGGCTATTTAACGGTCAGATGGCCTTGAAATAGAAGCTGTTTTTCAGTCTCTCGGTCCCAGCTTTGATGCACCTGTACTGACCTAGCCTTCTGGATGATAGTGGGTGAACAGGCAGTGGCTTGGGTGTTTTGTTGTCCTTTGATCTTTTTGGCCTTCCTGTGACATCAGGTGAGGAACTTGAAGCTTTCCACTTCTCCACTGCGGTCCCGTCGACGTGGATGGGGGGTGCTCCCTCTGCTGTTTTCTGAAGTCCTCGATCACCTTTGTTTTGTTGAGTGAGAGGTTATTTTCCTGGCACCACACTCCCAGAGCCATCCCCTCCTCCCTGTAGGCTGTCTCATCATTGTTGGTAATCAAGCCCACTACTGTTGTGTCGTCTGCAAACTTGATGATTGAGTTGGAGGCGTGCTCGGCCATGGATGAACAGGGAGTGCAGGAGGGGGCTGAGCACGCACCCTTGTGGGGCCCCAGTGTTGAGGATCTGCAAAGTGGAGGTGTTGTTTCCTACCGTCACCACTTGGGGGAGGCCTGTCTGGAAGTCCACGACCCAGTTGCACAGGGCGGGGTTCAGACCCAGGGCCTCGAGCTTAATAATGAACTTGGAGGGTACTATGGTGTTGAATGCTGAGCTGTCAATGAACATAATTCTTACATAGGAATTCCTCTTGTCCAGATGGGATAGGGCAGTGTGATGGCGATTGCATCATCTGTGGCTCCATTGGGACGGTAAGCAAATTTAAGTGGGTCTAGAGTGACCGGTAAGGTGATATAATCCTTGACTAGTCTCTCCAAGCACTTCATGACAGAAGTGAGTTCTACTGGGCGATAGTCATTTAGTTCAGTTGCACCCCAGTATCTCTACTTGCACATTCATCTTCTGCATATCTGCCATTCCAGTGTTTAATTGCTATATTGTAATTACTTTGCCACCATGGCCTATTTAAAAAGAGGTGCAGATATTCACTTTATAACCAGTGTAGCCTACCTGGCAAATTAAAAACGGAACCGCACATAACCTCCATTCGCTATTCAAGTGGAGACTACTGATGTTATTTTTATAAAAATAATTCCACACATTAATAGACTATATGTAAAGACGATATTCAATTTAGAATAGTTTGACAGGTGAGAATCAAGTGCTTGTCAAATTGTGAAGTGTGTGTGTGCTTGCAGCCTTCAGCAAGAAACAGAGCAGATCGCAATTCCTTTCATTCTACTTTTTAAATCATTAGTCGCATCATGCAGCCTAGAATGTTTTAGAAATCAAAACATATAGCCTAACATTTGTATCACAACTAAAGTTGCATAAATACATGTAAATGAAGCATATAGGAGGACCTTTTTCTTTGTTAACCTCTCAATACCGCTCAAAGTTTGGCAACGTATCTCTGCTAAGACCCGAGGCCCTGCCTTTTTTACTGAAGCTGCTGGGAAATGACAGACAACACAGCTCTTAGCTCCCTCTGTAGATGCCTACTGGACAACTTTATTTGTATTGCTTTTAAGTCTTCTAATACATTTTTATCTTGTTAATAACTTTTTTTCTAGCTAGCTGTTTGTGTAGGTAATTTGAAATAATTTGGGGAAACATATTGTTTCTATTTTATTCAGCTATGTTCAATTATTCTTCTTACTATAAAATAATGCCACGGGAATTACAAGATAATCTATCATAGCCCACAGCCATAGGCCATGATCTGGCTAGGCCATATAAGGTCAACTTATACTATTCTGTTCTTCTGAAATAGGCTACATATTCTTCATATCATGTGTGTTTTCTTGTTGTTGACCTGCCTAAAATATATAATGGATTTACTGTGACGGTGTAGGTTTATGCGACTTTATTCAAATGTAGATGTTCCAAAGGTCCACATCAGTGGCTTGTAGGCTGTGTGTGGAAGCCAGGAGATCTTAATCAAAACCATGGTGAAAGCTAGCGGAACAAAGTGAGAGATCAGGAGACTAGATTTTTGTGGAAGAAAGCAGAGTATGAAGAACACTTAAATTGGAGCACAGCAATAGCAGACAGCCTCTTGTGAGCTAGGAGTGTAAACACACTTCACGTGAAAGGGTGTCTGAAGGAGAGACGGAGGCTAACCTTGAGTCATTCCACCTCAAAGCGCAATAAAGAGGATTTCGACACCCACTATCTCAGATTGTTCTGAAATTGTTTGATTAGAAACAGAAAATATTAGCATTCCTGAAACAATTCGTTGAAATAATATTTGATACCTGAGAAATGTATCAGAAATTATTAGATCTCTCTGATTGCACCCAAATTGGCAAATTGTTATTTATAGGATTCATATAATCTTCAATAAAATCGTACTTCTGATTTGGACCATAGTTGTTCCCAACAATGAGTAAGACACGAGGAATCCAATAAAATGATCAATAGCCACACACCCCATGCCAAGTTTTGCCAACCATATGCCCCTGCTACTGCCACCTCACCCTTTTATCTATTTTGCTGGTCTCTTGTGTTTTTAATTTTTTTTGCAACTTTGGGTAGAAAACCAATATCTTTTGCTCCTGAAGAAAATCATTTGTATGGTCATCCTTACAATTCAAGCCAGTCCTCCATTTTTAAATTCATTCAGTTTGTCCTTCTCTTAGGTTTAAGGCCTTTGCAGATTTATGTCGCATTCAGTCATTTATGATTGTCACACTGTTACCAAATCTTTTTACATTTTAGGATTTACTTCAGTTCTGTAGTGACATTCTGCGTTTGGTTTAAGTGGCTACGTCAACTGACATAGGCTACGTCAACTGCAGCGGTGTATTCGATCTGTGCATGTGCCAGCGCAGATGCTTGTGTGAGTGAAGTGAGCTCGGAAACTTTTTTTCACATCTTTTTATATGCCTGAACTTAGAATTAAATGGGCTTCCCCAAAATAACATGGTGGCTTAGGTAGAACGTTTTATTTTGATTGCCGATTTTGTGCATTTCTCATAATCCCGTCAGCCTGATTTCAGATGTATGTAGCCTAAACACGATTTAAGGAAATTGTTCTTCTTACACATGTAAATGTTTAAATCTAACCTATTGTATTAATCTGGCTAGTCACAATAATCATATAATTGTGTGCGTTACTCCGTGCCAGCCGCGTTCCTATTGGTCAGTTACCGGGTCGGCTCGTAACACCAGCCACGCTATACGATAAAGCCAAAGAAAATCTGACACTGACAGAACTTTGTCAGAGCCTATGACCAGACGTAGCAGCAGACCTAGACCCTGTCACATTGAAAGAGCCAAGACGTCTGACAATCATTTACCAGGGGCGGAAATCCCGGGGGGGACACGACCCCCTCCATCCTGGGAAAATATGATTTGTCCCCCCCAATATATCACTGAAACATAACTATGTCATTTAGATAATATTAATAATACGCAATGAAAGCAATTGTGCTGATTATAGACACTTAATAGCGCGTTTTTAAGTTTCAAAAGATTGCGACCCCCCCCCCCCACCCTTTGCCTCAATGGTTTGATCCACTGCCAGTTCCTTAGTTGGCAAGGTAACAGAGGGGTCGTATCTACTGTCTGAAAGGCACTCAATGAACGTAACTGACGTGAGGTTAATCCAGTCAATCGCGCACACACACACTAGCTGAATATGCAGAGCTAGCGCGCAAATATTAACTATTAATATATTCCATTAATATTCCATTTATGTGGCCTCGTCAAAGATGGAATCTTTGCTATCGTCAATTTATTTCAAGATCAGCATGCAGATGATGTAAGTTAGTGCTTCAAAGTCCCTGCGATAAGGTTAGCGATAAACTGAAGTCCAAACTGAACAGAGCTACACTCTCTTCTACCATTGTCTTAAATATATTTAATGGTCTCGTTACAAAAGCTAAATTGTCGCAAGGGAACATTTTATTTATTTATTTTATTTCACCTTTATTTAACCCGGGTAGCAAAAATTATAGCAAACACCACTGAAACAGAATTGGTGCTTGCTAGCTTTGCAAATTCAGCTATTGTTGGAAGCCAGCCAATATGAAACAAACTATTAAAATTACAAAAGGTTGCAGCATATGTTGTGTAAATGGTGAACTCATACAGCTGTGAACTCTTGTCATTTTAATCCGTTTCACATTTGCTAGCTACCTTTTAGATCGAAGCCCAAATAGAATGATAAAAGATAAGATGATAGAAGCCCATCTCCTACTGTAAATAACCTACACACTGTGTGTGTGTGTGTAGCCAGCCAGGTAGAAAAATAAAAGACGGACATCAGAGTATTTTTCAGTACACCAAAACGCAAAGTAAGAAACCTAGTAGCCTAATATCTCAAAGACTAGTTGATAAAATGTTCATAAGAAAGAAATGAAATTCTAATGGGAATGTTTCACAATGATGTCATTAGGCAGAGCAGGCAACAGATGGCACACAGACAGCAGAGTTGGGGACAGATATGCAGGGACAGACTGGCAGAGACTGGGAGTCTCAGGTAAGTTTTTTTTGAGTCTTTGTTTGGCAACATTATGAAAGGTTCTCAATTTTTTGGACTTGTAAAATAGGAACATAATTGGAAAATGCCATGGATACCCCCACTCTCAACTTAAACTGGTGACTGAACTAAGATTTGTTAAAGGCAATGGTATTGCAGTTGTGATTAGTTGTGTAGTTTTGGGTACCGGTAGTTAGGAGTAGGGCAAACACCTTATTTCTTTGGTTCCTCAATATACATTTACCATATTACAATGTAGGCTTTGTGTTACAGCACTACTTTTGTTGTCCCCCTCAGGAATTGCTCTTGAGAAAATGTAATGTAATTGTCCCCTCCAAAGTTGATATCAGATTTTCGCCCCTGTTTACGACCTAAGATTTTGCCTACAACGTGGAAATTTTGTCTTGGACAGTACAATCGTGGCATATGACGGCTAATATCATACAGTCTGCAAAGGCCTTTATTTAGTGTCCAGGAAATGGCCCCTCTGTGGTTTATATTCCCTTAGGTATGGATTAGTTAGACCAGGGTTTCTTTAACCTTTTGACGGTGTAGAGAAATGTACATTTCCTGCAATTCTACATATTTAGCCGTGTGACCCAAAGGAAATGTGGCTTTTTCTTGAAAAATGTTGTGCAATTTTACTCATTTTGCCATGGGGGGGGATTTTTCTCCAGTTTTAGTTTGACTAGTAGAGAAATGTACATTTCCTGCAATTCTACACATTTTGTCATGATTTATGCCATGTTAATATATCTGAGTGACAGCGACTAATCAATCAATGGGGGCACCCTGGAGGTCAGAGCCCCTGGGCATGTGCCCTGCATGCCTGGTCAGAATTCGGGCCATGATAGCTGACTAGACTAACTTAGCCATTTAAAAATAATAATTAAAATTCTGACATGGCTAATTGAATGATTGTCAGTGAGTGGGGTGGGGGGGGGACCCAAACACACGGAACAGTGTTTTGCAATGTTTTTGGGTTGGGTTTAATGGTAAATTTCACACTACGAAAAGAGACGTTTTCTAACAATTGTATTGAAAAACATACGACTGGATTGCAATGGTTCATAATTGTATTTTATTAGGATTGTTGCATTTTAGTCACTGGCCCATTTCTCCATCAAAGTTTTGGGCATGTAAAAAAATCTTTAAATGAAAATTGCACCATACGGATAGCCCTCTCAAAGAACTGCTGGACTTTGTGGGACTATTTTAAGGTGATTTGGGTTGAAGCATTAGGTTGCTAAGAGAAGGACAAACTGAATTGCTTTTATGGAGGACTAGCTTGACCACAATTTACTTTCACCATGAGCAAAAGCAATTGGTTTTCTACCCAAAGTTGCAAAGAAAATATTGTGATCCATTTTAATAAATGGAGACCAGCAAAATGGATAAAATGTATTTGTGGTAAATAATGCAATGGCTAATTTCTCTGAACGGGGGGGGGGGGGGGGGGGGAAACATCCAGACTCACAGTTAATGCATTAGGGTTGAAGAAGCAATACTCCAAGCTGCAGCTCCATACAACTTGTCAAAGATGGAGAACTGATACTGCATACTGGTTGTTGGGGTGGGATTTCTATAGAGTGTTGACAATTTTACTGGAATCCTCATGTCTTACTCTATCGTAGGAAGAAATGTTGTCCAATTTGGATTTTGCGTACTATATTTGCTAATTTTATAGGATTCACATTTTTAACAGGGTCACTTTGGGTGCAATCAATTAGCTTTTATTTCTCAGATCAAATTACATTTCAACAAAATAGTCAGTTAAGAACAAATTCTTATTTACAATGACGGCCTACACCGGCCAAACGCTAACCCAGTTGACGCTGGGCCAATTGTGCGCCGTCCTATGGGACTCCCAATCACGGCCGGTTGTGATAGAGCCTGGAATCGAACCAGGGTCTGTAGTGACACCTCTAGCACTGAGCAGCAGTGCCTTAGACCGCTGCGCCACTCGGGAAGGGTTTGGCTGGCCGGGATGTCCTTATCCCATCGCACGCTAGCAACTTTGGCGGGCTGGGCGCATGCACGCTGACACGGCTGGCAGGTTTACGGTGTTTCCTCCAACACATTGGTGCGGCTGGCTTCTGGGTTAAGTGTGCATTGTGTCAAGAAGCAGTACGTCTTGGCGGGGTTGTGTTTCGGAGGACGCATGGCTCTTGACCTTCACCTCTCCCGCATGGCTCTTGACCTTCACCTCTCCGTACGGGAGTTGCAGCGATGGAACAAGACTGTAACTACCAATTTGGCTATGATGATGAAAAAGGGCAAAAAAAAATAAATACTAATAAATACATTTCAGGAATGCTAATCGTGTCAGTTTCTAACTACCGAAAAGATTTCAGAACAATCTGAGATAGTGGGTGTCATGGCTTGCTAAAATGACATGGAATGACTCAAAAGGCAGCATAGGATGGAAACAACAATTAAGTTTGTGTTTGTGGTTCTAGGTCACGCAGAGAACAAGGAGCAGTACATCGACGTGCTGGAGAACCTGGGGAACAGTCACCTGACCCAGGACAACAACGAGGTGTCCACTGGGTTCCTGAACCTGGCTGTCTTCACCAGGGAGGTCACCGCACTCTTCAAGAACCTGGTGAGAGTAGGGGGAGACTTTGGAGGGATAGGGTGTAAGTTTGAGGGAAGACTTTTGGGAGGTGGAGGAGAGAAGAAATAGGTGCAAGATGTCAAGAGTTTTGAGTGATAATAGAGGGGAGACATTTTTTAGGGGATAAGGGGACGGGGCTAAGAGTCTGGGAGAGGTAAGGCACTTTGGAAACAGGGATGAGAGAAACTTTGGGGGAAGGGGTAGGAAATGAGTAGGGTGTATAGGGTAGGGAGAGGTGTGGGAATAACCTTTTTGTATCTGGGGGAGGGGCAATGGCTGCAGAGTTTGGAGTTATAGGTGTTGATGTAGTGATGGTGTTGAGGGGGAAGAGGAGTGTATAGTTAAGAGGAAACAGTGCTTTTGAGAATACAGATTAATTTGTTTTATTGGATGTGGGTGGTGACAGAACAGATGTGGTAAAGTTAGGCTGTAGTTGGCCACTGTTGCAAAACTATTATTCCAAACGGAAAACATGTTACAACGAAAACAGGAGTTTCTATTGGACAAATGCAGGTATGTACCTCACCATTTCTTCCGTTTGGTTCCTAGTGAGTACACCCTTGGGTGACGTCTAAGAGAGGTGCTAGAGGTGACAATAGGCTGTTGCTAACACCAATGCAGTATTCAGTCAGATCATAAACATTTGAAGTTGAGCGCCAATGACCTAAGGTAGATGTACAAATATACACTGAGTGTACAAAACATTAGGAACACCTTCCTAATATTGAGTTGCATCCCCTTTTGCCCTCAGAACAGCCTCAATTCGTCAGGGCATGGGGCGCTCTACAAGGTGTCAAATCACATTTTATTGGTCACATACACATATTTAGCAGATGTTATTGCGGGTGTAGCGAAATGCTTGTGTTCCTAGCTCCAACAGTGCAGTAGTATCTAACAATACACTCATCTAAAAAGTAAAATAATGTAATTAGGAAATATTAGGACGAACAATGTCGGAGTGGCATTGACTAAAATACTGTATAGTAGAATACAGTATATACATATGAGATGAGTAAAGCAGTATGTAAACATTAATAATCGAACACTAGTCACTTTCAATGAAGTGGCCAGTTATTCCGTAAACGTTTGGAGTTGAGCGCCATCAATGATCTAAGGTAGATGTACAAATATGCACTGATTGTACAAAAGCGTTCCACACGGATGCTGGCCCATGTTGACTCCTTTGTGTGGTGGACTGTTCTTGATACACACAAACTGTTGAGCGTGGAAAAACCCATCAGCGTTGTAGTTCTTGACACAGCCAAACCGGTGCGCCTGGCACCCACTACCATACCCTGTTCAAAGGCACTTAAATATTTTGTCTTTCCCATTCCCCCTCTGAATGGCAATTCATACACAATCAATGTCTCAAGGCTTAAAAATCCTTCTTTAACCTGTCTCCTCCCCTTCATCTACACTGATTTCTGAAGTGGATTTAACAGGTGACATCAATAAGGGATCTTAGCTCTCACCTGGATTCACCTGGTCAGTCTGTCAAGGAAAGAACGGGTGTTTTGTACACTCAGTTTAGAATAGTCCTAATCCGTCATTTTCTGGTTATGTGAACTCATCCTTTCTGATGTAAATCTTCTCCATCACACACACACAGTACTTCATGTCTGCAGCTCTACACATGAATAGTGCTGAGTGGTCCTACTGCCATCACTAAGCTGTGACTTAACCAAGCCATGAGCTCATTAATCGTGTGCCTGCGCTCGTGCCTGGTCAGAGGGGTTATTTATGAATGAGTTGCAGTGTGGTCACAGCTGGAGGGTCAAAGGGCCCCCGTTTAAGGAGAGGGGTGAGGAAAGACCCCACTCTTGTCGCAGCAGTATGTGTGTGCATATGCTTGAAGGAGTGAGTCGTGTGTGCATGCATTGTGTTGGGGGGGGGGGGGGGATACAACAACTGCAGGAGAGCACCTCTCGCCCCTCTGAGAACTGGAACCCTCCTACTGATATTCGATTTATAATTCATCCCAGACCTCAGTGTGTTGGGAGTGGACACGGCAACTCCCCCTTTCTCCCCCCAGCTGTCAAAGTCCCCCTCAGGACCTTGAGGGAGTGCTGGAGTAAACTGAGGAAACTAATCCAAAACACTACCACTGCTTGATTTAGGGGCTTTTACAGTAAACTGTGTGTGAGGGGGGGGGGGGCTGTGTGTCTGAGTGCGTGCTCTGAAGAGGGTCGTTTCACTGTTACACAGAACACAGGGCCTTTTTTTTTTTTTTTTTTCATTCAATTCTCGGAAGAAAATCAAAACAAAGACACTAACTTTTAAAAGTTTTGCATCAATTTCTCAAGGTGAACCCAAGTGTGAACTCAGAAGGGGGAAATGGTTGTCTTTTTATTTACCTACAGAGCTGCTTCAGTACAGGAGATGTTTTTTGCACTGAACTAGGGTTGCAAAATTCTGGTAACCTTCCCAAAAGTCCCAGACTTTGCTAAAAGACTGGTTGGAGGTTTCCAGATTTCCTTCTTCCAACTGGGATTTCTAGAAAACCTGGGCATTTTGGGAAGGTTCCTGGAGTTTTGCCACCCTACACTGAGCAGTCAGTTAATCAGTACATTTGTAAATCGGTAGGATCTACAAAATGGGTCAGATGTTTTGATTATCCATGTCAGTGTTATCACTTTATCAGCATGTGAGGTACATCAAACTGTGAATGTACTACACTGAACAAAAATATAACCGCAACAATTTCAAAGTTATGGTCATATATTTTTTTTTGTCCCGTGTTTTACCAGGTAAGTTGACTGAGAACATTGTCAATTACAGCAACAAGGGGGGGGGTTACATGTGGTTGAGGCCAGTTGGACAAACAAATTCTCTAAAATGTTGGAGGCAGCTTATGGTAGAGAAATTAATATTCAATTCTCTGGCAACAGCTCTGGTGGACATTCCTGTAGTCAGCATGCCAATTGCACGCTCCCTCAACTTGAGACATCTGTGGCATTGTGTTGTGACAAAACAGCACATTTTAGTGGCCTTTTGTCACCAGCACATGGTGCACCTGTATAATGATCACGCTGTTTAATAAGCTTCTTGATATGCCACACATGGTAGATGGATTATCTTGGTAAGGGAGAAATGCTCACTAACATGGATGTAAATACATTTGTGCACAACATTGGAGAGAAAAAAGATTTTTGTGCGTTATGGAACATTTCTGGGATCTTTTATTTCAGCTCATGAAACATGGGACCAAGACTTTACATGTTGCATTTTATATTTTGTTCAGTGTAGTTTTGCAAGAAAAGCTAAAATGGATACAGACCTCTAAATTGATAAACTGTTTTGAGGTCTTCCTATTAAACAATGTTGCTTGTTTTCCGCCAGAGTTGGATAGAGAACAGCATTTGAATCGCTCTATTATTTTAGGGATACTATGGTGCAGTTGCCTTTTTGTCTTAATATGCATATTTTTGTTTTAATCATATGTTGGTCATTGTTGCGTGTCCTGCCCTTGATGCATGCTGTGATAAAACTATTTCCCAAATTGGGATTAATAAAGTAATACTCTATAGAGGTACTATATTATGATGCCAGAAATGGATGGGATAGAAAATTGTGTGAGAGAACAGGAATAAACCTACATAGACCGTGGAGCTAATCATTCAGCAGGTCACCACCCTGCTTTGGTCCCAAGCCAAGTCTGCACCATGATAAGAGTGAGGGAGGGGATTGCAGGGCGCCATGTCCTTGTTCCTGGGTGGTGGTGTTTATATTATGTTTCACCCCTTAAAGAGCAGCGCTTTCATTTGTATGGTGTACATTTTAGGACATGTCCTTGTTCCTGGGTTAGGGTTCAGGTGGTAGCGTATCATGTATCGGCCTGTAAGAGCAGAGGTGGAGAAGGACTGGACTGACAGACTTTACGACAACTTTTATCTGTATGGTGTACATTTTAGGACATTCATGTGTTGTGGATGTCCTAAAATGTGCACCGTTATTCTGTAGTCCAATTCGATGCACAACGGGAAGGATTTTCAGCGTAAGTAACCAGAATACAGTATGCAATACACTTATTCCATCTGAATCTCATTTGATTTGGTCATGTACAAATTCTGATTTGTTGTGCACCCGGAGCCATCCCATCCCTAAAGCCATTCCTCGAAATGTGACTCAATAAAAAAAACTGGACCATATGACCCAAAGGAACCAATACAGGTTTTTTATTTCGTCATTGTAAATCAAAAATGGGTGTCTGTGTAGCTATGTGACTCATTGTCTCTGTCTTCCAGGTCCAGAACCTGAACAACATCATCTCCTTCCCCCTGGAGAACATCCTGAAGAGTGAGCTCAGAGACAGCAGACTGGTGAGTAACTAGGGTTGAAAGATTCCAGTAACTTTCCCAATATTGCCTGGTTTTCCAGAAAGCCCGGTTGGTAGGGTTCCCGAGTTTCCTGCATATCCCCTCCTTATTCCAGGAATGTTCCAACTGGGAATTATGGGAAAGTTCCTGGAACTTTGCAACCCTACGAGTAGCTCTACTGTAGTGTACAAACTGTAAGTCTTCTGTGTAACCTACTGTGCACTAACTCTCCTGCCTCCCACAGTCTGTGTCTGTAAAGTCAGCTAGAGATGCACCTTGTCTAAGAGTAAACCACAACCCTGCAAAACATCAGCTCTGTGTACTTACTACTGTCTAGTGCCATTTTATGACCAACACCCATATTGTGTTGGGTGTCGCAAATTAGTGAAAGCTTTTTAAACTGTTGCATCCCATCGGATGAGCAATTCTTCATTCAATATGTCAGTCTGTTTATCTGTACCATTAATTTATTATTATTATTTTTGAAATAAAGCATAAATATGGTCGGGAGTTTTTGCTGACCATGTGACTCGACCAGGAGAAACTGGGCCACTGTTTTATATAGGCTTAGACTATTACTAATAGGACCTGGAGTTTTACCTGGTCAGGTCACATGGTCAGGAAAACCCCTGGCCCTACATAATGAGTCATTCACCTGCAGTAGATATTATTGTCAAACTCCTTTTGTTGAAGCGTTATATAAGGGTAGTGACTGGGGCCTCCTGTGCAGTGTCCTGTGAATGTCCACAGTTTCGATGATATACAGTAGAATAGAGGCCATGTTTATTTGATTTGTCTGGAGCAGATGCCAAGCTGGTCATAACCATCTTTTTCGTATTCTTTAGGAGCTGAAGAAGCAGTTGGAGAAAAGCTGGAAGGACTATGACATCAAAGTGTAAGTTGATAGTGATTATAAGGATTTTAGTCTATTCTTTTTATGGTCCATCTCTCAGAAGGATATATACAGTACCAGTCAGAAGTTTGTACACCTTGAATGAGTAGGGTTTTCCTTTATTTGTATTATTGTAGAATAATAGTGAAGACATCAAAACGATGAAATAAAACATGGAATCATGTAGTAACCAAAAAGTGTTAAACAAATCAACATATATTTTAGATTCTTCAAAGTAGCCACCCATTGCTTGATGCCAGCTTTGCACAATCTTGGCATTCTCTCAGCCAGCTTCATGAGGAATGCTTTCCCAACAGTCTTGAAGGAGTTCCCACATATGCTGAGCACTTAAAAAAAAAAATGTAACCCTTTTTTCTCCCCAATTTCGTGGTATCCAATTAGTAGTAGTTAGTCTTTGTCTCATCGTTGCAACTCCCGCACGGACTCGGGAGAGGCGAAGGTCGAGAGCCATGCGTCCTCCGAAACACAACCCAACCTAGCCGCACTGCTTCTTGACACAATGCACGTCCAACCCGGAAGCCAGCCGCACCAATGTGTCGGAGGAAACACCGCACACCTGGCGACCTGGTCAGCGTGCACTGCGCCCGGCCCGACACAGGAGTCGCTAGTGCGCGATGAGACAAGGATATCCCTGCCAGCCTAACCCGGACGACGCTGGGCCAATTGTGCGCCGCCCCATGGGCCTCCCGGTCGCGGCCGGCTGCGACAGAGCCTGGGCTCGAACCCAGAATCTCTGATGGCGCAACTAGCACTGCGATGCAGTGCCTTAGACCACTGCGCCACCCGGGAGGCGCTGCGCACTTGTTGGCTGCTTTTCCTTCACTCCGCGGTCCAACTCATCCCAAACCATCTCAATTGGGTTGAGGTCGGGTGATTTTGGAGGCCAGGTCATCTGATGCAGCGCTCCATCACTCTCCTTCTTGGTCAAATAGCCCTTACACAGCCTGGAGGTGTGTTTTGGGTCCTTGTCCTGTTGAAAAACAAATGATAGTCCCACTAAGCAAAAACCAGATGGGATGGTGTATCGCTGAAGAATGCTGTGGTAGCCATGCTGGTTAAGTGTGCCTTGAATTCTAAATAAATCAGTGTCACCAGCAAAGCACCCCCACACAATAACACCACCTCTATTTTTTATAGTGGGAACCACACATGCGGAGACCATCCGTTCACCTACTCTGCGTCTCACATGGCAGTTGGAACCAAAAATCTAAAATTTGTACTCATCAGACCAAAGGACAGATTTCCACCAGTCTGATGTCCATTGCTCGTGATTCTTGGCCCAAGCAAGTCTCTTCGTCTTATTGGTGTCCTTTTAGTAGTGGTTCCTTTGCAGCAATTTGGCCATGAAGGCCTGATTCACAGTCTCCTCTGAACTGTTGATGTTGAGATGTCTGTTACTTGAACTCTGTGAAGCATTTATTTGGCCTGCAATTTCTAAGGCTCGTAACTCCTAATGAACTTATCCTCTGCAGCAGAGGTAACTCTGGGTCTTCCTTTTCTGTGGCGGTCTTCATGAGAGCCAGTTTCATCAAAGCGCTTGATGGTTTTTGCGACTTCACTTGAAGAAACTTTTTAAAAGTTTTTTGAAATTGACTGACCTTCATGCCCTAAAGTAATGGGCTCTTTGCTCATTTGAGCTGTTCTTGCCATAATTCGGACTTGGTCTTTTACCAAATAATCTTCTGTATAGCACCCCTTCCTTGTCACAACACAAACTGATTGGCTCAAACGCATTAAGAAGGAAAGAAATTCCACAAAGTAACTTTTAACAAGGCACACCTGTTAATTGAAATACATTCCAGGTGACTACCTCATGAAGCTGGTTGAGAGAATACCAACAGTGTGCAAAGCTGTCAAGGCAAAGGGTGGCTACTTTGATTAGTTTAAGTTTTTTTGGTTTCTAAATGTTTCCATGTGTTATTTCATAGTTTGTCTTCACTATTATTCTACAATGTAGAAAATAGTAAAAATAAAGAAAAACCCTGGAATGAGATGGTGTGTCCAAACTTGTGTGAGTGGAATTTCTACACATCCAATAATGTTCAATTGCTGAGGCATGGCACTTTCCAATCTAAATTTGAGCTCAGACATTACACTATTGGTCTAAATTGCATGTTGTCTAATATAAGCTAAAAATATATGAAGGGGGCTTCACCTCCACAAAAAAGGGAGTGTGTTACAGGAATAGGATGTGTAAAAGGGCAAAGATTAGGACAGTAAATACCTGCTGACTGTATCATGTAAATCCACCCATATCACTTTCTCATGCGCTGTCCCTGGTCTTTTCAGCAGCTGTTTTGTCTGCCCTGCTACATTTTCTAACGCTATTTGTTTTCATTAAGGGTATCCATCCATTTCTCTCAAACTCTCTCTCACTCTCACTCTCACACTCACTCACAGTGGGAAACTGGAGAAGGAGAGAAGGGAGAAGAGTCGGCAGCTGGGCCTGATCAAGACTGAGGGATACAACGTGACGGAGGACATGGAGCGAGAGAGGAGGACCTTCCAGCTGCAGATGTGTGAGGTGGGGTCATGGAGCTGAGACTAGACAGGAAACGTGCGCACACAGATACTAGCGATGGGCACGGCTAATCAGATATCCGAACGGTCTTTAGTACTCAATTACTTGAGTGTGTGTGCATTTTTTGTAGGCCTATTTTGACAATTTAAAAAGCTTTGCTATGCATTTTATCCTTGTGACGTTGTTACCTACAAGGACATACCATGGCTTTTAAAATATTTAATTTAATAAATATGCTATTTTGTCCACTTCAAATAGCAATTACAGGCGCGCACCTAATGGACTTTCACAATACCTGACACAGACCAATGCAAAACACTCACCAGAAAACCTTTTTTTATTTGTATCAGAATCAGTTTTACCATGGTGAAAATGACTTATTTTGAGTTGATTAGGATCCTAGATCTGTGCATAAGGACAACTTCTCCCCTGAACCGCACAGCTTGGATCAAGGTGGGGGTGGCAGACGATGTAAAATGTGGAGCACAGATTGGAATCGGTACCATTGGATTCGGACTCCAAAGCTAAGCTCAGTTAAGGTTGTAGCTCACAGTTACACTTTACGAGCGTAGGGGAATTTGTTCTTTAGTTGCACTCTCTCTGTGAGGTCAGCTGCTGAGATGGATGGAGGAGAAAAAGAGGAATTATTCCCCTTCCTCCAAGGCTCTCGCCTGGGTCCTATTCATCAGGGCACGCAACAGCAAAAATATTGTAGGATAAATCGAGGTTGTACATTGCTGTTTCAGTCTTTAAAAAAAAAAAAAAAAGAATCCTCTCGTTTGTTGCCTAATGAAACCGCAGACAGATGGCTTTAAACAAGTCTTTATGGAGCAGAGACGAAGCAGACTGCAGTCATTCCTTCCACAAGCAGCAGCGAGGTCCTACAGCTGGCTCCAAATGCTTTTTTCCTACCTACCTTAAAAAAAAGAAAAGATTTAGCAACAGACTTCAAACAGTTAAAATGGTTGCGTTATTTCATGTTTGGGCTGAGTCCTGAAAACCATACCGTCTTCAACAGAAGAAAAACTTGTTTATATTAAGGTCCAGCATTTTTGCTGACCATGACGTGACCACGAAGGCCTGGACTTTTTCCTAGTCAGGTCACAATGGTCAGGGAAAAACTCCAGGCCCTATTCAAATATACACTAAACCAGGATCAAAGAGTGACTGATTTGAATCAGTAAAATGATGCACAACTTAATTGTGGTCTATAACCACTGACAGTTTCGGAACCTAACCGAAACCTAAGCTCTGTAACCATGGTTACTAACGCTACATCCTCTGGGTTGTCCAGTACTTGCTAAAGATCCAGGAACTGAAGGTGCGCCAGGGTCCAGACCTGCTCCAGAGTCTCATCAAGTACTTCCAGGCCCAGCTCAAGTAAGTTCTCCTTCTATGCTGCATTCATGCCCTTTTCACGCTTTTGAGCTGGACTGCATTGTCCTGGTTATAGTCTATTATATAGTTAGTGGAACTGTGCTTGAGAGGATAATGTGTCAAAGAAAATATCAGAGCCAGTTTGGCATGGAAGTATCAAAGGGACTTATGGTAAAGCATATGGCTTTCATACTGTTGAGTTTCCCAGCTACTACACAGAGTAGCACCACAAAGGGTTTACGTCAGGAATGTTACTGTGGCTTCTGGTGTAAAATGTGTCTGTTCAGTTGTCTTCCTTTTACTAGCTATTGCCACGGTACTTAACTATTTGTTGCATATGTAGTGTTTGTTCGACTTGGTATGCTAGGAGCTCTTATAACCTGTGTGTGTTTGGGGATCATGTACCTGAGTGTTAAAGCGGTGTTGTCTCAGTTTCTTCCAGGACGGCTTAAAAGCTGCCGAGAACCTTAGTCCTTTTGTGGAGAAGCTGGCTTCATCTGTCCACACGGTAATGAGTATTTTATGTGTTTTTGTCTACTTGTTTGTCAGTCAGTTTCGCCTTCCTGTACGAGAGGATTTAAGTGGAATGTTACTACCTTTTGTCTACTTCAGTCAGTCTCTCCATCCACAAGAGAGGATTTAACCGGAATGTCCACAAGCCTATCGAGGGCCAGTCATAAAATAACTTCTGGCACATTTCCCAGTATGTTGACTAGTAAATCTATTTCTATACATTTCCCTCACCCTTGTTTTGAATGCGCTATCTTATCTAGAATGTAAGTCAGTCACCACAGATTTACTGTCTGGGTCAAAGGTCAGATTCTATTCCAACTGCTGACCTGCTTTCTGAAGCTAAGTTTAGTAAATAGTGTTCTGGAACTATGATACGAACCATGTCTTCTCTACCACGTGACTACCTTACAAATATAATCTAGATGACATTTCTATGGTGACTACCATTATACTACTGCTTGCACAGGTGGTTGTTTTGGCAGTTAAGCCGTCTGAAGGTTGAACTATTTGAAACTTAGTCATAGCCATGGAACTGTATCAATCTAAAATGGTGAGACCCTTGTCTGTTTAGAATGGGGTTAGTGGAAGGTTAGGTTTTAGGGCTAATCTCCGTGTGTGTCTAGCAGGCTGTCTGACGCTCACGCAAGCACATACACAAACAACCCCCCCACAGATTTCCAACTGCCGATGGAAGCCCAGACACAATAACAGAACACATTGCTAGCAGGCAACTGTAAATCTCATAGACAGACAACAGTTGCGTAAGCTACAGTCAAATTCCTATTTAACAACCAATTATTCTCCTATTATTAGCCTGGTAGGCTTAATAATAGGAGAGCCTGGTAGGCCTAATGACCTAGATTTGCTTATCTAAGCTAAGGTTAACTCTCTCGCATGTGTGTTGGCTGTCTCTTTCTCCCTCTCGGTCATAGGGTTGCAAAGCTACTGGTAATTTACCAAAGTCACCGGAATCCTCAATCATTTTGGTAATTAACAGTAAATCTATGGCAGTCTATCATAACTTTGGTAATTTATACTTGAATAACTTAAAAAAAAAAAATGTGTTCATATAGTAATAACTTTTAAAAAATGTATTCATATAGTATTCATTTGTGTTCTTATTTCCATGTCTAGTAGCTAGACCATATGGTTCAAGAGAAAATGGCCTAATTAATGAAAAAAGCATCTATTCAACAATTACATAATTTTCAATTAAAGATGCACTATGCAGAAATCTTGCCGCCATTTCCTGGTTGCTAAAATTATAATAGTTTGCCTAATTTCAGTTTGCCAAAACAAGCAAATATATTGTGGAGAGTCATTGTACCATCAAACCGCTGTGAAATCTATTTTCCATAACCGAAAATATTGTATTTTCAGCTGGTGTACAAAACCGAAAGTTAAACTTAAGAACGGGAATCATAGAAATGGCGCACATAGAACAGATCTGACGCTTCTTAGACTTGCTTTCAATGATCATGACAGATCTATAACACACATTTCTAAGTGAATTTGGTCAGGTCGCCCAAAAAGTTACATATTGCAACTCTTCCAACTTTTGGCTTTTTTCACAACTGCCACCATTGACTAACTACTACATATTGACATAGTAAAATAAATCGGTGTGTAAATATAAAGGATATTTCTTGCTGAAACACTCATATTAAACACACATTGTATTCACTAAGTTGGTTTATATTTAGAATGTTTTAAAGCTGTTATTCTATTTTTAATTTAAAAAAAATGATCTTATTTAATTGTCATATATTTTACATGTGATAATCTCTGGCCCTCTGTGTGAGTTTATTACAGACACCTGTGATAATCTGAAGTACTCAAAAGGGCCACTAGATGTTTTGTGATAGATGACATAAAATCCTGCTCTGGCATCAGGCACAGTATTAGTAACGGACACATGACTTTAATGAGTGTCGGTGATTTCTTCTTGTTCTGCTTGGTCTGAAAGGGGCCAAGCTCAGGCTCGCTATTTCTCATGTTCAAGGAAGTATTATGAAAATATACTGGTTTGGCTTTTTTCATGATTCATTAATGTGACAGGCAGATAGGGGTGGTACTAAGCTAGCCTGGTGGTTTGTGCTGTCTAGGAGTTGGCAAGACTGCACAAACGGATCTGGGATCAGACTAAGATGGGACCCCAGAAACCAAAGAGTGTTCTATTGTTCTAGCTCCGTTACACTTTTTTTTGCAACGTTATGGTTTTATAGCTGTCCACACCCATTGCTTGAGGCCATGTCAACAAAGCATCCCATCCCACAGCCACTATTTTCTGGGAAAAAGTTGGTTTTGTGTCCAAAGCTGCAATCAACGCCAGAAACTTCCTCCAAACCCAAATCAATGTGTTTGTACTCGATACAGTAGATTGTATTTAGCTAACACTCTGATCTGTCCTTTGTGTGCTGTAGGTACGACAGGACCAGGATGAGGAAGTGAGACAGCTCTCTCAGCTACGAGACTCCCTTAGGCTGCTGCTACAGGTGGAGGGGAAAGAAGTATGGTTTACACCCCTACAGAACTCAAACACTTCTGCACATTCTGTGCTGGGCTATGTTCATTAGGCACCAAATGGAAGAAAATGGACTGAAACAGAGGGACTACCTCTGCTTGTTCAGTAGGAATGTGCTACCTATTTGTTGTTCCAGTGTCATTCAATAAACAGTAGTGTATCTTGCTTTTAATATTGTTCTAAAGCAATTTTCTGGGACTAAGTCACTACTGTTTTGTGATTAGGAATACCTGAACAGAAAGAACTCGGGCAACGGCTACAGCATACACCAACCTCAAGGCAACAAGAAGTACGGCACAGAGAAGTCAGGCTTCCTACAGAAGAGGAGTGACGGGTGAGTCTGTGTGAAAAAGGTCAAGTCACTGATAAATATACTGACAATGTGTATATACACTGACAACGAGGCTCCAAGTCCACGTACCATGTTTTAAAGAAATGATGGACTGTCGTTTCTCTTTGCTTATTTGAGCTGTTCTTGCCATATTATGGACTTGGTCTTTTACCAAATAGGGCTATCTTCTGATTGGCATTAAGAAGGAAAGAAATTCCACAAATTAACTTTTAGGCACACCTGTTAATTGAAATGCATTCCAGGTGACTACCTCATGAAGCTGGTTGAGAGGATGCCAAGAGTGTGCAAAGCTGTCATTAATAAGGGGTATGTAGCTGGGTGGAGCGTGACATTGAGATGGAGAGGCTGGGAATCACCGTGCCATGTCAGCCTCAGCTGGTCTCCATTATTCTGGGGTTTGGATCTAGGCTGAGAGGCCTGGCCGGATGAGTGGATCCAGCTCCTCTAGCTAAGCCATGTCATGCAGAGAGAGAAAAGGGGGGAGCGATAGAGAAGGAGACCGAGGGAGGGAGAGCAAGGAAGTCTGGAAGTCCAAAAGCAGGCCTATGTCTCTATTCTAACCCCTCTCTCCTTGTTCTCAGAGTGTTAGATTAGTGTGATAACATGGGGTTGGGGGGGTGTGAATCAGTTGGGAAACTTGTATTCCAACAAATGATGAGTGAGCTTGATGGTAGATATACAGTAAGTTATGCCTGACTAAGACTGTGGTCTGTGTCTCTCCCTCCTCCTCGCGCTCCTTCTCTGCATCTCCTCCAGGATTAGGAAGGTGTGGCAGAAGAGGAAGTGCGGCGTCAAGTACGGCTGTCTGACCATCTCCCACAGCACGGTGAGACTCGACAATGGCTACGTCTCAAATGGCACCATATTCCCTATATAATGCACTACTTTTGACCAGGGCACCATATAGGGTACCATTTGGGACGCAACCAACATCTCTCACCGTCTCATTTCCTGTACCCCATAAACCATACAGTAAAGCTCACTGCCAAAAGTAATCCTCCAACTACTGTATACCTGACCACATGTAACTTTTTAAATCAGTTAACAGATTTCTGATGCCCTCGAAATATACCCCTCAATAGCTTTTCAGTCTGGTATCAAGTAGGACTTTTTCACATCCCCTTTCTTGTGGATTTCTCAAGGAATTCAATCTCGATGGCATTTTTAAGTAGAGGGCCAAGCTGAGTTAAGCCAAGCTGTACTGGGCTGCCCTGCATGTACCATAGGTGTTGGAACCATGCTGGAAAAGACCATGTGAAAATACCATATCTGAGCCGGTACGGTTCTCGTCGACCCTAGAGTGAGAAATTGACCCCAGTGTCGTTGGTTCCACAGATAAACCGACCACCGGCTAAGCTCAACCTTCTGACCTGTCAGGTGCGCCCCAACCCCGAGGAGAGAAGGACCTTTGACCTGGTCACACGTAGGTTCACCCCTCCCTGACCTCTCACCCCTGACCCCTCACCTCTGTCCACATGGGCTGAGCTGTACACCTGTAAAAAATGTTTTGTTGTTGCTAAAAAAATAAAAATAAAAATCCATGCAACTGGATGGACATTAACCCAATGTTTATAGTTATGTTTTATACCCTTGTTACGAATTGCAGTAATGCCTAATGGGATTCATTTGTAATGTTGCAGTTTGTGCGTTTGCATATGTACCTGTGTGTGTGTGTGTGTGTGCTGGTGTGCGTGCTGTCCGTGTGTGTGTGTGTGTGTGTGGGGGGGGGGGGGGGGGGGGGGGCATATAGGTGTGCGTTTCTTTGTCAAAACCCGTGTGTATTAGAGGTCGACCGATTAATCGGAATGGCCGATTTTAATTAGGGCCGATTTTCAAGTTTTCATAACAATTGGTAATCGGCATTTTTGGGCACCGATTATGGCCGATTACATTACACTCCACGAGGACACTGCGTGGCAACTTGACTACCTGTTTATGCGACTGCAGCAAGGAGCCAAGGTAAGGTGCTAGCTAGTGTGACGACCCTCCCACTCTGTCTGCCGTATTCTCTCTTTGTTCTTGTTTCCTTATTAGGATGCCGGTGGGCGGAGTTGGAAGGGTCGTCAGCTAAATGGGATTCGGTTCGTAACACTAGCATTAAACTTAACTTATATAAAAAAAATCTATCTTAACATAATCACTAGTTAACTACACATGGTTGATGATATTACTAGTTTATCTAGCTTGTCCTGCGTTGCATATAATCGATGTGGCGCCTGCTAATTTATCATTGAATCACAGCCTACTTCGCCAAACGGATGATTTAACATGCGCATTTGCGAAAAAAAAAGCGCTGTCGTTGCACTAATGTGTACCTAACCATTAACATCAATGCCTTTCTTAAAATCAATACAGAAGTATATATTTTTAAACCTGTATATTTAGTTAATATTGCCTGCTAACGTGAGTTTTTTTTAACTAGGGAAATTGTGTCACTTCTCTCGCGTTCTGTGCAGAGTCAGGGTATATGCAGCAGTTTGGGCCGCCTGGCTCGTTGCGAACTGTGTGGAGACCATTTCTTCCTAATAAAGACCGTAATTAATTTGCCAGAATTGTACATAATTATGACATAACATTGAAGGTTGTGCAATGTAATAGCAATATTTAGACTTATGGATGCCACCCGTTAGATAAAATACGGAACGGTTCCGTATTTCACTGAAAGAATAAACGTTTTGTTTTCAAAAAGATTGTTTCCGGATTTGACCATATTAATGACCTAAGGCTCGTATTTCTGTGTGTTATTATTATAATTAAGTCTATGATTTGATAGAGCAGTCTGACTGAGCGGTGGTAGGCAGCAGCAGGCTCGTAAGCATTCATTCAAACAGCACTTTCCTGCATTTGCCAGCAGCTCTTCGCTGTGCTTCAAGCATTGCGCTGTTTATGACTTCAAGCCTATCAACTCCCGAGATACTAATACTAAAGGACCTATTAGAACATCCAATAGTCAAAGGTATATGACATACAAATGGTAAAGAGAGAAATAGTCCTATAATAACTACAACCTAAAACGTCTGACCTGGGAATATTGAAGACTCATGATAAAAGGAACCACCAGCTTTCATATGTTCTGAGCAAGGAACTTAAACGTTAGCTTTTTTACATGGCACATACTGCACTTTTACTTTCTTCTCCAACACTTTGTTTTTGCATTATTTAAACCAAATTGAACATGTTCCATTATTTATTTGAGACTAAATAGATTTTATTGATGTATTAAGTTAAAATAAGTATTGTTGAAATTGTCATTCATTATATACACTGCTCAACAAAATAAAGGGAACACTTAAACAACACAATGTAACTCCAAGTCAATCACACTTCTGTGAAATCAAACTGTCCACTTAGGAAGCAACACTGATTGACAATACATTTCACATGCTGTTGTGCAAATGGAATAGACAACATGTGGAAATTATAGGCAATTAGCAAGACACCCCCAATAAAGGAGTGGTTCTGCAGGTGGGGACCACAGACCACTTCTCAGTTCCTATGCTTCCTGGCTGATGTTTTGGTCACTTTTGAATGCTGGCGGTGCTTTCACTCTAGTGATAGCATGAGACGGAGTCTACAACCCACACAAGTGGCTCAGGTAGTGCAGCTCATCCAGGATGGCACATCAATGCGAGCTGTGGCAAGAAGGTTTGCTGTGTCTGTCAGCGTAGTGTCCAGAGCATGGAGGCGCTACCAGGAGACAGGCCAGTACATCAGGAAACGTGGAGGAGGCCGTAGGAGGGCAACAACCCAGCAGGAGGACCGCTACCTCCGCCTTTGTGCAAGGAGGAGCACTGCCAGGGACCTGCAAAATGACCTCCAGCAGGCCACAAATGTGCATGTGTCTGCTCAAACGGTCAGAAACAGACTCCATGAGGGTGGTATGAGGGCCCGACGTCCACAGGTGGGGGTTGTGCTTACAGCCCAACACCGTGCAGGACGTTTGGCATTTGCCAGAGAACACCAAGATTGGCAAATTCGCCACTGGCGCCCTGTGCTCTTCACAGATGAAAGCAGGTTCACACTGAGCACATGTGACAGACGTGACAGAGTCTGGAGACGCTGTGGAGAACGTTCTGCTGCCTGCAACATCCTCCAGCATGACCGGTTTGGCAGTGGGTCAGTCATGGTGTGGGGTGGCATTTCTTTGGGGGGGCTGCACAGCCCTCCATGTGCTCGCCAGAGGTAGCCTGACTGCCATTAGGTACCAAGATGAGATCCTCAGACCCCTTGTGAGACCATATGCTGGTGCGGTTGGCCCTGGGTTCCTCCTAATGCAAGACAATGCTAGACCTCATGTGGCTGGAGTGTGTCAGCAGTTCTTGCAAGAGGAAGGCATTGATGCTATGGACTGGCCCGCCCGTTCCCCAGACCTGAATCCAATTGAGCACATCTGGGACATCATGTCTCGCTCCATCCACCAACGCCACGTTGCACCACAGACTGCCCAGGAGTTGGCGGATGCTTTAGTCCAGGTCTGGGAGGAGATCCCTCAGGAGACCATCCAACGCCTGGGCATGCTCCTGATGAGGTGGCGAAGGGAGGTCATACAGGCACGTGGAGGCCACACACACTATTGAGCCTCATTTTAACTTGTTTTAAGGACATTACATCAAAGTTGGATCAGCCTGTAGTGTGGTTTTCCACTTTAATTTTGAGTGTGACTCCAAGTCCAGACCTCCATGGGTTGATAAATTGGATTTCCATTGATTATTTTTGTATGATTTTGTTGTCAGCACATTCAACTATGTAAAGAAAAAAAGTATTTAATAAGATTATTTATTTCATTTAGATCTAGGATGTGTTATTTTAGTGTTCCCTTTATTTTGTTAGCATTGAATATATTAAACAAATAAAAATCGGCCGATCTTTATTTTTTTTTATTTTAGTTTGTTTTTTATGTCTTTTTTTTTTCTCTGTTTTTTTTCTCTTTAATATTTTTTTCTATTTTTTCTTTTTCTTTTTTTTTCTACTTTTTTCTTTTTCTTTCTTTTTTTTTTCTAATTATTTTTGTCTTTTTAAAAAAGTATTTATTTTTTAAATATTTGTTAATATTTTATTTTAGTTTCATTTTTTAATATTTTTTAATAAAAATTATGCCACCTGTTAGATAAAATACGGAACGGTTCCGTATTTCACTGAAAGAATAAACGTTTTGTTTTCAAAAAGATTGTTTCCGGATTTGACCATATTAATGACCTAAGGCTCGTATTTCTGTGTGTTATTATTATAATTAATAATTTATTTATATATATATAATTTTTTAATCGGCATCGGATTTTTTGGTCCTCCAATAATCGGTATCGGCGTTGAAAAATCACAATCGGCCGACCTCTAGTGTGTATGTAATGGAAAGCAGGTGCAGAGAGGCGGGTCTCCCTCCACGGTTTCTCTCTCTCTCTCTGCCTGTGGATCAGGTTTTCCCCCTGTAATATATCCCTTGGTATGTAGCCTCTGTACTCTCTCTCTAGCTCTCCTTTCATCTCTCCTCTCCCTCTACGTTCACACCCATCTTTCCTCTGTCTCTCCTCTCCAGGCAATCGGACCTACCATTTCCAAGCCGAGGACGAGCAGGAATGCATGATGTAAGCACAGCACTGGAGTCCCTCATATTCTAGACAAGCATTGTTCCAAATACACTGAGGTGCAAGTAAGGACTTGTTCCATGATTGAGCCATTCAAAAAAAGAGTGAGAGAGAGAGAATTTCTTTCAGAGAGACAGATGCGTAGAGGGACATTTAGAGAAACGGATACAATGTTTCTTTCAGAAAGAGAAAAATAGTTAAATTGAGAGGGGGAAAGAAACTGATTGCAGATGACAGAAACCTTCAGAAAGACAGTGTAATTTGAGACGCACAGAATCCAAGTGAGAAGGAGGGGCAATGTATCGAGAGAATAGGGCTGTCAGAGAGCGATTAAAAAGAGAAGGATAAAGAAAGAGCGAGCCCAGCTGGTTTGGGGTGGGGACCTCTCTGGAGCCCGACGAGCCGAGTAGGGGGGTTTCTCTCCACTCCTCTGTGTGGGCTTCAGATTTTGCCTTTCATCTGGAGGGAGGGTTGGCTGAAACGAAAGCAACAAAAAGGAGGGGGGGGAGATGAGAAAGAAGAGCCCTGAAAGAGGTTTACTGCAGTGTAAACGTGCCAAGCTTATAGCTGTGGTACAGTATAATTCTATACTTGTGTTAGACATGCAGGTGGGTGCATTTGGTTACATTAAAGTACTTCCATTAAATAAACATTTCAAATGTAGATGTAGTTCCATAAAAACAAAAAGATGTATCCAAAAATAACAACTTGTACGACAATACATATTGTATAAATCTACATTGCATTGTTTAACCCCTTCCGTCTGTCTCCCTCTGTCTGTGCGTGTGTGTGTGTCTGTCTTCCTCTCTCCCTCCCCCTACAGTTGGGTGTCAGTGCTGCAGAACAGTAAGGAGGAAGCCCTGAACACGGCGTTGGGTGGCGACCAGCTGCAGTTCCAGGACTCCGGGCTGCAAGAGCTGGCCAGGGCCGTCATCACCGAACTCAGACGCATGCCCGGCAACGAGGCCTGCGCCGACTGTGGAGCCCACGGTGAGTCTGGAGGGGAAGAAAGGCCAGGGTAGAGGCCATGGCCAGAGAGACTTAAAAAGAGGGTATAGTGCCAGAGGTTTTGGGTCCAATTAGAGACTATACCAAGGGCCAAGAGTTATTTTCTGGTCAGGTCTCATGATCAGGACAAACTCCTGGCCCTAAATAGTATACAGTCCACTGTATATTATCTTCTCCTACTTTTAATACAGAGACAAATTTGTGCACGCTAATGCCAATGCCGTCCCTGACAAAAATGTGAAGCTTTACTAAATGTGGGGGCCATTTTAAATGGCCCCCCACACAGTTTTGCTCGTAGCATCACAGTTTCTGTGTGCATTGAGTAACAACGTGACAATCCCAGTATTTTAATGCACTGACTCCATTCCTCGTGCTAACAGATCCTACCTGGCTCTCCACTAACCTGGGCATCCTGACGTGCATAGAGTGTTCTGGGATCCACAGGGAGTTGGGAGTCCATTACTCCAGGATCCAGTCGCTCACACTGGACATGCTAAGCACCTCAGAACTACTGGTAACACACACACACACACACACACACACCACACACACACACACACACACACACACACACACACACCCGAGTTCTAGACTTCAACGAGAGCTTCTGTCGTGGAGGTAGTTCTGTGACCTCTAGAGATCATCGAAGCTCAGCCGGCTAACACAGTCTTAAGTTGTGACGACAACCCAGGTTCGTTAGCTGGTCAGTTGTACTTCTGAACCTGTCATGCGTATAAATTAGACGTATGCATACCTCTAACTCCTCCCTTCTCGGTCTGTCTGCTTCTGTCTCTGTCCACAGCTGGCGGTCAGTATAGGCAACACACGGTTCAATGACATCATGGAGGCCAGTCTTCCCAATGATTCCATCAAACCTCTACCCCAGAGTGACATGTGAGTTCATTATAAGGCCTTGTGCTGCTGTCATGTTCTCATTGGAGACTTTGCCAGTTTCTGAATACCTATGGCTCTGTGTGTGTCCCATGGTGAAACTAGGAATGCCAGGAAGGAGTACATTGTGGCTAAGTATGCCGAGCGGCGCTACGTGCTGCGCAGGGACAGGGAGGAGGGTGAGCCATGGCGCGTGTATGATGCCGTGAGGAGCCGGGACCTCACCGCCCTGCTGCAGTTATACGCCCAGGGAGAGGACCTGGCCAAACCGCTAGCACAGCCTGAAGGACAGGTACTGTTATAGGAGACGCAGGCAGGTAGGAGGATAGGAAGTTGGACAGACAGGTAGACACATAGAGTATAAACATAAACACTGCATATAAAATGTAGGATCAAGTACGAAGTTCTGAAGATGACTTCCCATTAGATGCTTTGTAGTGTGTGCCCTGCAGGCATCATTAGGATGCTGTTTGTAATGTAAAGAACTGTGAATAACTCAAAAGGCAGCTGGTCGTCCCCATATGATTTAAACGACTAGCTTACGCTGGAAGGCTCCATTTATCAACATTCCTCTATGGGCTTGATTCATCCAGTTGACTCTTACGGTATTCTATGGCTGACTGGTTTTCTCAGAAGACTGCTGTGGATGCAATGTCCCAAAATAGACTCCAATTATTCTACACGTAATAACATTAATGTCCCTATGTTTTTGTCGTAAATGTCTCTGTTTTTGTATGGAGTGTCTGAGTGGGTAGTTAGTCTACCACTCCCTTCTCTCTCTGTAATCTATCGCTCTCAGATTTTTCACCCCTTCATCCTGTCATCTCCTCTCTTCTCTTGTTAAAATGTTACGTTCCCTCTCCTTTCTTTAATCAAATTTGCCCATCTGCTGTTTTCCACTCAGGAAAAAGGTGTGCAATAGCACTGACATCCACACATTTTGTGTGTGTTGGCAGGGTCTAATTTATTATTTCAGCTTTTCGGTTCAGTGCTGAGCGGAGCGCCACACCCTTTTTAGTCATTGTCACACATACACACAGTGGGTGTACAGTGCCGAATGAGTTTGTCTCTTCTAGGATCTGAGAGAGACAGCTCTTCACTTGGCTGTCAGGCTGGAGGACAGGAGTTCTCTAGCCCTGGTGGACTTCCTCATTCAGAACAGGTGAGCGAGCCCCCAGCGCTCTCAATACATATGGAACTGACATCAGTGTGCTAGCGTAGCAGTTTCTGTTTCCTTCCCCTCAAGGGAACCTGTCCGTACCACAGCTCGAACCCGGGGCCCTCTGCCTTGCTAACACGCGTGATTGCCCACTTGACAACGTACAAACCAATTGAGCTATAGAAAAGGATCCAATTCGATAGCACCATTGGTGGAGTAAACCACTTACGGCACGTTCTCATCTCCATTATACATAGTAACACAAGGGCTGTATCGGAAAACGTTACCTGCTGTCAAATCTGTGCTTCGTCCGTTTTCTCCTCTCAAAGTGCATTGGTTTGGAGGAGAGGATCCAAGGTCACTCCTTCAGACCTCCAACAGCTTTAAAAGGAGTTTGGAGAACAAGGAAGGGGGAAGCAAGTATTTGACGGCTAATAACATGCTCAGAAACAACCCAGGGGTGTATTCATTAAGGTGAAATGTTTCGAACGTTGCGGATAGAAATTCAGATATAGAGCAGATCTGGTCACATTTCTACCTGAATATTCTGTAACATTGCACCCTCCTGAACAGAACCTGGTTAGAGGATTCTGGATTTCCTGCTTATTCCCGCCTGATTACTGAGATTTTACAACCAGGATTTCTAGAAAACCTGGGAATTTTTGCAACCCCCTAGTCACCAGCACTGACCATTAGTAGTGTCTTACCTACACCAGCCACCAAAGCCATAGGCCTACATGCATGTCATTGACTCTATCCCCTCATAACAGTGGCTGTCTAGAGAAGAGGACTCGAGAGGGGAACACTGCTCTACACTACAGCGCCCAGCACCACAAAACAGAGTGCCTCAAACTGCTGCTCAAAGGAAAGGCTGTCCTCCACACAGGTACCTGGTACACACACACACACACACACACACACACACACACACACACACACATCAGTGCCTTCAGAAAGTATTCATACCCCTTGACTTATTCCACATTTTTGTTGTTACAGCCTAAATTCAAAATTGATTTAAATATAAATTTTTTTCTCACTCATCTACACACAATACCCCATAATGACAGTGAAAACATGTTTTAATACA
The DNA here is from genome assembly GCF_965601325.2 of Salmo salar. Classification (NCBI taxonomy): domain Eukaryota; kingdom Metazoa; phylum Chordata; class Actinopteri; order Salmoniformes; family Salmonidae; genus Salmo; species Salmo salar. The sequence continues at coordinate 8,489,386 of NC_138299.1, read as the reverse complement.
TGTTTGCACATTTATTGAAAATGAAATGCATCTCTCATTTACATAAGTATTCCCATCCCTGAGTCAATACTTTGTAGGCACCTTTGGCAGTGATTACAGCTGTGAGTCTTTCTGGGTAAGTCTCTAAGAGCTTTCCACACCTGTATTGTGCAACATTTGCCCATTGTTAAGTTCAAAATTCTTCAAATTGGTTGTTGATCATTGCAAGACAACCATTTTCAAGTCTTTCCATAGATTTTCAAGCATAGTCAAAACTGTAACTCTGCCCCTCAGGAAGATTCAATGTCTTGCTAAGCAATTCCAGTGTAGATTTGGCCTTGTGTTTTAGGTTATTGTCCTGCTGAAAGGTGAATTCATCTCCTAGTGTCTGGTGGAAAGCAGACTGAACCAGGTTTTCCTCAAGGATTTTGCCATACTGTAGATATTTTTTATCCTGAACTCCCTAGTCCTTAATGATTACAAGCATGCCCATAACATGATGCAGCCACCAATATGCTTGAAAACATGGAGAGTGGTACTCAGTAATGTGTTTGGGGCAAATCCAATACAACACTTTTGTATTCAGGTCAAAAAGTCAATTGCTTTGCCATATTTTTTACAGTATTACTTTAGTGTCTTGTTGCAAACAGGACCCATGTTTTATAATATTTTTATTCTTCACATGCTTCCTTTTCACCCTGTCAATTAGGTTAGTAGGTTAGCCATTAAACTCTAACTGTTTTAAAGTCACCATTGGCCTCATGGTGAAATCCCTGAGAGGTTTCCTTCCTTCCCAGCAACTGAGTTAGGAAGGACGCCTGTATCTTTGTAGTGACTGGGTGTATTGATGCATCCAAAGTGTTGTTAATAACTTCACCATGCTCAAAGGGATATTCAATGTCTGCTTTTAGAATTTTTACCCATCTACCAATAGGTGCCTTTCTTTGTGAGGCATTGGAAAACCTCCCTGGTCTTTGTTGAATCTGTGTTTGAAGTTCACTGCTCGACAGAGGGACCTTACAGATAATAGTATGTGTGGGGTACAGAGAAGGTAGTCACTAAAAAATAAAGTCCATGCAACTTGCAAATATATATATTACACACACACACACAGTTGAAGTCGAAAGTTTACATACACTTCGGTTGGAGTCATTAACCTGTTTTTCAACCACTCCACAAATTTCTTGTTAACAAACTATAGTTTTGGCAAGTCGGTTAGGACATCTACTTTGTGCATGACACAAGTCATTTTTCAGACAGATTATTACACCTGAATATTTCTGACCCACTGGAATTGTGATACAGTGAATATTCAGAAGATTACATACACTACGTTGACTGTGCCTTCAAACAGCTGGGAAAATTCCAGAATATGATTTCATGGCTTTAGAAGCTTCTGATAGGCTAATTGACGACATTTGAGTCAATTGGAGGTGTACCTTCAAACTCGGTGCTTCTTTGCTTGACATCATGGGAAAATCAAAAGAAATCAGCCAAGACCTCAGAAAAAAAACTTCTAGACCTCCACAAGTCTGGTTCATCCTTGGGCGCAATTTCCAAACGCCTGAAGGTAGCACAAACAATAGTACGCAAGTATAAACACCATGGGACCATGCAGCCTTCATACCGCTCAGGAAGGAGACGCGTTCTGTCTCCTAGAGATGAATGTACTTTGGTGCGAAAAGTACAAATCAAACCCAGAACAACAGCAAAGGACCCTGTGAAGATGCTGGAGGAAACGGGTACAGAAGTATCTAATATCCACAGTAAAACGAGTCCTATATCGACATACCCTGAAACACCGCTCAGCAAGGAAGAAGCCACTGCTCCAAAACTGCCATAGAAAAGCCTGACTATGGTTTGCAGCTGCACATGGGGACAAAGATCATACTTTTTGGAGAAATGTCCTGTGGTCTGATGAAACAAAAATAGAACTGTTTGGCCATAATGACCATCGTTATGTTTGGAGGAAAAAGGGGTGCCTTGCAAGCTGAGGAACACCATCCCAACCGTGAAGCACTGGGGTGGCAGTATCATGTTGTGGGGGTGCTTTGCTGCAGGAGGGACTGGTGCACTTCACAAAATAGATAGCATCATGAGGGAGGAAAATTAAGTGGATATATTGAAGCAACATTTCAAGACATCAGTAAGGAAGTTAAAGCTTGGTCGCAAATGGGTCTTCCAAATGAACAATGACCCCAAGCGTACTTCCAAAGTTGTGGCAAAATGGCTTAAGGACAAAGTCAAGGTATTGGAGTGGCCATCACAAAGGCCTGACCTCAATCCTATAGAAAAAGTGTGTGCGAGCAAGGAGGCCTACAAACCTGACTCAGTTACACCAGCTCTGTCAGGAGGAATGGGCCAAAATTCACCCAACTTATTGTGGGAAGCTTGTGGAAGGGTACCTGACACGTTTGACCCAAGTAAAACAATTTAAAGGCAATGCTACACTCAATTAGTATTTGGTATGTAAACTTCTGACCCACTGGGAATGTGATGAAAGAAATAAGTTGAAATAAATCATTCTCTCTGCTATTATTCTGACATTTCACATTCTTAAAATAATGTGGTGATCCTAACTGACCTAAGATGGGGAATTTTTACTAGGATTAAATGTTAGGAATTGTGAGAAATTTAGTTTAAATGTATTTGGCTAAGGTGTATGTAACCTTCCGACTTCAACTGTATGTATTTGTCACTGGCCTACACACAATACCCAATTAATGTTAAAGTGGATTTTTTTTTATGTTTACAAATTAATTATAAATGAAAAGCTGAAATGTCTCGCGTCAATAAGTATGCAACCCCTTTGTTATTGCAAACCTAAATAAGTTCAGGAGTAAGAATTTGCTTAACAAGTCACATAACACTGAAATTGTTGCATGTTGCGTTTATTTTAGTTCATATAAACAGTGCATTCAGAAAGTATTCAGACCCCTTGACTTTTTCCACATTTTGTTATGTTACAGCCTTATTCTAAAATCAAATCAAAATCAATCTACACATGCTACCACATAATGACGAAGCGGAAACTTTTTTTTTTTTTTTTTTAATGTTTGTTTGCAAATGTATTAAAAGTAAAACACCTTATTTACATAAGTATTCAGCAGACCATTTGCTATGAGGCTCAAATTGAGCTCCTGTTTCTACAACTTGATTGGAGTCCACCTGTGGTAAATTCAATTGATTTGGGCATCATTTGGAAAGGCGCACACCTGTGTATATATAAAGTCCCTCACTTGACAGTGCAGGGACCTATTATTTATTTTTTACTACTTTCTACATTGTAGAATAATAGGGAAGACAACAAAACTATGAAATATCACATATGGAATCATGTAGTAACCAAAAAAGTACTGAACAAATTTAAATATATTTGAGATTCTTCAAAGTAGCCACCCGTTGCCTTGATGACAGCTTTGCACACTCCGGACATTCTCTCAACCAGCTTCACCTGGAACATTTTTCCAACAGTCTTGAAGGAATTCCCACATGCTGAGTACTTGTTGGCTGCTTCTCCTTCACTCTGCGGTCCAACTCATCCCAAACCACTCAATTGGGTTGAGGTTGGGCTATTGTGGAGGCCAGGTCATCTGATGCAGCACTCCATCACTTTCCTTCTTGGTCAAATAGCCCTTACATAGCTTGGAGGTGTGTTGGGTCATTGTCCTGTTGAAAAACAAATTATAGTCCCACTAAGCGCAGACCAGATGGGATGACGTATCACTGCAGAATGCTGTGGTAGCCATGCTGGTTAAGTGTGCCTTGAATTCAAAATTAATCACTGACAGTGTCACCAGCAAAGCACCATTACACCTCCTCCATGCTTCACGGTGGGAACCACACATGCAGAGATCATCCGTTCACCTATTCTGCATCTCACAAAGACACAGCAGTTGGAACCAAAAATCTCAAATTTAGACTCATCAGACCAAAGGACAGATCCCACCAGTCTAATGTCCATTGCTCATGTTTCTTGGCCCAAGCAAGTCTCTTCTTCTTATTGGTGTCCTTTAGTAGTGGTTTCTTTGCAGTAATTTGACCATGAAGGCCTGATTCACGCAGTCTCCTCTGAACAATTGATGTGCCTGCTCCTCAGAGTTCAAGTAACAGTCTGAGGGGCAGTTAATTGACGATTTTGAGGCTGGTAACTCTAATAAACTTATCCTCTGCAGCAAAGGTAAGTCTGGGTCTTCCTTTCCTGTGGCGGTCCTCATGAGAGCCAATTTCATCATAGTGCTTGATGTTTTTTTTTTTTTTTCGAAGATTTTACGGACTTACAGTTCATAGAGGAAATCAGTCAATTGAAATAAATAAATTAAGCCTCTTGAGTGATGCAGCGGTCTAAGGCATTGCAATCCAATGCTAGCTGCGTCACTACAGATCCTGGTTCGATACCGGGCTGTGTCGCAGTCGGCCGCGACCGGAAGACCCATGAGGCGGTGCACAATTGGCCCAGCGTCATACGGGTTAGGGAAGGGTTTGGTGGGCCGGGATGTTCTTCTCCCATTGCGCTCTAGCGACACCTGCATGCTGACATGGTCGCCAGGTGTACTGTGTTTCCTCTGACACATTGGTACGGCTAGCTTCTGGGTTAAGCGATCATAGTGTCAAGAAGCAGTGCGGCTTGGTGGGGTCGTGTTTCGGAGGACACAAGCACTCGACCTTCACTTCTCCTGAGTCCGTACAGGAGTTGCTACGATGAGACAAGACTGTTACTACGAATTGGGGACAAAAAATATCATAATTAGGCCCTAATCTATGGATTTCACATGATTAGGAATACAGATATGAATCTGCTAGCGTGAATCAGAAAACCAGTCCGTTTCTGGTGTAACCATTTGCCTTGTGCAGCGTGACACATCTCCTTCGCTGAGTTGATCAGGCTGTTGATTGTGGCCTGTGGAATGTTGTCCCACTCTTCAATGGCTGTGCAAAGTTGCTGGAAATTTACGGGAACTGCAACACGCTGTCGTACACGTCGATCCAGAGCATCCCAAACATGCTCCATTGGTGACAAGTCTGGTGACTTCGCAGGCAATTAAAGAACTGGGACATTTTTCAGCTTCTGGGAATTGTGTACAGATCCTTGCGACATGGGGCCGTGCATTATCACGCTGAAACGTGGTGATGCTGGTTGATGATTGACATCATCAAGATCTCGTCACGGGATCTCTATGCATTCAAATTGCGATCGATAAAATGAAATTGTGTTGTTTGTCCGTAGCGTACGCCTGCCCATACCATAACCAAACTCCGCCACCATAGGGCATGCATTGACATCAGCAAACCGCTTGCCCACACAACGCCATACACGCTGTCTGCCGGTACAGTTGAAACAGATTCATCTGTGAAGAGCACCATTCTCCAGCGTGCCAGTGGCCATCGAAGGTGAGCAGACCCTGGTGAGGACAACGAGCACGCAGATGAACTTCCCTGAGACGGTTTCTTACAGTTTGTACTGAAATTCTTCAGGTGTGCAATCCCACAGTTTTCATCAGCTGTCCAGGTAGCTGGTCTCAGACAATCCCGCTTGTGAATTAGCCGGATGTGGAGGTCCTGGGGCTGGCGTGGTTACACATGGTCTGCGGTTGTGAGGCCGGTTAGAGAATTTGCCAGTATGTCCAAAACGACGGAGGCAGCTTATGGTAGATAAATAAACATTAAATTCTCTGGCAACCGCTCTGGTGGACATTCCTGCAGTCAGCATGCCAATTGCACAGTCATTCAACTTAAGACATCTGTGGCATTGTTGTGACAAAACTGCACATTTTAATGGCCTTTTGTCCCCAGCACAAGGTGCACCTCTGTAATTATCATGCTGTTTAATCAGCTTCTTGGAATGCCACACCTGTCAGGTGGATGGATTATCTTGGCAAAGGAGAAATGCTCACTAACAGGGATGTAAACAAATTTGTGCACCAAATTTGAGAGAAATAAGCTTTGGCATCTGGAACGTTTTTGGGATCTTTTATTTCAGCTTGCTGTTTATATTTGTGTGTGTGTGGAGAGATAGACTAAACAAACTGTGGTATCTGCTCTCTCTCTCTCTCTCTCTCGTTATCCAGTGAACTCATCAGGAGAGACAGCCCTGGACATCGCCAGGAGACTGCAGCACTCCCAGTGTGTAGACCTGGTAAGACATGACTGACACTAGTTGTGACTGAAATGGCACCCTATTCCACATAGGACTCAGGTCAAAAGTCGTGTACTATGGGCCCTGGTCAAAATTAGTGCACTACATTGGGAAATGGGTGTAATTTGGGACGCATCCACTGACCCTTAGTTTACAGTCAACTCCCAGTGCTAATACAGGCTTTATTTTCCTACTAGCTCCCATCTCTCCCTGCTAAACCTGCTCAGACCGTGTTCAATTTCCTGTCTTCCTATCATTATGGAACAATAAATAACAAACTCAGTCTCAGATTATTTGTCACAAGTAGCTCGTTGCTTAATCCTCATAGTAAAGTCCATAATGAACGAAATGGACAGTGTGTGTTGTCCGTTTTCAGTTCCTGTCCTCTTATACTTGCGTGTGTAACTGGACAACTGTATCTAATATTTCCTGTTGAAAAAGGGATAAGCCAAGTTACCTGATACTGAAGTTGCTGTTTCAGTCAAGGTTAGGGTCAATTTTTTTCTTCTCAGTCAATTAAGCCAAGTTACAATTCCAAATACACATTTTCCAAAGTGAAAAGAATTGGAGTTGGAATTTATTGAACTTGTGACAGATTTAAGTAGGTGGCCAGCACACGTGAGATTTGGTTCTGGGTTCTGAGACTACAGTTTCAGTGGTTTTAACAGTTGCCCCAAAGCTTGAATATGTTAATTCAATTTCTGGTTGATATTCAAGTATTTAATGCATTTAATCACTACTGATAGGAGCATACAATAACTTGTATGTTTGTACTCTGAGTTAAATATGGATTTGTAGCTGCATGATTGACGTGTGTCTGTGCGTATTTTAGCTGGAGCTGGCCCAGAGTGGGAAGTTCAACAGTCAAATCCATGTGGAGTACATGTGGGAGACACAGAGCCAAGACCTGTACGACAGCGAAGATGAACTGGATGAGAGGGTACACACACACACACACACACACACACACACACACACACACACACACACACACACACACACACACACACACACACACACACACACACACACACCCAGCGAAGATGACCTGGACGAGCGGGTAAGCACACACCCCTGTACCACTAACCACTACAACCAATACACTGGGGTAGGAAACCACGGCACTTCACGTTTTTTTTTTTTTTTTTTACCGACCTGGAAGACCAGGTGTGTTGCATTTTAGGCAATTACTGAACTGATTTATGAGCTCAGTTGGTCAGGTGTAGTGCCTAGTTGGAACAAATCCTGCAGTACCTGCAGCATTCCAGGAACAGTGTTGCCTACCCCACACTAGGGTTTAGCATTTCCCTCTGAGTCACTCTGCTCGTATCGCTCACTATTACACTTGACTTAGTCATGGGGAGATGCAAGAGCAGGTGAGTGAGAGCCAGATGCCCTGTTGGGGTACTTTAGAAATGCATCCTTCCTTCATAGTTTCCCTGAAGTAATTATTCATCTAAAGTGGTTGGATTGGTGGAAATAACGCGGTGGTCACTTTGCCTTCACCTATCCAATTACTTATAGATCTGTTCTTACCTCAAGGAAACAATGACGGAAGGTTGTGTCTTTGAAGTATTCGAACAGGGCCAGATACTTTGCCATAAAGGAAGCCTCAGGTAGGCGAGGTGGAATTTTCACCATATTGCTTACACCTTTCAGATCCAAGTGTCTAGGGGTAAGGGCTGGGCACTAGGCTTCTATGGTCATTAAACAATGAATGTCTCCCCCTCTTCCCCCAAGGTGAGCCTCTTACCCAGGAACCTGCGCTCGTCTCTGCCCTATAACGTGGGCGTGGGCGCCTCGCCCTCCCGCTGGAGCTTCGCCAACGCCCCTGTGGCGTGTAAGACCTACGAAAATGTGGACTTCTTGTACCGTAACCCCCCCGCCAACAGTGCCCCATCTGGCGTCCTCAAGCCCCCACCGCCGCTGCCCGCTAAAGCCATCATGAGAGGTGAGCCTCTGAAACACACACACACACCTAATCTGTTTCCATTTGATCTCCAAACACTGAAATGAGGGCTCGATGGCAATTTCTCTTTCCATGATTCCTCGCATCTACTTCTCAACTGTAGTTGAGGAGCTTCCTTCGTATCTTCCTCACCTTTTGAAAAGGAGGCAAGGAATCAAGGAAGAACTAATTGAGAAAGACTGCCATACAAAACAAAGTCGGTTCCTGTTCCTCTCTTGCTCACCTGCTACCCTCTCCCCCTCTCCCTACCTCCAGGCCTCTCGGACCCCCAGATATCTGTGTCCACCCAGGAGGGGGGCCGCAAATCCCCCCGGCGCTGCTGCTCTAACCCTGCCCCCCAGTCCAGCCCCCCCTCCCCCATGTTGGAGGGTCAGACCCAGGGGGGGCGGCCACCCAGATCACCCCACGGCCAGGGGGGTCAGATGAGGGGACAGAGACCGACCGCAGCATGGGAGGGTCAGGCTAATAGTGGCTCATGGTCTGGGGCCTTAGACAGCAGCACCAAGTCCAGCTCCCCTCAGAACCACATAGGACCCGTCAGGTAATAAATAGCAAGACGTTTTTTTTACTTTAAAAGCCCTTTTCCTGATAGAAGCATCAAACATTTGTTTTGTCACAACACCCATTTAAGAAAGATAATTCCCATCCTAAGAACTGTCTTGGGGAATACAGCTTTTGTATTGCAGTGCGCTTTTGGACAGCAGGGCACAGTTACTTTATCTTACAGCGCCCTCTATTGGCACCTAGTGAATTTCCTCGAGGTAGTCGGTAAACGATTCAATTCTTCCCCACATAGCTCAGAGAAGACGACATCGTACAGGCGGACCAACAGTGGAGGACAAGGGAAGTGTTCTACAGCCGTGACCTCTCCCAGCTGTGTGGCACTTGGCAGTCAGGAGGAGCTCTACTGCAGCTTCGTGACTAACGACTCCGCCCCCGGCTCCACACCTTCAGCCTCACCCATCACTGTGCCCGCCCCGCGCCCTCGCAGAAATGCCATGGTACATATAATAGGCTACCGCTAGCATGCACGCAGAGACGTAAAACATTTTTGTCCCCGAGTTCACCTGGATATGTAGAAAAACGGCTTAATTTCCAGAATCTCACACTATCCCTTCTAACGTTACTGTCTAATCTGTGTATATCTAATATGGTTGGTATAAGTATGTGTTCTAACATCGTATAACTACTGTACAGTATTTTTGTATAAGAAAATGGTAATCAATCAAATTGATTGATTTGATAAAGTTTTTTTTACATCAGCAGATGTCATAAAGTGCTTAAGCGGTGATGCGCGGGTTGACTCATAACCTGCAGTCCCCGCCGTTATATCTGCAGAGCGGGCGGGTTTATGATCGCTAAATATTGTGTGGATGAAGGGCGGGTGGGTGGTGAGCGGATTGGATAAAGAGAAAAAATAAATAATCCATAAATGTCAAGTTCAGATCTATAGGCTACATAAAGGTTTTTCTTGTATTTCTTAGGCCATTAGTGCCTAAGCATCAGGGCCTAAATGTACACACTCCAAATAAATGTTGAAGAAAATGTCATTGCTCAATAAATCTTCAAGCGATTAAAGGGGAACTGTACAGTGCATTTTCTATATTTGCGGTTTAAGGTTGGGTGCGGGCCCCAGAATTTTATCACACATTATCAGGCTGTTGAGGATGGCTTATTAGCAATTGCGAGTAAACAAACAGCTGACCCGCGCATCACTATAACACAATGTGAAAATATGAGCAATAGAATATAACCGAAAAGACTGACATGGATATCATTGGCTGCTTGTACTCCACATTCAGCGAGTAGGCATTTTGGTACATACTGTATGCCTGTATAAGATTGTGTCGGTAAAGTGCATCTGTGTGTGTGTGTGAGGCATCTAAGAGCCGGCCGACACAGAAGAAGGTAAAAGCGCTGGTGGACTGCAGAGCTGTCAGCTCGGACCAGCTGGCCTTCTTCAAGGATGAGGTCATCGTAGTCACAGCCACCGAGGACCCCCACTGGTGGGTGAGTAGAACTACACCTCTAATTTACCGTTGTGTATTTGTTTTATATTTTAATTCATTTTTTAATAAGAGGTTTAACACAAAGTTCAGCTGGTTAGTTGTCTTTTAACCTAGTCTCATATCACGAAAAAAACTGTTTTTCTTTGTATCATGTTCTGCATAAAGACAAAAAATACATAGGCATAGAGAGAGCCCTTACATTAATTTCCCTGTATCTTAAATATATCCCTCCATGTTCCTCCGTCTATCTGGTCATTGATCTTGATTGTTTCTATGCCTACAGGTTGGCCACATCGAGGGCTATCCATCCAGAAGTGGGACATTCCCAGTGAACTATGTCCATAAACTAGGGGACTGACTACATAATAACCCTACAACCTATGCCCTACCCTAACGCTTACTGCGCCACTTGCCTGGGAAACCGAAAGGCTCTAACGATATTCTGAACTTTGATGTGTTGTGATCCAAGGGCTATATAATCTGCATACACTCAATTGTATATACAGACAGTGCGCTTAAGGAAGTCACTATAAAATGAGTGTAATCTAGGCTTTAACTGATCAAAGCACAGGGAGGAATGCCACCCTAAAAGAAAAGAGGGAAGAGTAAAGCCTCCCTCCACCTTCGACCACTCCAGTTGTAAAACATACAAGTATTAAATAGTATTTACCACAACTCACTGCTCGGGGAGAATGATAACAACAGTCCCAGCCACATAACTGTTGGAGAAGTTGGAATTTCTGCGTGTGTTTGTGCATGCGTCAGCCTATGGGTGTGAGCGTAACTGTTGGATTACCTGTCAATGGCATACATACTGTACTATACTGGAGTCTGGAGGAGAGAACATGTGCTGTATAAGAGAGGATGAATAGCCTACGTTGTCCACTGCCTTCCTGGAAACTAAAGAGACTAGGAGATTCATGCCATGTCATTCACAGTTGTCGGGACTGAGCCAGATGCAATGAATACCTGCTCAGTGACCGGTGGCGTTGATGTCTGGGGCTGGAACGACCTGGAACTGAAAGCCAGACAAAGTGCCTTTGTGGCTGCCAGCCTGTCTCCCTGGGCCCTCAGGCTGCCGCTCTGAAATGGAACCCCATCCCCTAAGCTGGTTTTGGATCCAGACTCCAGCACCGACTGGAGGTCTGGCTGGAGCCTGCGTGATTCAGTTTCCTCCAGTCTCCAGATGCAGAGGAGTCTCTACACAGTATGCATGGTTTGGCAGGGGACAGGAAGAGACTGTCACTGCAGTGAAATACACAAAGCTGGATATTCACTAGGCACCAAATGGACTGAAACAGGAGAAGACTAAATGAACTGATCGAATAAGAAATGTTCGTATGCGTTGCAAAATGTTGTCTGTTACTTACTCTAATGCACCAGGAATCCGGCAGAATACTGTCTCAATACAATTTCATAAGCGCTTTTAATGCCACTAATAGAAAACAAAAGCTCAGTATGAGATCTGACTGTTAAGTGTCTTGTACAACTGGTTCATCTGTCCACAAGTAAAACTATGCCTGCTATGGGCATGATGGGCTCTCGTAGGACAGACCACAATACAACCCTTTTAGAGACAAGGATCTGTAGCTTTTTGGCTGTGCAGGTGTTTCTCCGCCTGTTTGCATTCCTGTAGTTCGACAGGGGGGTTATTGAAGGTTTGTTTAGCGTTCTATAGCTCGACTCACTGCCAATAAATATACAAGCAGAGAACTGCATGATCGCTTGAATGTGCATGGATCCAGGGACGGACTGTAAAATGAGGGCAAACCATTGAGTGCATGTTGTACAAATGTAAAAAAACACATATGTTGCACGTTGTTGGAAACATTTTATATACGACATTTATATCACCCAGTGTTGTAAAATTGCTGAGTGTCAGATTCGATGCATTATCTTTACATACTGTACCAAACTTTCTCATCTTCCGCTACTCACGTGCTCTCATGTAAATGATACTTGTTAGTTGTGAACATCAATTTGATTCTATAAACTCTTATCTGTGCCAGTGGAGCAACAAGGCATGGGGTTTGGAGTAGCGGTGGACCAAAGGGCCCAGTCAGTGCACTCTACTGACTCTACCCAACTGAGACAGAGGAATGAGAGGTGTGCCGGAGCCCCCCGGGCCCTATATACACCATTTTAAGTTGGACCGTGAGCTTGAATAGGGCTGCGTCCCAATACTCTTCTATCACTTTCTTTTATAGGTACTATCGGATCAGGGGTTGGGAGGGAGAGGAAGCAAGGGAAGAACGCTATTTGACATTACTGGACTAATGGAGTTTACGGCGAGCTAAGTGAAGGCACTTGTTGTTCTTCCATGTCTTCGTATCGTTGACCATATACAGATCCTGAATCGATCTCGATGGTTGAGACATCACATGTTTTCTGTGGAGTTCTATCTTACATTATCAATATAATGGAATATTTCTGTCATTTCATTATTAGCAACTATTTGTAATATGGTATGTTTTGCACTCTTTGTCCTTTCCACATGTGATTTTTAAGCTCAACTAGCGATTATTAAAGAACACTGTTAACATAGTTTTATGCTGTATTCCATATTTGTATTATGGAGAGTTTGGTCACTTTCAGAATGGATTTACATGTATTGATGCATGAAACTTTTATCATACATAACACATGAACGATAATTATGTAAAATATTCATGGCCAAAAAGATAATGTAGAGCAGAATGCCTGAGATGGATTGCATGTGATAGATACTGGAAATAAAAATAGTTTCAAATAATTTTTCTGATGTGCTTAGAAATCTCATCCTCGTGATGCACACTCGTATAGATCGAAATACTGACAGTATAAGACTTTAGTTTTATGGAAAACATCCAATATGACAGTTTTGTAAACTAGATGAGAGTAACAAGCTAATAATAGTTTGCATGTATTCATAAAGCTCTCATTAAAACATGTTGACCATTTACAATCACTAAAAATGTATTTAAAAGCTATGAATCTATTCATGCCAGTTAATCTGTTTTGGTTACTCACCAAAAATAACTACTACATTTGTGAAATGGGAGCTTATTACAAATGGAATTAAAACGGAACACTCAATTAAATTTGTATAACATCCCTCAACCTACCCATAACAAAAACACAAATGTCCTCCACCCCTACTTTACCTTCCAACCACTCTGTCATCCACCTCAAACATCAGCCAAAGCCCCTAGGATTAATACAGTACAGCTCCGGTCACCAAGTACAGGGATTACCATTATACACAGCCTGTGTGAGGAATACAACCTTTTATTGTGTGCACGGGTTCGTATGTGCACACTAACACACACACAGACATAATGGGACCAGAGAGCAGGCATATGGGATGGACTGGTCCTCAGAGTGGAAAGTAGCAGAACTGTTTGGATCATTATCCAGGGCGGGCGTCAGTGAGGCAGCTGGTTGCAAGATGGCACCGACAGAGATGGTCGCCTCGCTTCAGGTCCTTAAACTATGCAGTTTTTTTTATGTATTGTTTCTTACATTGCTAGCCCAGAAAATCGAAAGTGTTATTATATACAGCCAGGAAGAACTATTGGATATAAAAGTGACGCCAACTTACCATCATTATGACCAGAATACAACTTTCCCGAAGCGGATCCTTTGTTCGAACCTCCACCCTGGACATGCGATCTTATCCCAGAGGCCGTCCCAAAACAACGCGGTCGCCGCAGGAGAAGCAGACAGCGGCCTACTGGTCAGACTCAGAAGGCGAGCACACCATCCACCACTTCTGAGTGTAACCGATATGAAATTGCTAGTTAGTTAGCGGTGGTGCGCGCTAATAGCGGTTCAATCGGTGACGTCACTCGCTCTGCGACCTTAAGTAGTTGTTCCCCTTGCATTGCAAGGGCCGCGGCTTTTGTGGCGCGATGGGTAACAATGCTTCGTGGGTGTCAGTTGTTGATGTGTGCAAGGGTCCCTGGTTCGAGCCCAGGTTGGGGCGAAGAGAGGGACGGAACCTACACGGTTACATGAGCATATTACTCGCCAATGTCCAATCCCTAGATAACAAGGTGGATGAAATTAGGGCACGAGTTGCCTTCCAGAGAGTCATCAGCGATGGTAACATTCTCTGTTTCACGGAAACATGGCTCACTCGGGATACATTGTCAGAGTTTGTACAGCCACCCGGTTTCTTCATGCATCGTGCAGACAGAAACAAACATCTCTCTGGTAGAAGAAGGGCGGGGCTGTATGCCTTGTGATTACGCCATGAGCCGTTAATCATAACATACAGGAACTCAAGTCTTTTTGTTCACCCGACCTTGAATTCCTTACAATCAAATGCAGACCGCATTATCTTCCAAAGAGAATTCACTTCGATTATAGTCACAACCAAGCAGATCACTCGTCGGCCCTGAAAGAACTTCACTGGACTCTATGTAAACTGGAAACCATACATCCTGAGGCTGCATTTATTGTAGCTGGGGATTTTAACAAAGCTAACCTAAGAACCATAGAATTTAGGAACTATCAGCATATCGAATGCACGACGAGCTGGTAGCTTTCTGGATCGTTGCTACTCGAACTTCCGCAACGCATACAAAGCCCACCCTGCCTTTGGCAAATCTGATCATGACTCCATTTTGTTGCTCCCAGCCTATAGACAGAAACTAAAACAGGAAACACCCGTACTCAGGTCAATACAACGCTGGTCTGACCAATCGGATTCCACACTTCAAGATTGCGTCGATCACGTGGACTGGGATATGTTCTGGATAGCCTCAGACAACAACATTGATGTGTACGCTGACTCTGTGAGCAAGTTTATTAGCAAGTGCATTGGCGATGTCGTACCCTATGTGACCATTAAAACCTTACCTAACCAGAAACCGTGGATTGATGGAAGCATTCACGTGAAACTGAAAGCGTGAACCACCGCTTTTAATCATGGCAAGGCGACCGGAAACGCAACCGAATACAAAGAGTGCAGCTATTCCCTCCGCAAGGCAATCGAACAAGCTAAGTGTCAGTGTAGAGTCGCAATTCAACGGCTCAGACACGAGACGTATACGGCAGGGTCTACAGTCAATCACGGATTACAAAAAGAAAACCAGCCCCGTCACAGACACCGTCTTGCTCCCAGACAAATTAAACAACTTCTTTGCTCGCTTTGAGGACAATACAGTGCCACTGACACGGCCCGCTACCAAATCCTGTGGGCTCTCCTTCTCCGTGGCCAACGTGCGTTAAACGAGTTAACCTTCGCAATGCTGCCGGCCCAGATGGCATCCCTAGCCGCGTCCTCAGAGCATGCGCAGACCAGCTGGCTGGTGTGTTTACGGACATATTCAACCAATCTCAATCTGTTGTCCCCACATGCTTCAAGATGGCCACCATTGTTCCTGTTCCCAAGAAAGCTAAGGTAACTGACCTAAAAGACTATCGCCCCGAAGCACTCACTTCTGTCATCATGAAGTGCTTTGAGACTAGTCAAGGACCATATCACATCCACCCTACATGATACCCTAGACCCACTCCAATTTGTTTACCGCCCCCATAGATCCACTGACGATGCAATCACCATCACACTATTCCTAGGCCGTCATTGTAAATACGAATTTGTTCTTAACTAACTTGCCTCGTAAAATAAAAATCAAAACTGGGGCCCCACAAGGGTGCATTCTCAGCCCTCTCCTGTACTCCCTGCTCACCCATGACTGCGTGGCCATGCACACTTCCAACTCTATCATCAAGTTTGCAGATGACACTACAGTGGTAGGCCTGGTTACCAACAACGACGAGACAGCATACAGGGAGGAGGTGAGGGCCCTCGGAGTGTGGTGTCAGGAAAATAACCTCTCACTCAACGTCAACAAAACAAAGGAGATGATCGTGGACTTCAGGAAACAACAGAAGGAGCTCCCCCCCCCCTATCCACATCGAAGGGACAGTAGCGGAGAAGGTGGAAAGTTTTACGCGTACACATCACGGACAAACTGAAATGGTCTACCCACACAGATAGCATAGTGAATAAGGCGCAACAGCGCCTTTTCAACCTCAGTAAACTGAAGAAATTTGGCTTGTCATCTAAAACACTCACAACCTTTTTACAGATGCACAATCGAGAGCATCCTGTTGGGTTGTATCACCGCCTGGTACGGCAATTGCACCGCCCTCAACCGCAAGGCTCTCCAGAGGGTAGTGCGGTCTGCACAACGCATCACCGGGGGCAAACTACCTGCCCTCCAGGACACCTACAGCACCCGATGTCACAGGAAGGCAGAAAAGATCATCAAGGGCAACAACCACCGAGCCACTGCCTGTTCACCCCGCTGTCATCCAGAAGGTGAGGTCAGTACAGGTGCATCAAAGATGGGACAGAAGCTGTTCTTCAGCCTCTCTATCTCAAGGTCATCATACTCTTAAACAGCCATCCCTAATATAGAGTGGCTGCTGCCAGCAGACTCAAAACTCTGGCCACTTAAATAGACATAATAAAGGTATCACTAGTCACTTTAAATAAAGCCACTTTTTTTTTACATATCTTACATTACTCATCTCATGTGTATATACTGTATTCTACACCATCTACTGCATCTTGCCTATGCCGCACTCAATCGCTCATCCATATATTTATATGTACATATATTCTTATTCATCCCTTTACATTTGTTGTGTATAAGGTAGTTGTTGTGAATTTGTTAATTTAACTGCATAGTCAGAACTAGCATTTTGCTACACTCGCATTAACATCTGCTAACCATGTGTGTGTGACCAATAAAATGTGATTTGTCGAAGGGCTCTATTCAATCAGATCTGCTTCAGCCGACATCCACATAGCGGTTGTTTTGGCGGCGTCGGAGCTGGAACTGTAAGAGCTTTCAAATCCACAAGCGGCTCCCGGAAAGTATACCTAAAGGTCTGAATCTAGGCCCAAGTGATGGGTATTAGATCATTACTGGCTCAGGGGACAGACAGGAAAAGAGGGTCAGGGTTGTGTTGAGTCAGGAATTAGGCCAGGGCCCATATTGTGCTGATCTAGGATCAGGTCCCTCCCTGTCCATGTACACTTACTAATTATGCTCTAGAAGGCTAAACTGATCCTGGACCAGTAATATATATGTATGTATATGTATATATGTATATGTATGTATATGTATATGTGTGTGTGTGTGTACGTTTAACTGGGTGAAGGACACACAGGACCCACGACAGCAACAGACATTAGCCACATGGCTTAGCCTTGGATGTGCTGTACAGTGTTATTGGATACAGTATATCAGGTTAGCGGCTTAACTGTCATGCTGTATGTAATACATGCTGTATGTAATAAAATACAAATCATTTTATAACATTTTTGACGTGTTTCCTTCTGGATTTTTGTTGTTGTTATACTGTCTCTCACTGTTCAAATAAACCTACCATTAAAATGTATAGACTGATAATTTCTTTGTAAGTGGGCAAACGTACAAAATCAGCAGGGGATCAATACCCCCCCCCCCCCCCCTATTCAGTAGCCAACACGCTCTGCAGGTCTGGCTACCTTGCAAGCTCTAAATAAATTTCATTAAACCGCTGAAAACCCTCCCAATATTTTCCCTTGGAGTATTCATTCAATTATCAACTAATTTTCAGCAAGCTGAAAGGGCACTCAATTTGTGTCAATGCCGCACATGTTAACGATAAGTGGCAGAAATAAATTGAAGATTGTGGAAGCTGTTTTGTTAGACTTCAATGCAGCTTTAGACATTATCGATCATAATCTGGGAGCCATTTGTGGATTTGAAAGCTCTTACACAATCCCAGCTCCGACGCCGCCAAAACAACCGCTATGTGGATGTCGGCTGAAGCGGATCTGATTAGAATAGAGCCCTTAGAGAAATCAAATTGTATTGGTCACATACACATGGTTAGCAGATGTTAATGCGAGTGTAGCGATACTTAAACATCTGCAGTCAGTTTTAGAATGGGTGGCTAGTCTTAAATATATAAAACATGTAATTTGCTAAACCTCATGTAAATCTTATAGGGCCCGATTCTGACCCGAGTTAGGCGCAAGTAAATGGAATGGAATTCCATTTTTATGCACTTTTCTCTCAATGCGTATTCTGACCTTGAATTTAAGCATGAGAATATGCTATTCATTAGGTTGGAAATAGAATAGATTAAGGTGTGGTGAAGTTGTCTACAGATGCACAGTATTCTGACTTAATTCCTTAATAATTCCACAACCTTTACATGTGAGGAAACCATGAAGGTCTAGTGAACCTACCGGTTTCAAGTGGAAAAAGCATCTGCTTTATTTTTTTTCCGATTGGTTTTATTTCTTTCTCGATGCATTGTAATTTACAACTTGATAAGTGCTAGGTAAATGAGTAATCTGTTTGGAGAAGGGGATTGTAAATATAAATGACACTTGTTTTAGACTTTATAATCACTGGAGACATGTGAAAGCATTCATGAAAGATGATTGGAATCTGTGTGGGTAGCTGGACAGGTAGGATGACTGACAGTGAAGGTGAACAGGTGGTCACGGGTCAGGTGACAGAGGAATGGATGAGACCTGATGCAGGAATTCCTTTAACCATAAAGTGGTATATTTACTGGGTAGTCTGTACTGCATAACGAAGGAAACTGAATAACGTGTATCCAATCAAATTCATAATCACAACAATCATTCATTATTAACATCATTAGGTAATTCAGCAATTCAGTTCAATAAGAAGTCAATAGGAATCATCCGTGAGTCATTTAGGCTCGTAACTATTCAACATAATAATGAGAAGAATAATACAAATTAGTGATCGGTTATTCAATCTATAATCCCTATCAGTTTGATATCAGAATTGATCAGTTCAGCAAACAATGTTTCATATTTCACCCTTTCAAGTTTGTCTTCATATGCACGTCATTTCATTACATATTAACCATATATCGATGGCATAATTGGCCTGTGATGATCTGTAGGGCCGTGATCATTGACCATTTACGTTACATAATAGGTTTGAAGCGTGCGCTCCAAGACGCGCTCTGTGGTAATAACTATAAACAACAACTGATGGCCCGCTCTCCAGATCGCAACAGATAGTTCAGATGAAAGGTAACAGATTCGGTGGATTCATGGACGCACAGAACGTCTGGATTAGACGGAGTTAAGGAAGAGAAAGCAGCGAGATCGGGCGATGGCAATTTCCTACTTTTGATGAGTTGAGATCTGTCGGACATTTCCACCTGACCTAATTAAAGCGCACCTGGTCCAGTTGAGCAAGTGGCCATGAAATAAAGGATTCTTCCACCAACTCCATGGGCCTTTTCTACAATTCATATGAAAGCAAACTGAAGCACATCAACTTTTCCACAGTAAAGCTTAAGAAATGCTGTGCCATTATGCCAAATTTTAAACTGTATGACCTTTTAACTTGCAAGGATGGGCACTCTCGCATGTTTTGATTATAGGCTACCCTGACGTTCTCTCCTATTTCAATCATATTAAATATTAGCCACCATCAGTATCGACTGTCAGTCGACCTAATAACTACACATTTTCAACTGCCTATTTACTCTTAGTTCCCTTCATTTGGTATAGCCTACATTATCTTTCCATTTAATTACATTGTTGTGTTAAGCTTAATTTGCTTCCTCTGTCACTGCCGTGTGGTTTTGTTGAGGATAATTAACATTGTATGATATATATTTTAAAAAAAATTGTAGGCCAATTACATCGTTATGGAGCGGTGAGCAGACCAAGCTGTAAGTTTGAACTGACGCATGGCGCGACACTTGGAACTGTGTGATGACACGGCCATGGTTAGTGTAGGAAATAGATGAGGGTATAGCCTACTATTGCACACAACACAAACCACCGTTTTTCTTTATTTTGTGAGTAAAGGCTCTCCAAACCTGTTTTTATTTTTTTATGATTCATAAATACTTTCCTAAACCTAAATAATCTACAAAATCCAAGTCTTTTTTTTGTCTAGCAATTGGTGCTGAAACGGAGACGAATATGCATATATTTAGATGGCTTTCTTTCATTGATCCCTGATATTCTGAACCTGTTCTCTCGAGTCTGTCAACAAAATTCGAACTAAAAAGGTACACCGTATTTAAAGGGAAGGCTTAAGATAAATGTATTGAAAACCCTATTGAATGAAAATTCTATGAGAATCTGTTGGCCAGCAAGTGGGAGGGTTTTCAGCAGTTGAATGAAATGTATTTAGAGCGTGCAAGGTAGCCACACCTGCAGAGCACTTTACATGACTGAATAAGTGAATTCCAAATACTGAGAAGTGTGTAGGAAATCTTGTGTAGGAAAGGCTTAAATTCCTAAATCGGGATCGGCATGTAATTAATAATGTGGCAATTGAGCAAGTAGCCAATGGGAACCCCAGAAAGAGTATTGGCAGCAGCCAATGGGAATCCTAATAAATACTAAATTACTATAATTCTACACCATTTATTAGTGTCTGACTGTCATTGGTGGGCAATGAGGGCCAAACACAGTGATGACATCATTTCATGTCAAAGTTTATTGTACAGTACATCACAGGCTCTCTGTACATTCAGACCAGTTAGAGAAGGTACGGATCACTCATTCAGCTCATATCCAATACAAACATTCTTCAGCGTGAACAGTACAGGCAAAGTGAGGCGTACCAAACAACTAAAAGCCTTCACTTTAGGACAGATTAAGAACTAGGACCAAGATATCAGACATTCCAAGGAGGAGCCAATCTATTGAATACACAAGTGAAGATCTTACATCCAATTGGTCAATGTGGTCACTCAACTCCCATAATACCAGCCACGTTCATCACCATGACACCTACTCAAGTTCAATATGGCGTACATCTTATATCACGTCACGTTTGCTTATTACACCTCACATTCTGCTGATGGTCCCAGCGGTGTTCTGGCATATATGGTGTCTCATGTTATCAATTACCCTTCCTCTCTGCTAGTTGCAGTGTCTCATTACACCAAGAGCCATTACAATTATGCTGAGCAGGCTTCACTGCTCTGCTGCGCCAATGTGACTCGCATGACTACCCACTCTCTTTCCCAGTCATGACAGGACAACTGCGTCACTTCTCCAGAGAGAATGAGAGAGGAATGTGCCCTGGCATTCAACACATTCCCAACAGATGTAAAAGCTGACAAACTTGATCATTTCTCTCTTTTTTATTTTATCAACCGTTACTGTGGCTATTCCCAGCAGAAGAGAACATAAGGAATGTGTGCATGGGTAAGCAATAAGCATTCTCCCACTGTCTCCAGGAAAATGTACCATCTTCTACCACATTTCAGACTCGGCCTCAATTTATATTTTTTCTCTCCAAACCAGCTGTATGCAAGTCCCATTCTCTCCGTCAGAACAGAGTACATACAAAACATCCTGAACAATGTCAAAATGTTAGCACTGCACTAGGGAATTCATGTCAAATTTGATGTAAATACAAGCAATTTTCCACATGAGCAAAATTCATTAATGTAATGCAAAACCCTTATACAAAGCAATGAGCACGTTGCATTATTTCAAATCAATGCAAGGAGAATACATTTTATCAGCAGAGCTTCAAATATATCTAAACTTATTTTCAAGGTCAACATGGTAATTTAATAGTGAAGGATATCATTCTATATAATTGTAAATAAACAGATTAAACCCTGTTTGGAAAAAAAGTACATTGAAAAAAAAAAATACATTTTGCCTATTTTAACAGAACAAAACACTAACATTACAAATGAAGTATTAAACACAATAGAGAATTACATTCATATAAAGTAGCTAACATTGTCGGAAGCTTGTTTTGGACCTGTGGCTGATTCAGTACTCTGTCCATAAAAGCCTGATATTGTATAATTTAACAAGTTAGGACAATTTTGGTTGGCTTAGAAGGACCTGGGTTGGAACTTGGGCCGTGCCATTAATCCACTGAGCTAAAGCTTAGACATTTGCTCGGAAGCTTGTAAAGTCTTTAGGTCTCCAAGTCTTTTGTCATTTAATTGGTTGAATATAAGTTGTTTGTCCCTGCAACTCACTTGTGAAGCAAGACGGAGGTTGCAACCAGAGACGAGGGAAGAACATTTTGATAATCCTGAAGGAAGATTGTTTGAAAAAGTTTAGTGAGAAGATACTCAGACAGAGAAGGGTATTTTCAACCACAGGCATTAAACAGGTTAAGGGAACAATATTTAGTGAGAAAAATATTTTTATATTACATTCATTCTGCAAGTGGGCCCAGAGCTCTTTGGGAAACTTTGTTTTTCATAGCAAAACACAAAAAAAGGTGCTATGCCAAAAAGAGGGCATTCGGTTTAAAGTGATCCAACCTGGAGACTGATCTGCTTGAGGTTGTCATCGATAGAACAATGGTCATGAATTCATCATCACACTATTATATACACACATACATTGCATAAGGCATTTATGAAGAACCGTTTTTAGGCTTCCAGTATATTCAGTATAATGTAATAGCCTAATATGTACATAACACACAATATGTGCAACCTACTATAACAGGTATTTTGCTTGTCTATGTTTGGTATGATAGATACATAAGCAGGCAGGCAGTAACTGACTCAAATGTATCAAGATGTAAGCCTATGCTATGGACTATGATTCACAAACTAAGCAAATATGTCCTATGCGTAGGTCGACCATAAAAAGTAGAGAATGCATATAGACTGCTCCATCGATCATTGTCTGTTGTAGTTCAACACCCTAGCTTAAAAAAAGCTAAATAGCCCTTGTAATCAACAGACTAATAAATATTCGTAAATAAAGCAATAAATAGTTTCCAATCACTATCACCTGTGCACCTTGCCTCCTTTGCCTCGACCTGGACTCAGGGGTAGACGAAACATAGCAAATGTAAATCCAGAAATGAAATACATACCATACGAAATGTAACATAGCATACTAATTGGAATGTCCCGGATGTCCATCATCCATTTTGTATGATGTTACGAATTACAATTTGTACAATATTATTAGGAATTTGCTAAACTTATATTTTACGAATTCCAATTTGTTGTGGTTAATGTTAGCTAGGTGGCTAACGTTAGCTAGGTTAGGGGTTAGGATTTAGGTTAAAGGGTTGGGGTTAGGGAAAGGGTTAGCTAACATACTACATAGTTGCAAAGTAGCTAAAAAGTAGTAAGTAGTTGCAAAGTTGCTAATTAGCTAAAATGCTAAAGTTGTCCATCATGAGATTCAACCACACAATCTTTGGGTTGCTAGACGTTCGTATTATACGCCCACCCATTCAGTCACATATACCACCAACGCTGTGAGGAGGACAGAAAGGACCAATAGGCTAAGCAAGTATCCTATGTGCATCCTATGTCAATTCAACCTATATAACCTGAAAGTGAGGTATTGTGTTCTGTAAACTACAATGACGAGGTGTACATTTGATCATATTTCGTGCACTAGGTCAACAGGACCACTGTAGCGCGTAAAAATCGTCTGTCCTCAGTTGCAACACTCACTTCCGAGTTCAAAACTGTCTCTGGAAGCAACGTCAGCACAAGAACTGTTCGTCAGGAGCTTCATGAAATGAGTTTCCATGGCCGAGCAGCCGCACACAAGCCTAAGATCACCATGCGCAATGCCAAGCATCGGCTGGTGTGGTGTAAAGCTCGCCGCCACTGGACTCGGGAGCAGTGGAAACGCGTTTTCTGGATTGATGAATCACGCTTTATCATCTGGCAGTCTGACAGACAAATCTGGGTTTGACGGAATCAAGGAGAACACTACCTGCCCTAATGCATAGTGCCAACTGTAAAGTTTGGTGGAGGGGGAATAAAGGCCTGGGACTGTTTTTCATGGTTCGGACTAGGCCCCTTAGTTCCAGTGAAGGGAAATCTTAACTTAACTTTGTGGCAACAGTTTGGGGAAGCCCCTTTCCTGTTTCAGCATGACAATGCCCCCGTGCACAAAGCGAGGTCCATACAGAAATGGTTTGTCGAGAGCGGTGTGGAAGAACTTGACTGGCCTGCACAGAGCCCTGACCTCAATCCCCTTGAGCGCCTTTGGAATTAATTGGAACGCCGACTGCGAGCCTGGCCTAATTGCCCAACATCAGTGGCCGATCTCAGTAATGCTCGTGGCTGAATGGAAGCTAGTCCCCCCAGCAATGTTCCAACATCTAGTGGAAAGTCTTCCCAGAAGAGTGGAGGCTGTTATAGCAGCAAAGGTGGGACCAACTCCATATTAATGCCCATGATTTTGGAATGAGATGTTTGACGAGCAGGTGTCCACATGCTTTTGGTCATGTAGTGTCTTGGAGGTGCTCAGAAATACATAAAGTATGTTTCGTCTGGCACTGAGACCAGGCTGCTCAAGCAATCCCAAGCTATTCTAACATTAAACAGCAACCTGGAAGCAACGGAAATCCGAATACCACCAAAGCAAGACATTGATTTAAAATGTCAACAAATTATGCTCCAACAAGAGCAAGAGTTTGTTGCCAAATGTCCAAACAATTTAAACTAGCCTATCGAATTGTACCAGAAACACATCCCTACTAAGAACCTTGATGGAGCTTTTGAACAGAATGAGAATTGTGAAACAATTACCGTGCTGTGAAGAAGCCAATTACCTTGAAGTGTTTCCTCTGCCCACCTATGACAGGTTAGTTCTTATGAAATATGGTTAGCTAAAAGGGTCCTCACCATTTCCTGTTTCCAGCCAACATGTCATATACCAAATGACTGAGCATTGAAACAGTATCAGCTACAACTTTACGTTACCCCAACAACAGTACACCTTGAATTTGATGTAATATTGGCTCTGTCGCATCAGTTTCAACAATACCTGGAAAGTAGTAGCTGTCGTAGATACTGCACTCATGTGCACACACTTCCAATTTCTGTAGCACAGAGATTGTCTGTCTGCCATAACCTACGATTGCCATAAATAGATCCCCCCTAGTGAATTGGCTTTGCTGTCGACGCACACACTCTGCCGCTAAAGCAAAGGGGTGGGGAAATGATTTCCTAAGACAAATGGAACGAGGAGAGGAAGGAGAAGAAATAGGACAAATAATCATGTGAGTGTGTTCTGTTCTAGGCCAATCTCTTTAGAATCAGGTCACCTACATGGAACACAGATAAAGTGCCGTGCACGAGAAACATCTAACACTTTCAAAAAGAGAACAACATGTACCTTCAAAGACACTGTCACACAAACCCATCCTTGAACCATCCTCAGTTTATTTTCCTATGAAAAGGGGCATTAATTGCAATGGGTACCAATGCGATTACGTCAATAACATTAAATTGCTATATTTGCTAATTTGTTTCCTCTCTGGCTGCCTCTTTGAACCCTCCATCTTTCACAGAACTGACTCGGCCATCCTTTTGCCATGACAACAACACAGAGAGCTAGAAACATTAGACGTCAGCACAAACATCCACCCCCTGGCTCAGCAAGTCTGTAACCTTGTTATATATAACCTACCTTTGCTTGTCTCTCTGGCCATGGCATGGCTAATGCAACCCTAAAACATTCCGTCAACCTCTAAAGCATTGAGAGCCCAGCTCTACCGTTATCAAAATAACAGTTTTGCATCAGCGCCATTGTCCATCGTTCAGGTCCGACTGAAATAAATGCAGCAGAAAAGCAAGTTGTTCTTGAATCCTCGGTCTCCGAGGACACAATGTTTGTCGAATACATTCTGGAAGGTTTTAAGGAGAGAGAGAGAGAGAGAGAGAGCTAGGCCTGGGTTGCCAGGCGACAAAGAAGAGGCCACAGGTGGAAGCATCTGAGAAGGAACTACTTTCTCTCTCGCCCCGAGAGAGCCGACGATAACTCCACTGGGGACTTGGCTTTCAAAGCTCAAAAGATTACTGGGCTGAGAGATATAGTGAGCTTTCTGGGGAATGCCAAGGCACGTTTCCCTTCTTGAGCATGGCCCTCTACCACCCATGCGTCCTGACTCCCCCTTTTTCTGTTGATCCTCAACTGCCCTTCGCTCCCCTTTTCTCAATTCAGTGGGTTGGAAAGGGAGATTGTTCAACGCTCTCCCCCATCCCATAAGCCCCGGCTTTGTTATATAACCCTCTTCTCTCTTTGCATATCATACGAGGCACAGAGAAAATGAATTGTTTCCATGTTACCTCACAGTCCAATGCCTGCTCCCTCTCGTAGCCTCTTCAGAGACTTGCACCTTGAATCTTTTCCCATTTCTTCCAACACATAAAGCACAGAAAATAAGAATCTACCAACCACATCAAGCAATGACATCTTTGCATTTGTACAATAACCTTTTGGGTTTACAGATGTACCATGTGAGTCCAAATGGCTGCCAAACTAACTCAGATGTTCAGTAGGCGGTCTTTAGTCCACAGAGGGCCAGCCTCCAGGAACAAACAAGAGCTCAAGCGGGGATTGTACATCAATAAGGGGTAATGGTCTGAAGAGGTGGTGGTCTGTAGTTGATGGGGGTCATTTGAGCTTGACAGGCCAGGGCAGGCACGTGCGGAGTCCTAGCATGGATGAGAAAACGATAGTGGGCCGGTGCTTCTTGAAGCGCAGGCCCTTCTTGAACCGCTGGCTGTTCTCAGCCGTGTACATCTCCCCCTGCTGGGCAGCGCAGGCGATGCGGGTAACCACCTCGCCATGCTCCACTGCCTCCTGCTCCGAGCGCACGAAGACCTCCCGGAGCTCCTCCAGGCGCCGCTCCATCTCCTGGATGACACGCTGGCGCTCCTCCATCTCCAGCAGGCGCCGGCGGGCTGCCTCGAACTCCATGCTAGGGCTGGGGGTCACCATCTTGGAGGAGGGGGCCGTGGTGGCTGTCGAGGGGGGCTCCGAGCCGTACAAGGCCATCGTCACCCGCCGGAAGTCACCCATGGAGATGGAGCGTCGTGTGGCGGGCGATGGAAGAGGGAGGGCCAGCGTGCCGGGGGGGGAAGGGGACAGGGCTGAGAAAGGGAGGGAAGGGACGACGAGAGGGGGTGCTGAGGCCTCAGGGTGAAGGTGGGAATCCATGTCATCCGTGGTAGGCGCTTGTCTGAGGCGTTTCTTCACGGCTGGGTGCGGGTGTCAGTCTGTGCTGCTGTTGTTGTTGATTCTAGTATTCTGTGGGAGCACAGTGAGTGGCGTGCTACCTCAGAGCCGCTTCATTCATTAATAAGAGATCGGAGCTCAGTAAAGCGTTTCATGGGGAGGAGCCCACTCGCCCCTCATTGGTTGCTTGCTTCATGTTGAATGCCGATTGGCTGCTTGCCCCTCTGCTGGCTCTGCCCCCTCGATGTCCTTTGTGTTGCTATCTCCGGTGCTCTTAGCCTACTTCAACAGGAAAAGGAAGAGAGGGATAACACATTCAGCGATTCTATCCTACCTCCTCTCCTGTCTGTGGTTGGCTTAGCGTGTGTGTTGTATGAGTCGGTCTCTCCTCTCCTCTCTGCCTCACTCCAGCTGGGCTCTATCCATCCTCCTCTATCCCGCTCGGCTCGTTGCCCATAGCAACACAGTCTCAGCATCAGATGGCAAGTGGAGGAGGGTGGGGTGTTGTTCACATTTTAGTTTCTGTCTCCCTCACCCTCTCCTTCCTGAACTCATTTATCGCTCTTTCCCACTATTCCTCCTCCCCCGTTCTATCATTCACCACCTGTCGCTGAAATTGAATTTAATTATTTTTGAACTAGCTCTTCCAAGATGACAAACTTCACTTCACCGCATCTCAGACCCTTATCCAATGGCAATTTGTCCCCCCCTCCACACACACACACACACACACACACAACACACACACACACACACACACACACACACACACACACACACACACACACACACACACACACACACACACACACACACACACACACACACACACACACACCTGGAATGATCAGACACCCTTGTACCATCTGTTTGGTCCATTCCCCTGCTAGCTAGCTGATCGAGCCAGCTGCTCTAACCCAAGGTTGAACTATTTTCTCTCTCACTCTCTCTCTCATTTATATATGTTTGGACACACTTACTCATTCCAGTGTTTTTCTTTATTTTTATATTTTCGAGATTGTATAATAATAGTGAAGACATCAAAACCATGAAATAACACATATGGAATCATGTAGCAACCTAAAAAGTGTTATACAAATATTTTGGATTTGAGATTCTTCTCAGTAGCCAACCCTTTGCCTTGACAGCTTTGCACACTCTTGGCATTCTCTCAACCAGCTTCATGAGGTAGTCACCTGGAATGCATTTCAATTAACAGGTGTGCCTTGTTAAAAGTTAATTTGTGGAATTTCTTTCCTTCTTAATGCGTTTGAGCCAATCAGTTGTGTTGTGACAAGGTAGGGGTGGTATACAGAAGATAGCTCTATTTGGTAAGAAACTTGCTTAGGCCAAGAAACACAAGCAATGGACATAAGACCGTTGGAAATCTGTCCTTTGGTCTGATGAGTAAAATTAGATTTTTGGTTCCAACGGCCGTGTCTTTGTGATACGCAGAGTAGGTGAATGGATGATCTCCGCATGCGTGTTTCCTAATGTTTAAAAAAAATATATATATTTCATCTTTATTTAACCAGGTAGGCAAATTGAGAACAAGTTCTCATTTACAATTGTAACCTGGCCAAGATAAAGCAAAGCAGTTCGACACATACAACAACACAGAGTTACACATGGAGTAAAACAAACATACAATCAATAATACAGTAGAAAAATACGTCTATATACAATGTGAGCAAATGAGGTGAGATAAGGGAGGTAAAGGCAAAAAAGGCCATGGTGGCAAAGTAAATACAATATACAAGTAAAACACTGGAATGGTAGATTTGTAGTGGAAGAAAGTGCAAAGTAGAAATAGAAATAACGGCGTGCAAAGGAGCTAAATAAATAAATACAGTAGGGGAAGTGGTAGTTGTTTGGGCTAAATTATAGATGGGCTATGTACAGGTGCAGTAATCTGTGAGCTGCTCTGACAGCTGGTGCTTAAAGCTAGTGAGGGAGGTAAGTGTTTCCAGTTTCAGAGATTTCTGTAGTTCGTTCCAGTCATTGGCAGCAGAGAACTGGAAGGAGAGACGGCCAAAGGAGGAATTGGCTTTGGGGGTGACCAGAGAGATATACCTGCTGGAGAGGGTGCTACAGGTGGGTGCTGCTATGGTGACCAGTGAGCTGAGATAAGGGGGGACTTTACCTAGCAGGGTCTTGTAGATGACCTGGAGCCAGTGGGTTTGGCGACGAGTATGAAGCGAGGGCCAGCCAACGAGAGCGTACAGGTCGCAGTGGTGGGTAGTATATGGGGCTTTGGTGACAAAACGGATGGCACTGTGATAGACTGCATCCAGTTTATTGAGTAGGGTATTGGAGGCTATTTTTTAAATGACATCGCCGAAGTCGAGGATCGGTAGGATGGTCTGTTTTACGAGGGTATGTTTGGCAGCATGAGTGAAGGATGCTTTGTTGCGAAATAGGAAGCCGATTCTAGATTTAACTTTGGATTGGAGATGTTTGATGTGAGTCTGGAAGGAGAGTTTACAGTCTAACCAGACACCTAGGTATTTGTAGTTGTCCACATATTCTAAGTCAGAACCGTCCAGAGTAGTGATGCAGGACGAGCGGGCAGGTGCAGGCAGCGATCGGTTGAAGAGCATGCATTTTGTTTTACTTGTATTTAAGAGTAGTTGGAGGCCACGGAAGGAGAGTTGTATGGCATTGAAGCTCATCTGGAGGGTTGTTAACACAGTGTCCAAAGAAGGGCCAGAAATATACAGAATGGTGTCGTCTGCGTAGAGGTGGATCAGAGACTCACCAGCAGCAAGAGCGACATCATTGATGTATACAGAGAAAAGAGTTGGCCCAAGAATTGAACCCTGTGGCATCCCCATAGATACTGCCAGAGGCCCGGATAACAGGCCATCCGATTTGACACATTCAACTCTGTCAGAGAAGTAGTTGGTGAACCAGGCGAGGCAATCATTTGAGAAACCAAGGCTATTGAGTCTGCCGATGTGGTGATTGACAGAGTCGAAAGCCTTGGCCAGGTCAATGAATACGGCAGCACAGTATTGTTTCTTATCGATGGCGGTTACGATATCGTTTAACCTCTTACATCTAGACGTTCCGCTAGCGGAACACCTGCTCCAATATCCAATGATAGGCGTGGCGCGAATTACAAATTCCTCAAAAATACAAAAACTTCAATTTTTCAAACATATGACTATTTTACAGCATTTTAAAGACAAGACTCTCCTTTATCTAACCACACTATCCGATTTCAAAAAGGCTTTACAGCGAAAGCAAAATATTACATTATGTCAGCAGAGTACCCAGCCAGAAATAATCAGACACCCATTTTTCAAGCTAGCATATAATGTCACAAAAAACAAAACCACAGCTAAATGCAGCACTAACCTTTGATGATCTTTATCAGATGACAACCCTAGGACATTATGTTATACAATACATGCATGTTTTGTTCAATCAAGTTCATATTTATATCAAAAACCAGCTTTTTACATTAGCATGTGACGTTCAGAACTAGCATTCCCACCGAACACTTCCGGTGAATTTACTAAATTACTCACGATAAACGTTCACAAAAAACATAACAATTATTTTAAGAATTATAGATACAGAACTCCTTTGTGCAATCGAGGTGTCCGATTTTAAAATAGCTTTTCGGTGAAAGCACATTTTGCAATATTCTGAGTACATAGCCCGGCATCACAGGGCTAGCTATTTAGACACCCAGCAAGTTTAGCCTTCACCAAACTCCGATTTACTATTAGAAAAGTTTGATTACCTTTGGTGTTCTTCGTCAGAATGCACTCCCAGGACTGCTACTTCAATAACAAATGTTGGTTTGGTTCCAAATAATCCATAGTTATATCCAAATAGCGGCGTTTTGTTAGTGCGTTCAAGACACTATCCGAAGTGTAAATAAGGGTCACGCACACGACGCATTTCGTGACAAAACATTTCTAAATATTCCATTACCGTACTTCGAAGCATGTCAACCGCTGTTTAAAATCAATTTTTATGCCATTTTTCTCATAAAAAAAGCGATAATATTCCGACCGGGAGTGGTGGTTTTCGTTCAAAGAGAGAGAAAATAAACAATGGAGTCGACTCGTGCACGCGCCTCAGTTTCATAGTACTGTGACTGGCCACTATCCAAACGCGCTAATGTTTTTCAGCCAGAGCCTGCAAAGCCACGATTCAGCTTTTTGCCGCCTTCTGAGAGCCCATGGGAGCCGTAGGAAGTGTCACGTAACAGCAGAGATCCCCTGGTTTGGATAGAGATAATCAAGAAGGACAAGAAATTGTCAGACAGGGCACTTCCTGCATGGAATCTTCTCAGGTTTTGGCCTGCCAAATGAGTTCTGTTATACTCACAGACACCATTCAAACAGTTTTAGAAACTTTGGAGTGTTTTCTATCCAAAGCTAATAATTATATGCATATTCTAGTTTTTGGGCAGGAGTAATAATCAGATTAAATCGGGTACGTTTTTTATCCGGCCGTGAAAATACTGCCCCCTAGCTATAACAGTTTAAGACCTTGAGCGTGGCTGAGGTGCACCCATGACCAGCTCTGAAACCAGATTGCATAGCGGAGAAGGTGCGGTGGGATTCGAAATGGTCGGTAATCTGTTTGTTGACTTGGCTTTCGAAGACCTTAGAAAGGCAGGGTACGATAGATATAGGTCTGTAGCAGTTTAGGTCAAGAGTGTCCCCCCCCCCCCCCCCTTTGAAGAGGGGGATAACCGCAGCTGCTTTCCAATCTTTGGGAATCTCAGACGACACGAAAGAGAGGTTGAACAGGCTAGTAATAGGGGTTGCAACAATTTCGGCAGATCATTTTAGATAGAAAGGGTCCAGATTGTCTAGCCCGGCTGATTTGTAGGGATCCAGATTTTGCAGCTCTTTCAGAACATCAGCTGACTGGATTTGGGAGAAGGAGAAATGGGGAAGGCTTGGGCGAGTAGCTGTGGAGGGTGCAGTGCTGTTGACCGCGTAGGGGTAGCCAGGTGGAAAGCAAGGCCAGCCGTAGAAAAATACTGAAATTCTCAATTATAGTGGATTTATCGGTGGGGACAGAGTTTCCTATCCTCAGTGCAGTGGGCAGCTGGGAGGAGGTGTTCTTATTCTCCATGGACTTTACAGTGTCCCAGAACTTTTTTGAGTTTGTGTTGCAGGAAGCAAATTTCTGCTTGAAAAAGCTAGCCTTGGCTTTTCTAACTGCCTGTGTATATTGGTTTCTAACTTCCGTGAAAAGTTGCATATCATGGGGGCTGTTCGATGCTAATGTTGAATGCCACAGGATGTTTTTTTGTTGGTTAAGGGCAGTCAGGTCTGGAGAGAACCAAGGGCTATATCTGTTTCTGGTTCTAAATTTCTTGAATGGGGCATGCTTATTTAAGATGGTGAGGAAGGCATTTAAAAAAATAAATAACCAGGCATCCTCTACTGATGAGATCAATATCCTTCTAGGACACCCGGGCCAGGTCAGTTAGAAAGGCCTGCTCGCTGAAGTGTTTCAGGGAGCGTTTGACAGTGATGAGTGGAGGTCGTTTGATCGCTGACCCATTACGGATGCAGGCAATGAGGCAGTGATCGCTGAGATCTTGGTTGAAAACAGCAGAGGTGTATTTAGAGGGCAAGTTGGTTAGGATGATATCTATGAGGGTGCCCGTGTTTACGGCTTTGGGGTGGTCCCTGGTACGTTCATTGATAATTTGTGTGAGATTGAGGGCATCAAGCTTAGATTGTAGGATGGCTGGGGTGTTAAGCATGTCCCAGTTTAGGTCACCTAGCAGCACGAGCTCTGAAGATAGATGGGGGGCAATCAGTTCACATATGGTGTCCAGAGCACAGCTGGGGGCAGAGGGTGGTCTATAGCAGGCGGCAACAGTGAGAGACTTGTTTTTAGAGAGGTAGATTTTTAAAAGTAGAAGTTCAAATTGTTTGGGTACAGACCTGGATAGTAGGACAGAACTCTGCAGGGTATCTCTGCAGTAGATTGCAACACCGCCCCCTTTGGCCGTTCTATCTTGTCGGAAAATGTTGTAGTTAGGGATGAAGAGTTCAGAGTTTTTGGTGGTCTTCCTCAACCAGGATTCAGACACCGCTAGGACATCCGGGTTGGCAGAGTGTGCTAAAGCAGTGAATAAAACAAACTTAGGGAGGAGGCTTTAAAGTTAACATGCCTGAAACCAAGGCTATTACGGTTACAGAAGTCATCAAAAGAGAGCGCCTGAGGAATAGGAGTGGAGCTAGGCACTGCAGGGCCTGGATTCACCTCTACATCACCAGAGGAACAGAGGAGGAGTAGGATAAGGGTACGGATAAAAGCTATGAGAATTGGTCGTCTATGTGAATGTGTGAAGCATGGAGGAGGAGGTGTGATGGTGTGGGGGTGCTTTGCTGGTGACACAGTCTGTGATTTATTTAGAATTCAAGGCACGCTTAACCACCACAGCATTCTGCAGCGATACGCCATCCCATCTGGTTTGCGCTTAGTGGGACTATAATTTGTTTTTCAACAGGATAATGACCCAACACACCTCCAGGCTGTGTAAGGGCTATTTGACCAAGAAGAAGAGTGATGTATCAGATTACCTGGCTTCCACAAACTTTTGACTGGTACTATATGTATATATGAGAGAGTGAGAGAGATTGGTGGGGTTTTCCAGTGCGCATGCTGCAGGGTTGGGGTCAATTCCAATTTTCCTTACCCCAACCCTGGCGTGCTGTAGCTAGTTTAGTGTTTGGAATGCTGCCACTGTTTGGTCGCACAACATAGTTCCAAGAAGG
Organism: Salmo salar; assembly: GCF_965601325.2. NCBI lineage: Eukaryota > Metazoa > Chordata > Actinopteri > Salmoniformes > Salmonidae > Salmo > Salmo salar. Next base: position 8,455,548 of record NC_138299.1, on the reverse strand, counting down.
GTTCCTCATATAACCCACGGACAGGTTGCCAAGAGTTCAAAAGCATGCATACACAGACACACTGCTAACAACAACTGTGTCCATCCGTGACTTGTGAGCCAAGCAAGCCAGAGGGATACGTAATGCAAACCCTGTCCTGTTATGAAAGACTGGCGCACGCCCTCACACACACGCAGAACAAGGCTCTTGATATGATCATTCAGGATGCATTACAGTATTACAGGGTTTCTCTCCCATCTCAGATATCTCTCCCCCCCCCCCCCTCGCCCCACTAAAACACAGAAAGCCTGTCCTCAATCCCTTATGAAAATAACCATCCCTCCATATACCCTTTCCTCCGTCCATCAATCCCTCCCTGTGAGTACACAGACCCTCTGTCCCAGATTAGTTTAATCTCCTCTGCCTATGTTGTGTTTGTGCTAGGGGGAGGGAGTGATTTGTCAGTTGCTGGATAAAGGGAATTGACCCTTGCACAGAATTTTGGGCAACCAATCGCAATATTCCAATGGATAGCAACTGTTGTCGAGTCCAACATCTCGGACAAGCTCATGTTTGAAACACATGAAAGCCATTATCAAAACAGAGTTTTCATCCCCATTTTTTTTTTTTTTTTTTTTTTAAATGGCTCAATAATTTAAACAGTGCACGAAGAGAACTTGCTACTGCGAGTCCTGGAGTATTTTTCAAATCCCAAATTATAATTTGAGAGAACACTAGTTAGCTCTTAATGTGGTTAGTAACTTTGGCTGCATGATGACAGTGCATTCAGAGCCATCCAGTGGCTACAACCTTCATTTTACCAGGTTCACATGAAGCAATTGTAACGACAGTCCACCACAACATACCCAAGAGTCTCCTGATTAGTAAGGGGTAGTCTGTGTTTAATTTCATTGAGTATTAAAAACACAGTTTGAGATCATTGTGAGGGGATTTCACCTGTGGTTAGAATGGGGGAATTGGGCTTCCCGTGAAAATGTTGTACAAGCTTGCAACAGTACCCAAGGGGGGCGGGGCTTAGCGAAGGGTCAATTACATCATCATGAGGTCTGACTGGGGATTGGGGGGAGAGAGCCACGGGTAAGGCAGGGACAGGGGACTCATTTGCAGGGTGCAACCAAAAATAAGTATTTTTAACGTCTTTTCAACGTCTTCTGCTCATAGCCATAGCATAGTTCCAGAGAGAATATGGCCTACTTTTACTTTAGTGGGCTGGGCTGCAGAGGAGCTGGAAACTGAGATACCTGCTGAAAGAGAGAATAGTCAATCTTCGGGTTTTTTGTGCCTGTGTGCGCAGTACCACAGCTCTAACAAAATCTTTCCAGAGGCACAATCAGAATTGAGCTCACATCAGCCATAATGACAACTACCCTTACAAAAAAAGATTGCAGTTTTAAAAGTGCAGTAACTGCAGTTGACTGTGGTATTTTGGACGCATTATTTGCAGCATACTGCAGTTATACTGCCTTCTAACTCCAGTTATACTACAGTGAACTGCAGATATACTGCACTCTGACTGCAATCTTTTTTCGTAAGGGTAAAAACCAACTGCATAAAACACCCATTACATCAGGTTGTTCAGTAGATGTTCATACTACTATCAAATATCCCAGTGAACACAACGTTGAAAATACATATTTTCAACAAAAAGACAGCTTTTCAATGTCTTGCGCTCATAGGTTCAACTTCACTGTTTTGGAGTGAGAGGTGTTAACGCACTCTGCCTCTTATCAGAGCATCTCCAAGGTCTGCCGCCCACGCAGAGACAGAGGAAGAGTCAAAGGCAGCCTTCACTCTGCGTTTTACAACTATCAGACACAGTGCTGCCTCTAAATCAAACAGACTTGTGTTCAGTAGGCACAAACGGAAGAAAATGTTAAGAAATGGAGTGAAACAGGGCAGTACTATCTATACTGGCCCAATAAGAAATGCTTGTTTCTATTTCTGTTTAAAACGTGTTGCTACAGTTTGCCCTAATGAATAGACCTGCCCGCCATTAAAACCACAGATGAAATGAGGCAATGCAGCATCTTCCAGGGTTCGTCCCAATTGGCACCATATTCCCTATATAGTGCACTACTTTTGACTAGTTGCTTTCAGATGGAGACCAGGGTAATGTAATGAGAGCCAGATGGAAAGATGCGTGTACAGTACTGTAATTAATACCGGGAACCTAGAAAAGTCTGTGTTAGTATGGGTGTGGTTGGAGAGGGTTAATTTACTGCAGTGTGAATTGCCTGTACACTGACATCAAGGTAAGAGCACAGAGCCCCCTGGTATGCGAGTGAGAGAGAGAGAGAGAGAGAAAGAGATGAGAGGAAGAGAGAGTGTTTGCTTATTTGCTTATTTACTGGTTTTGCAGAAGCAGTAGCCACACAAAACACAAACAATAAGTAACAAAACACTGATAATGGACAAGGACAATCACACACACTTAAAATACAATGATATACAAACAATACAACCAAAATTGTGTGCGTGTCCCCTCACAGTCCCCACCATTCCATGAGTCGTATAATAACTTTCTTAAAAGGTAATTTTTCTGTTGGCTTGAGGATTTGGAGATGGGAGTGCCATAAGATCAAGGCTCTGTATAAAATTGTGCGTTGCCGTGAATTTGAGAGACTTGGATACTGTGAAGAGACCTCTGGTGGCATGTCTTACAGGGTATATATGGGTGTCTGAGCTGAATGTTATTTGACTATGCAGATAATCTGGAATTTTCATCACAGTAATGTTTCTCATAACTAGAAGAGAAGCAGTAAATGTCTCGTCAACTCTCAACCAGGAAAGACTGGCATGCATGTTTATGTTAGTTACGTGCATTTAAGGGCAAGGCATGCTGCTCTGTTTTAAGCCAGCTGCAGCTTTGCTAGGTCTTTCTTTGCTGCTCTTGACCATATTACCGGACAGTAATCAAGTTGGGACAAGACCAGAGCCTGTACAACTAGTACAGTTGATTTGTGTCAAAAATCAGACAAACCCCACCCCCCCGTCTTCACAACTTTGCCAATGTGACTTGACCATCCATTCCTCAAATGGTCACATCCTTTAAGTCCAACTCCAGTTGAGGTTTAGGAATGTTTAGAACCAAATACAATGCTTTTAGTTTTAAATGTATTTAAGACCAGTTTATTATTAAATCACCCATTCTGATACTAACTCCTTATTAAACATTTCAGTGAGCTCACTTGCTTCGGGTGCTGACATGTAGAGTGTGGAATCATCCGCATACATAGTCATTTTAGCTTTGTGTAAGACCAGACACAAATCATTTGTAAAAATAGAGAAGAGTAACGGCCCAAGGCAACTACCCAGAGGGACAATGCACTGTAGATAGTGCCTTCGGAAAGTATTCAGGCCCCTTCACTTTTTCCACATTTTGTTAGTTTACACAGCCTTATTCTAAAATGTTGTTTTTCCTCAATCTACACACAATACCCCATTTTTTTTGTTGCAAATGTATAAAATATTATATTTACATAAGTATTCAGACCCTTTACTCCGTACTTTGTTGAAGCAACTTTGTCAACAATTACAGCCTTGAGTCTTCTTGGGCATGACGCTACAAGCTTGGCACACCTGTATTTGTAGATTTTCTCCCTTCTCTACAGACCCTCTCAAGCTCTGTCACGTTGCTGCACAGCTATTTTCAGGCCTCTCCAGACGTTCAATCGGGTTCAAGTCCGGGCTCTGGCTGGGCCACTCAAGGACATTCAGAGACTTGTCCCGAAGCCACTCCTGCGTTGTCTTAGCTGTGTGCTTAGTGTTGTTGTCCTGTTGGAAGATGAACCTTCGCACCAGTCTGAGGTCCTCAATGCTCTGGAGCAGGTTTTCATCAAGGATCTCTCTGTACTTTGCTTCATTCATCTTTGCATCGATCCTGACTAGTCTCCCAGTCCCTGCCGCTGAAAAACACCCCCACAGCATGATGTTGCCACCACCATGCTTCACCGTAAGGATGGTGCCAGGTTGCCTCCAGACGTGACGCTTGGCATTCAGGCCAAAGAGTTCAATCTCGGTTTCATCAGACCAGAGAATCTTGTTTCTCATAATCTGAGAGTCTTTAGGTGGCTTTTGGCAAACTCCAAGCGAGCTGTCGTGCCTTTTACTGAGGAGTGGCTTCTGTTTGGCCACTCTACCAAAAAGGCCTGATTGGTGGAGTGCTGCAGAGATGGGAGAACATTCCAGAAGGACAACCATCTCCACAGATGAACTCCAGAGCTCTGTCAGTGACTATCGGGTTAATGGTCACCTCCCTGACCAAGGCCCTTCTCCCCCAATTGTTCAGTTTGGCCGGGAGAGCAACTCTAGGAAGAGTCTTGGTGGTTCCAAACTTCTTTCATTTAAGAATGATGGAGGCCGCTGTATTCTTGGGGACCGTCAATGCTGCAGAAATGTTTTGGTACCCTTTCCCAGATCTGTGCCTCGACACAATCGTGTCTCTGAGCTCTACGGACAATTATTTCGACCTCATGGCTTGGTTTTTGCTCTGACATGCACTGTCAACTGTGGGACCTTATATAGACAGGTGTGTGCCTTTCCAAATCATGTCCAATCAATTGAATTTACCACAGGTGGAATCCAGTCAAGTTTTCAAAACATTAAGGATGATCAATGGAAACAGGATTCACCTGAGCTCAATGTCGAGTCTCATAGCAAACGGTCTGAATACTTAGAAATACCTTATTTACATGTTTTTCTAAAAACCCGTTTTCGCTTTGTCATTATAGGGTATTGTGTGTAGATTGCTGAGGCAGTAACGTAACAAAATGTGGAAAAAGTCAAGGGGTCTGAAAACTTCCCGAATGCACCGTATATGTTAGAGTAGCTTCCATTGAAGAACATTCTCTGGGTTTTATAGGATAAATAATTCTCCAACCATGTGATATAAAGCCATATAGCAAGTGAGTTTTTTTCAATAACAATTCATGTTCAACTATCATATCCATTTATTTTAACCAATCATGAGTCAGTGAAGTACAATACGAGTACCCTTCTCTATATGCATGCTAAAAGTCAGTTCACTTGTTCTCTGAAAAATAGCATTGTGTTTAGAATGAATTAGCTTTTCTATTTGATGTTGAACAGAATATTATTTGCTTTTATGTAGGGTTTGTATGCCATTGTGGAGGTAGGAATTAGGCAAGTATGTGGAGGTACTGTATGCAAGTAAGAGTTTGCGTTATTTAATGAGCGGATGGTAGTCTGTTTCAGGGAGCGTGTGGTCAGTACACAAATGTGTTATAGAACAGAATGGTTTGATGCAGAAGAGGAAAGTGTTACTATGTTAAAAGCTGCCTAAGAGTGTGTGTGTGTGGTGTGTGTGTGTGTGTGTGTGTGTGTGTGTGTGCGTGCCTGCAGCAGAGGTCCATCAAAGGAGCTAGTCAGTGCATTGGAGGACATTTGGGAAGTACATGAAAGTGTACCCCCTGCTGTGTGTGTGTGTGTGTGTGTGTGCACGTGCTGCAGACAGGCAGTGAGATGCAGTGTTTTTCTGCTTGCTTAACACACTGTTCCCTAGGTGTTTTAAAGGAACACTCAAATCCATCACTACAGCACAGGGTCTAGGACACACTACACTTAAAGGCGGTCCATAAAGTGTATATACACAAAGACACTGACAGACTAATATAGGAACATGTTCAATTCCTGAATTGAGTGCAACCCTGTTATTTTTATTATTAATGTACGCATACATGCAGACATCACAGACAATAAGAGATTAAAGCAGAGACAAAGCAGTCTGATCAGCGTAGATCATTTTTTTAATAGAAAGGAATCTCATTTTTACACCCTATAGGCCCGAATCCCCACTGCTGCAACGGCAGAAGAGGGTGAAATACCCTCTGTACCCCATCCCGACCCACCAACCTCCTTTCGACAGATATGCTTCAGATATCTAAAAGTCAAGGGTCAAGCCTAAAGAAGCTTACAGGATCTAAAGTATGCTGTAGGTCAAGTTACCTTACAAGCTACTTAAACTTAGCCACAAATGTGTACTATTCCAATACAGCAAATAATACAATGATCATTTTGTCTAGAAGTTATTATGACCTATGATTAAGTAGAATAGAGAAAGAGCTTGATGGAAGTCCAGGGCTTTTCACACTGCCGAGCCAAACCAAGCTGTACTGAGCTGGCCTGGTTAAAATAGCAGAGACAGCGCAGCTTGGTTCAGGTTGGCACAATAGTGTTTAAAGACCTTTACCCTTGTAGTAGAGTCAAACTGAACAGGACACAAAAAATAACCTGTGGACATTCACTTATAAGTCCTGATTAAAACCAGCAGACAGGCAATTTCAAATCAGAAAAGCCCAAACAATATTGTTTGAGTAAAAGATGAAAACCAATGCTTTACAGTGACTTTAAGAGAGTGCATTTGAGTGCTCAGTACAATCGTTTCGACAATCAATCTCACCATACTTAACATTGAAACAGAGGAGGATTGTGGGAAAGAGTCCATCATGGACACTCCAACAGCGTGTGCTCGACATAACTTTTACAAAATGTAATCACCACTTTCTTTGGACCGAACAACAAAACATAACAGGCAACAACAAAAGTGAACACAAGACAGACAGCATTCAAAATATGCATATCCAAGAAGAAAACACAATGGGAAAAAAAGTGAATATAGATTTCAACATGCCAACTTGTTTAGGGCATTACAGATATTTTTATTGTAAAAAAAAAATGAATAAGACTATTTGGACATATCTCCAATCTTATTTTTTTTCTTCTCAGAATCGGCAAGGTCACCAAAAAAAGTGTAGATAAGAGAAGGACAAAGCAAAATGACGCCACACTGTACCATACCATGCAAACAACTTCCTGCAACTTTCCCGAGGACTGGACTCACCGTAAGTCATGCAAATGGACAGTGAGACACTCAGCTTGGAAAAAACATTAGCAGTGACTACATTACCCAGAATTGCTACTTCTGGTATAGTCTCATTTATGGCAAAATATTTTTGTTATTTTAATGGTCATTACAAAATAGGAGAATGATAGCAATGGACTGATCGTTTTGTGCCATAGTCCCTTCAAGCTTTCCCAATGGAAAAACAGCAAAAACAAGAAACAAATCGATTTGGCAGTAGCCTACTACTACGTAAAGCTAATCAACTGGAGAGAGAACGACACACCAAACAGACATTCAGAAAGACAGACGTGCAGAGAGCTGAGCGGCAGCCAATCACAGTGATGCTGAGGGGAGAGCCAATGAAAACGACAGCAGAACAGAAACACTAACAAAACATCAACAGCGGTCATCAACGTCCTCTGTGGTAGCAGGTTGTCTCACAAACTCAAGACTCACACAACTCTTATCCAAAATATACTGCTAACACATTTGTCAAAACCTGCCGCTACCCCACTGCCTCCTTATCCCCAGTCATGTCCTGTCACTAGTCCAGGTGTGATTGACAGCCAGTGACCACACCTATCGAGGAGGAAACTGAGACGACTGATATCACCGGCAGGGGGGTGGTGACTACAGCAGAGTACAGTCAATGGTCCTTGGCTGGTTAAACTGAGGTTGTCTCTTCAGTCCCGTGACTTACTGCTGTACTGACTGACTGGGGGTGTTCTAGCTAGAGTCTGGGGTGTCTACATGGTTCTACAGAGAGGTGGAAGGGAGCTTCTTGACACGTCGCTGGGCCAGGAACGAAGACTCGATGGGCTTCAGCTCCGGCGTGGGCTGGGAACTCTTTAAGGCCGAGTAGGTGGCCGCCATCGCCCCCTGTCAGAAGAGAAGAGGTAGTGCAATGTCAAGATATCAGTTTGGAGGACAAACAGTTCCAGTCACACACAGGATCTGGCACCTCTTCAAGACAAGTTGCATTCCGGAACCTATTTTACCGGATCCGGTACATCTTGTGGCATGAAAGATAATTTAGGTGCACTATGCAGAAATCGCTCTGCCATTTCCTGGTTTCTAAAATTCTAATAGTGTAGCAAGTACAGCGTAGAGAATCATTTTGCCATCTAAACCGATGTGAAATATATTTTCCATAAACCAAAATATTGTATTTTTAGCTGTTTGAAGCTGGTGTTCAAAACTGAAAATAAAGACACAAAAACTACATTTAAGATTGGGAAGCATAGAAATAGCCCACATAGAATATATATCTACCGCTTCTTAGTCTCGCTTTAAATGAGAATGACAGATCTATAACTCACATTTCTGTGTGAATTTGGTCAGGTCTCCCAAAAAGTTACATATTGCAGCTTTAACTTGAAAGAGAAGGCAATTTGAATAAAATCAGAGTTAATTAAGATGCCTCCTCGTTAATTATCCTGCCCAAATGTCATGTGAAAACCTATTTCCAGCCCGCGCCTGATATTCTGAGAAATGATTACGGTTGGACCAGGCCAGGGATTAGGTTTGTGGAACATTGAAGTCTAGAGACCAATGTTGGTTTGGTGAGAGAGAAACGCGCCTGTATATCTCTCATAGAACTAGAATGAAATTACATTTCTATGATCCCTCTCCCACTCTCTGCTCTGATAGACATTGCTAGAAATAAATAGCTGTGGATTGTATAATGTAGCCCAATCACAAGGCATAGCCTACAGTCGGTAACACGCTGCAAATAGGCTATCAATCAACTGATTGTTGAGTTGTGGCTGTCTGAACAGCTGCCAAAACAGGCCTTTCGCAATATTTTGAATACAATTGTGGGAAAAGCACGGGTTGGAAAGCAAATGGCTCCTGCTGAAAATTAGACGTGTATGTCTGTAGGCGCCCAACATATTTTATAAATTCCCAAATGCAGTTGAAGTCGGAAGTTTACATACACCTTAGCCAAATACATTTAAACTCCGTTTTGAACAATTCCTGACATTTAATCGTAGTAAAAATTCCCCGTCTTAGGTCAGTTAGGATCACTTTATTTTAAGAATGTGAAATGTCAGAATAATAGTTGAGAGAATGATTTATTTCAGCTTTTATTTATTTCATCACATTCCCAGTGGGTCAGAAGTTTACATATACTCAATTAGCATTTGGTAGCATTGCCTTTAAATTGTTTAACTTGGATCAAATGTTTCGGGTAGCCTTCCACAAGCTTCCCACACTAAGTTGGGTGAATTTTGGCCCATTCCTCCTGACAGAGCTGGTGTAACTGAGTCAGGTTTGTAGGCCTCCTTGGTCGCACACGCTTTTTCAGTTCTGCCCACAAATTGTCTATAGGATTGAGGGCAAGGCTTTGTGATGGCCACTCCAATACCTTGACTTTGTTGTCCTTAAGCCATTTTGCCACAACTTTGGAAGTATGCTTGGGGTCATTGTCCATTTGGAAGAACCATTTGTGACCAAGCTTCAATTTCCTGACTGATGTCTTGAGATGCTTCAATATATCCACATAATTTTCCTCCCTCATGATGCTATCTATTGTATGTGCACCAGTCCCTCCTGCAGCAAAGCACCCGCACAACATGATGCTGCCACCCCCGTGCTTCACGGTTGGGACGGTGTTCTTTGGCTTGCAAGCCTCCCCCTTTTTCCTCCAAACGTAACGATGGTCATTATGGCCAAACAGTTCTATTTTTGTTTCATCAGACCAGAGGACATTTCTCCAAAGATTACGATCTTTGTCCCCATGTGCAGTTGCAAACCGTAGTCTGGCTTTTTTTTATGGCGGTTTTGGAGCAGTTGCTTCTTCCTTGCTGAGCGGCCTTTCAGGTTATGTCGATATAGGACTCGTTTTACTGTGGATATAGATACTTTTGTACCCGTTTCCTCCAGCATCTTCACAAGGTCCTTTGCTGTTGTTCTGGGATTGATTTGCACTTTTTGCACCAATGTACGTTCATCTCTAGGAGACAGAACGCGTTTCCTTCCTGAGCGGTATGACGGCTGAGTGGTCCCATTGTGTTTATACTTGCGTACTATTGTTAGTACAGATGAACGTGGTACCTTCAGGCGTTTGGAAATTGCTCCCAAGGATGAACCAGACTTTTTTTCTGAGGTCTTGGCTGATTTCTTTTGATTTTCCCATGATGTCAAGCAAAGAGTCACTGAGTTTGAAGGTAGCCTTGAAATACATCCACAGGTACACCTCCAATTGACTCAAATGATGTCAATTAGCCAATCAGAAGCTTCTAAAGCCATGACATCGTTTTCTGGAATTTTCCAAGCCGTTTAATGGCACTGTCAACTTAGTGTATGTAAACTTCTGACCGACAGGAATTGTGATACAGTGAGTTTATAAGTGAAATAATCTGTCTGTAAACAATTGTTGGAAAAATGACTTGTGTCATGCACAAAGTAGATGTCCTAACCGACTTGCCAAAACTATAGTTAACAAGAAATTTGTGGAGTGGTTGTAAAACAAGTTTTAATGACTCCAACCTAAGTGTATGTAAACTTCCAACTTCAACTGTAGGCCTATCTGGTGAGTGACACTGGAACTTGATTAGGACTATAATTTCCTCCTCATATTGTACAATATTTTGTCTCCGCCATTTATTGCATTCAAGACAAGGCTGTTTTGTATTTCTCTGTCAGTGTCAAAGTAGCCTTTCATTTCGATAATTTGTGTGGTATCAAAAAATATTTCACTAAAGTCTCCAGTTATGTAAAATTACATGAAAATCTTTTTATAAAAGGCTACAATATATTTTTTACCCGTGTGTGCAAATTCTGTAAGTGCCTCTATTCTACTCAATGTCACCACGCAAATGCCATGATATGCATGCAATGCTGTATCATAAAGGTTATATATTTTTTTTATTCTCGTGCGTTCCGGTACCTCAGAGCTACCCAGGTCACGCCCCACTTGTGCCCACTTTTTGTTCCGTCACCTCCCGATTTCCAAATAAAGCGCTGCAGGCACTACAAAGTTAGGTCACCCTAGGCCATAGTGTGACCTAACGGACTAAACCCCTGCCTCCGGATCACATATACCGCTGCAGCATGGGTTCGAATCTGTCCCACTGCCACTTCAGCACACTCTCTATACATCTTTCCCATTGTCTCTTCTCTATCCAATAAAGCTTAAAATTCCCCAAAATATACCTTTAAAATAAAACGTTTGGTCACATTGCTTTATTTCGGAATGTACTTTTCGGGACTGTAAATGGCATTGTCAGCTGTGTCCAATAGAAATAGAAATTCACCATGTGAACAAGAACGGAGTTGACTCCCAACCCTGGATTTCCCAGTGGGCACAGCATAGTGTACATTATAGTATCAACCCAGTACCTTGACCAGCTTGGCGTCCTGGTGCTGCAGCTGGCTGTTGGGCAGCTTGTCCCTCTGAACAATCCAGGGGTGCTTGAGGACCTGCATGGCCGTCAGCCGCTGGTGGGGGTCCACGTGGAGCATCTTAGATACCAGGTCCTATAGAGAAAGAACACACACAGCAGGAAGGAAGAAATTAATGGTTTGATGTTTTTTTGTTGTACTTTTACCCCTTTTTCTCCCCAATTTCGTGATCCAATTGGTAGTTAGTCTTGTCCCATCGCTGCAAATCCCATACAGACTCGGGAGAGGCGAAGGTCGTGAGCCATGCGTCCTCCGAAACACGAACCTGCCAAGCCGCACTGCTTCTTGAAACTCTGCTCACTATTCCGGAAGCCAGCCGCACCAATGTGTCGGAGAAAACACCATCCAGCTTGTGACCAAAGTCAGCTAGCAGGTGCCCGGCCCGCCACTATTGCTAGAGCGCAATGGGACAAGGAAATCCCGGAAGGCCAAACGCTCCCCTAACCAGGACGACGCTGGGCCAATTGTGCAAGGCCTTATGGGTCTCCCGGTCACTGCCAGCTATGACACAGTCTGGGATCAAACTTGGGTCAGTAGTGATGCCTCAAGCACTGCGATGCTGCGCCACTCGGGAGGCCGGTTTGATGGGTTTGTGTCATATTATATACTGTACACCTCTATCCTTGAAATCCAAACTAAACCACTATTGTTTCACTTCAAGTCTCCCAGCAAGTCCCAGTCAGTCCTACTGTACCTTGGCTGCGTCCGACACGGCGTCCCAGTTGCCTCCAGTCAGGGTGAAGTGACCGCTTCCTATCCTGCTCAGGATCTCATCTGGAGTGTCGTCGGGCCCATTGGCAAACGGAGTGAAGCTGAAGGGGGAGGGAGGGAGCCCATGGGACAAGTCAAATGAGAGTGTGTATGCACGCGAGTGACAAAATGACATTTTGTTGGCTGTAGATGCCCTACGGAGTGGAATATAGTCCACAGATGTATGAGTGGTATGTAGTGTGTGTGTGTGTGTGTGTGTGTGTGTGTGTGTGTGTGTGTGTGTGCCTCACCCAGCCAGCATGGTGTACAGCAAGACACCCAGACTCCAAACATCACAGCCCTCGTCATAGCCCTGACGCTTCAACACCTGGAACACACAGACAGAGCAACACGTCACAATATTGGCTATCGCGCATCACCGGGGTAAAGCTATACGCCCTAGCATTTGACAAGGACGCTACACTGAGCATACAAAATATTAAGAACACCTGCTCTTTCCATGACAGACTGACCAGGTGAATCCAGGTGAAAGCTATGATCCCTTATTGATGTCACTTGTTAAACCAGGAGACAGGAGGAGACAGGTTAAAGAAGGATTTTTAAGCCTGGAGACAATTGAGGCATGGATTGTGTATGTGTGCCATTCAGAGGGTGAACAGGCAAGACAAAAGATTTAAGTGCCTTTGAACGGGGTACGGTAGTAGATGCCAGGCATACGCTGTTGCGGTGACTGTATTACCGCCACACCGGCAGTCATGAGTCATGACCGTTGAGTCAAGGTAATCTCCTCTTATGCATTCTGGACATGTGTTAGTATGACCAAACTAGCTAATGATCATCAGGTCGCTAATGTCACGGTACTCAGGGCTCCATTGTCCCTCTAACCACTCTGGCATCAATGCGAATGCAATCGAACATCACTAAAATCATAAAAACAGTATGTGCTTTAAAACTCACCTCACTGTGATTGATCAATTTGAAGAAATAAGTTCAACAGGTTGAAACAGAGGAAAACAGTCTTTGAAACAACATCCACAATGACCAACACAACAAAATGGACAGCGCTTTCTAAGGTGATGATTAATTCAAAACACCCACATGTATATTAGAGCTTATGCATACGCATAGGCCCTGTGCTCGACTTGGACTGAAATAGGTGCCGGTACTCATTTTGGGTGCTGGTACAGTTTATATTTAGGTGGAGGAGCTCCACAATACTTTCGAGCTAATATTCTATAAGCAGTATAAAACTTGGTGCCGGTACTCATCTCTGGTGAGCGCCTGCACAAGTCAAGCACTGCATAGGCCTATATACATCTAATCAACATCTAATCAAATGGCTACCCAGACTATTTGTATTGCCCCCCTCTTCTATGCTGCTGCTACTCTCTGTTGTTATCTATGCATTGTCACTTTAATAACTCTACCTATATGTACATATTACTGCAATTACCTCGACACCGGTGCCCCCGCACACTGACTCTGTATCCCCTGTATATAGCCCCGCTATTGTTATTTACTGCTGCTCTTTAATTATCTGTTATTCTTAATGCTTACTTAAAAAAAAAAAACATTTATAGGTATTTTCTTAAAACTGCATTGTTGGTTAAGGGCTTGTAAGCATTTGACTAAGGTCTACACCTGTTTGTTGTAGTCGGCGCATGTGACAAATACAATGAGATTTTATTTGATTTGAGACCAGGCCCGCAAAAAAAAAAAAAAATTAAAATAATGATTGTACCATTATACATAGCCTACCTCATATTACACAGGGCAAAAAATAAAATTAGATACTGATTAAAGATATGATACATAATTGGTCTATCCTAAATTAAACAAATTCAAAGTTAGCCTACAATTATAAGGAATTATAATGAATTTATTTTCAGAATGAATAGGCTGACACATTACCTTTAGCTACAGAATAGCTCATCACTTTGCGTTTCCAACTCCCCCTTCATTCCTTTCTCCAGTGCGCAGAGAGAGAGGCTGTCAGTTTAATGAAATAGGTTTTGTTGTGAAAACATGTTACTATTGATGTACCCAAACAGATTTCACTTGGTTTCCCACGGAAAGCTTTCCACTAGATGTTGGAACATTGCTGCAGGGACCTGCTTCCATTCAGCCATAAGAGCATTACTGAGGTCGGGCACTGATGTTGGCCGATTAGGGCTGGCTCACAGTTGGCGTTCCAATCACCCCAAAGGTGTTCCATGGGGTTGAGCTCTGTGCAGGCCAGTCAAGTTCTTCCACACCAATCTCGACAAACCATTTCGGTATGGACCTTGCTTTGTGGACGGGGGCATTGTCGTGCTGAAACAGGAAAGGGCCTTCCTAAAACTGTTGCCACAAAGTTGGAAGCACAGAATCGTCTAGAATGTCATTGTATGCTGTAACGTTGATTTCCCTTTACTGGAACTAAGAGGCCTAGCCCAAACTATGAAAATCAGACCATTATTCCTCCTCCACCAAACTTTACAGTTGGCACTATGCTTTGCGGCAGGTAGCTTTCTCCTGGCATCCGTCAAACCCAGATTCCTCCATCAGACTGCCAGATGGTGAAGTGTGAATCATCACACCAGAAAACGCATTTCCACTGCTCCAGAGTCCAATGGCAGCGATCTTTACACCACTCCAGCCAACTCTTGGCATTGCGCATGGTGATCTTAGGCTTGTGTGCGGCTGCTCGGCCATGGAAACCCATTTCACGAAGCTCCCGACAAACAGTTCTGGTGCTGACATTGCTTCCAGATGCAGTTTGGAACTCCGTAGAGTGTGTTGCATCCGAGGACAGCCGATTTGTACGAGGTACGTGCTTCAGCACTCGGCTATCCAGTTCTGTGAGTTTGTGTGGCCTACCACTTTGCGACTGAGCCGTTGCTGCTCCTAGATGTTTCCACAGTAACAGCACTTAGTTGACCGGGGCAGCTCTAGCACGGCAGAAATTTGAGGAACTGACTCGTTGGAAAGGTGGCATCCTATGAGGGTCCCACATTGAAAGTCACTGAGCTCTTCATTAAGGCCATTCTACTGCCAATGTTTGTCTATGGAAATTGCATGGCTGTGTGATCAATTTTTACACACCTGTCAGCAACAGGTGTGGCTGAAATAGCCAAATTCACTAATTTGAAGGGGTGTCCACATACACTATATATACAAAAGTATCTTTTGATTTCTATGGTTTGTATCATTCACAACTAAAGTTGCCAAGCAACTCTAAATCTAGCGTAGGCTATAGGACCCGTTTCAAATGATTACTTTTACGCACAACGTAGCCACTTCCTATGTGCATTCTCACTCCGAAATGGGAAAAATATCCTTTCAATTTTATTCAGCTAAGTTCAATTATATTAATCTTAACATAAAATCATATAATATAAAATAATGGCATATCTTGTCTGCTAAATTAACAAGCCAACAGCCTGATAACATACAGTTGCCCAACTCCTAAGCTCTTTTCTTAATGATGCTTCTTTTCGACCTGCCTAAAATAAATACTGGATTTATTGTGATGGTGATGGAGTATGTTCAATTGATTTATTATACTTTTTAAAAATGTAGATGTTCCAAAGGCGTGCATCAGCGGCTTGTATGTGGCTTGTATGCGTGGAGGCCTGGAGACGCTAAAGGTGTTTATGTTAATTAACGGTAAATTACAGTGAGACCGGCAGACTTTTGCATGACAATAACCGGCTGACAAAATGTCATGACCGCCACAGCCAGGCGCACTGGTTTGTGTCAAGAACTACAACACTGCTGGGTTTTTCACACAAGTTTCCTGTGTATATCAAGAATGGTCCACCACCCAAAGGACATCCAGCCAACTCGACAACTGTGGGAAGCATTGGAGTTAACAAGGCCAGCATCCATGCCCCGACAAATTGAGGCTGTTCTGAGGGCAAAAAGGGGGGTGCAACTCAATATTAGGAAGGTGTTCCTAATGTGTGGTATTCTCAGTGTATATACACAGGTATTAATCATAATCGTCATCACACACACAGTCCCGGGCCTTACCTCCGGGGCTACGAAGTTAGCGGTATAGCAGGGGGTCATGAGCAGGCCGTTGTCAGCTCTCAGCTGCTTGGCGAAACCAAAGTCACAGATCCTGATGGACTCGGGGTTCCCCAACTCATCTACATACAGGATGTTACTGGGCTTCAGGTCCCTGTGGACCACCTGGAGAGAAGGGAGGTGGAGAAATGAGGAACAGAGGGGGAGGAGAGGTAGAGGTGAAGCGGGAGAAGGAGAGAGGGGATTGAAAGACAACTTAGTAAGGGTCAAATGTTAACACAAAAATAAATCTTCAACTGTTACTTCAACATTTGACTTCTAATGGACTTTTTGGAGACACGATGTTGGTTGTACATTATTTGCCCAGTAGTTGCCTTGAGTGTTAATACTGTGACATAAATATTTTTTAAAGTAAGAATATTAGAACATAGGAAAAAGGATAAAGGAATATCTAGAAACTCTTGTTAAGACAAAGTTCATTCAAGTCCATATTCAGCAGTATGTTACAGTATGTGTGTAGAGAGTTGTCTCACCCCCTGTGCGTGGAGGTATTCTACAGTCTTGGTGATGGTGTGGAGCACAGAGCTGGCCTCGCGCTCTGAGAAGAATTTCTGTTTGAGGATCCGGTCCAGCAACTCCCCACCTCGCATCAGCTCTGTCACCAGATACACCTCCTTCCCATTGTCATACACCTGACGGATGGAAAGAACACATGAAGGATGATTCTATCTGTGCAGGTGTGTGTGCGTGTACTCACTTCCTTCAGGGTGATGATTGTGTGTGTGTGTGCTCACATCCTTCAGGGTGATGATTCTGTGTGTGTGCGCTCACATCCTTCAGGGTGATGATTGTGTGTGTGTCAGTGTACACTCACATCCTTCAGGGTGATGATGTTGGGGTGCTGGCCGTATCGCAGCAGGATCTCGATCTCCTCTGAGGGGTCTGTCATGGTCTTGTCAATCACCTGGTAGTGCACAATAATACAACAGATGCCATTATAAATACCCCATTATGAAACCATTATGATTGAGACGGTGTGAGACAAAAGACAGATCTGAATAACTTACTCAACATAAATTGTTCAAATGCATCTTTTAGAAAGTTATGTCCAATTACTGTATTAGCAATGATTTAGCACCCCACAAGATGGACGAATAAAACTTGGGGGACTGGGGAGAGTGATTTGCTTGATATTTCAGGATATACACCCAGAGAGAGGGAGGCTACAGCGTATGTTTTGGTACCTTGGCGGGGTACTCTGTGTTGGTTGCTTTGGGGACGCAGGTCTTGCAGACAGAGAAGTGTGTGTGTGTGTGTGTGTCTGTCTGTGGGTGTTCTGACCTTGGCAGCATACTCTGTGTTGGTGGCTTTGTGGATGCATCGCTTGCAGACAGAGAAGGAGCCAATGCCGATGTCTTCCTTCAGAACGTAGCCATCACTGAACAACAGGTTCTTCCCATGGAGTTGCTGCAGCAAACAGAAAACATAGGGAAATGAGTGCTACTGTATAGGGTTACAGCATCTCACACACACAGTTTAGTTTTTTATATATTACACCTTGAAATTAAAATTTTAGTCATTTAGCAGAGTCAGACCATTTAGTCATTGAACCCACAACCCTGGCGTGCACACACCATGCTGGCGTTGCAAACACCATGCTCTACCAACTGAGCCACAGGGAAGACCTTTATTTAACCAGGTAGGCTAGTTGAGAACAAGTTCTCATTTACAACTGCAACCTGGCCAAGATAAAGCAAAGCAGTGCGACACAAATGGTGTCGTCTGCGTTGAGGTGGATCAGAGAATCACCAGCAGCAAGAGCGACATCGATGTATACAGAGAAAAGAGTCGGCCCGAGGATTGAACCCTGTGGCACCCCCATAGAGACTGCCAGAGGTCCGGACAACAGGCCCTCCGATTTGACACACTGAACTCTATCTGAGAAGTAGTTGGTGAACCAGGCGAGGCAGTCATTTGAGAAACCAAGGCTGTTGAGTGTGCAGATAAGAATGTGGTGATTGACAGAGTCGAAAGCCTTGGCCAGGTCGATGAATACAGCTGCACAGTATTGTCTCTTATCGATGGCGGTTATGATATCGTTTAGGACCTTGAGCGTGGCTGAGGTGCACCCATGACCAGCTCGGAAACCAGATTGTATAGCGGAGAAGGTACGGTGGGATTCTGTTTGGTCGGTGATCTGTTTGTTAACTTGGCTTTCGAAGACCTTAGAAAGGCAGGATAGGATAGATGTAGGTCTGTAGCAGTATGGGTCTAGAGTGTCTCCCCCTTTGAAGAGAGGGATGACCGCGGCAGCTTTCCAATCTTTGGGGATCTCAGACGATACGAAAGAGGTTGAACAGGCTAGTAATAGGGGTTGCAACAATTTCGGCGGATAATTTTAGAAAGAGAGGGTCCAGATTGTCTAGCCCGGCAGATTTCTGGGGTCCAGATTTTGCAGCTCTTTCAGAACATCAGCTATCTGGATTTGGGTGAAGGAGAAACGGAGGAGGCTTGGGCAAGTTGCTGTGGGGAGCGCAGGGCTGTTGAACGGGGTAGGGGTAGCCAGGTGGAAAGCATGGCCAGCCGTAGAAAAATACTTATTGAAATTCTCAATTATCGCGGATTTATTGGTGGTGACAGTGTTTCCTAGCCTCAGTGCAGTGGGCAGCTGGGAGGGGTTGCTCTTGTTCTCCATGGACTTTACAGTGTCCCAGAATGTTTTGGAGTTTGTGCTACAGGATGCAAATTTCGGTTTGAAAAAGCTAGCCTTTGCATATTGGTTCCTAACTTCCCTGAAAATTTGCATATTGCGGGGGCTATTCGATGCTAATGCAGTATGCCACAGCATGTTATTGTGCTGGTCAAGGGCAGTCAGGTCTGGAGTGAACCAAGGGCTATATCTGTTCCTGGTTCTAAATTTTGAGAATGGGGCATTTAAGATGGTGAGGAAAGCACTTTTAAAGAATAACCAGGCATCCTCTACTGACGGAATGAGGTCAATATCCTTCCAGGATACCTGGGCCAGGTCGATTAGAAAGGCCTGCTCGCTGAAGTGTTTTAGGGAGCGTTTGACAGTGATGAGGGGTGGTCGTTTGACCGCAGACCCATTACGGACGCAGGCAATGAGGCAGTGATCGCTGAGATCCTGGTTGAAGACAGCAGAGGAGTATTTGGAGGGCAGGTTGGTTAGGATGTTATCTATGAGGGTGCCCGTGTTTACGGATTTAGGGTTGTACCTGGTAGTTTCCTTGATCATTTGTGTGAGATTGAGGGCATCAAGCTTAGATTGTTGGATGGTTGGTGTGTTAAGCATGTCCCAGTTTAGGTCACCTAACAGCACGAGCTCTGAAGATCGATGGGGGGGCAATCAATTCACATAAGGTGTCCAGGGCACAGCTGGGGGCAGAAGGTGGACTATAGCAAGCGGCAACGGTGAGAGACTTCTTTCTGGAAAGGTGGATTTTTAAAAGTAGAAGCTCAAATTGTTTGGGCACAGACCTGGATAGTAAGACAAAACTCTGCAGGCTGTCTTCTGCAGTAGATTGCAACTCCGCCCCCTTTGCCAGTTCTATCTTGTCGGAAAATGTTATAGTTAGGGATGGAAATGTTGGGTTTTTTGGTGTTCTTCCTAAGCCAGGATTCAGACACGGCTAGGACATCCGGGTTGGCAGAGTGTGCCAAGGCAGTGAATAATACAAACTAAGGGAGGAGGCTTCTAATGTTAAAAACCAAGGCTTTTACGGTTACAGAAGTCAACAAATGAGAGCGCCTGGGGAATGGGAGTGGAGCTAGGCACTGCAGGGCCTGGATTAACCTCTACATCACCAGAGGAAGAGAGGAGGAATAGGATAAGGGTACGACTAAAGGCTATAAGAACTGGTCGTCTAGTACATTCGGAACAGAGAGTAAAAGGAGCAGGTTTCTTGGCACGGTAGAATAGATTCAAGGCATAATGTACAGACAAAAGGTATGGTAGGATGTGAATAGAGTTGAGGTAAACCTAGGTATTGAGTGATGATGAGAGAGATATTGTCTCTAGAAACATTTAAACCAGGTGAGGTCACCGCATGTGTGGGAGGTGGAACTAAAGGGTTAACTAAGGCGTACTGAGCAGGGCTAGAGGCTCTACAGTGAAATAAGTCAATTACTAACCAAAACAGCAATGGACAAGGCATATTGACATTAGGGAGAGGCATGCATAGCCGAGTGATCATAGGGGTCCAGTGAGTCGCTCGGCGGGCCGGAGACACGGCGATTCAGGCAGCTAGCGGGCCGGGGCTAGCAAGCTAGCAGAAGGGCCTTAGAGGGACGTCTCGACAGAAGAAGTCAGTTATAGCCCCCTCATGCTGTTACATCGGCAGACCAGTCGGCAGGGCTCCGTGTGGTAAAAGGGTCCTGGCCAATTGGCAAAATAGGTATAGTGGGCTAAGAAATTGTCCGATGGTCCTCTTAAACTAACAGTCCGATATGCTCTAGACAGCTAGCGGGCCACGACTAGCAGGCTAGCAGATGGGCATTCAGGAGACATCGCGATGGAGGAGCCAGTTGAAAAAAAAAACCTTGAGCGAATTACGTCGGTAGTCCAGTCATGATGGGTAGGCGGGGGTCCAGGCCAATTGGCAAAATAGGTATTGTAGCCCAAGGAGTGGCTGATGGACCTCGTCGGCTAGCCGGGAGATGGGCCTAGCAAAGGCTAGCTCCAGGCTAGTTGGTTCTTGCTTTGGGACAGAGACGTCAGCCAGGAGTGGCCACTCGGATAGCAGCTAGCTAGCTGCAATGATCCAGGTGAAAAGGTTCAGAGCTTGCGGTAGGAATCCGGAGATATGGAGAAAAATAAGTCAGATTTGCTCTGGTTTGAGTCGCGCTGTGCAGACTGGCGAGAGTTGTCCGGGCTAAAGGTCGCTGATGACCGCTAGCAGTGTCTAGATGACTACTAGCTAGTAGCTAGTTACCTGGCTAGCTTCTGTTGGGGGTTTCGGTTCAAAAGTGAAGAAAATAGGAGATCCATACCACATTGGGTGAGGCGGATTGCAGGAGAGTATGTTGAAGTTGAGGTTAAGAAAAATATTTAAAAAATATGTAAAGAAAAAAGATATACACGATTTATACATGGGGCACGACGAGGACAAAAGATGTCTAGGCTACAACTGCTTTACAAACACCAATCAATGTGTTTATTATTTTTTTTAATATTCGTCCATTAAGGACCTCAGTCAACCAAGCTATGTACTGTTCACTCGGCTACCGTCTGGCAGACAGAGACAGTACAGGTGCATCAGTGCCAAGACTGAGAAAAAAACCCAGCTTCTATTACCAGGCATCAGACTGTTGAACAGCCATCACTAGCCATCTACCAGGTGATGCACACTCACACACACACCTCATACTCATAAACACACATAGCCAACGCTGCTGTCCCACGTCATAGAAACATTGAACCACTGGACACTTCCCATTTCACACTGAGTATTTACTGTAAATACTGCATTCCAGACATAACTCATTCTAATATTTCTTTGTATTTAGTTATACTGTTTCAGTGGCGTGTATTCATGGATGCCAAGGGAAGCCAGGCTTGCCCCCAGAATGGACAAATAGATTATATAAATGTATCTCTGGTCTATCTGTTTCATAACTTTCCTTCAGTTTTCAAGAGGCTGAATGTATCTCACTGGAAAAAGCATCAGAACGAGCGAAACAGCACCCCTCTGTCTCAGTATGTGTAGCCCATCTATCTAATGCTGTCTGGTCAAAACGAGTGATATTGTTGCCGCCCGCAGCATTGAATGCCATCAAGCATTTTTTAAATAAAAAAATTATAAAATAGTAGCCAATCAGCGTTGAGCTAAACTGAGTGAGCACAACTGAATGGTCTTGGCGCACAAGATATAGATGAAAATACCCTCAAATTTAAGCTGACAGTCTGCACTTTAACTTCATAGTCATTGCATAATTTCAAATCCAAACTGCTGGAGTACAGATTCAAAAAAACATGTGTCACTGTCCCAATACTTTGGAGCTCACTCTATCTTATATTGATTGGACTAAATCGTTTTTGGTATCATTTAGTTGACTAAGCATTGATGATGAAATGTTAAAGTTGAAATGGTGCTGGTTGGAATAGTGGAGGCAGCTCCTGTTTTCTTTGCGACTTGCGGTAAATCTCCGTGGTTCTACATCAATAGTTGTTAGCAGTCCGAAAATGTTAAACTTTAAACTTGCTTGACCATGCTGTAGGTCATGTAACTGTTTGTTACATGCAATATGCTTTGTGGACTACACTGGATAGAGGTTGCTCTCCGGTTTTGTGATGAAACAAAGGTGTGGTTGTATTTATTACTGCGTCTTCTTGTCTCGGCCTTTAGGCCTATATATATCATGGTGGCAAGGTATATGAATGAACAGATTGTAGTGCAAACAACGCTACTATCACAACACATGGTTTGTAATATGGCAATATTTTCCTGGCTTGGCTTCCCCAGTGATTTTACCCACGCACCACTACTGTTCATCTACTGCTGTACATATCTTTCTTAGTATATCTTGTCTAAATTCTTCCAGTGTACGTGCGTCTAGATTGCATTTTGATTACGCTATTTAGGTTAATTGGATTCATCCTGAACACGTTTGAATACCTACTCATTCCAGGGTTTTTCTTAATTTGTACTATTTTCTACACTGTAGAATAGTAGTGAAGACATCAAAACTATGAAATAACACATATGGAATCATGTATGACTGAGGAGTATACCACCTCAGTCATCGGCTTGATCAATAAGTGCATCGACTTCGTCGTCCCCAAAGTGACCGTACGGACATTTCCCAACCAGAAGCCATGGATTACAGGCAACTTCCACACTGAGCTAAAGGCTAAAGCATGCCGCTTTCAAGGACACTAATCCGGTTGAATATAAGAAATCACGCTATGCCCTCCGACGAACCATCAAACAGGCAAAGCGTCAATACAGGACTAAGAATGAATCCTACTACACCGGCTCTGACGCTCGTCGGATGTGGCAGGGCTTGAAAACTATTAGACTACAAATGGAAACCCAGCCGCGAGCTGCCCAGTGACACAAGCCTACCAGACGAGCTAAATGCCTTTTACGCTCGCTGACAGTCTGCACTTCAACTTCATAGTCATTGTATAATTTCAAATCCAAACTGCTGGAGTAGAGTCAAAAAGCAACACCGAAGCATGCATGAGAGCACCAGCGGTTCCGGACGTCTGTTTGATCACGCTCTCCGTAGCCGATGTGTGCAAGACCATTAAACAGGTTAACAAGCCGCGGAGCCAGACAGATTACCAGGACGTGTACTCAAAGCATGCACGGACCAACTGGCAAGTGTTTTCACTGACTTTTTCAACCTCTCTATGGCCGAGTCTGTAATACCAACATAATCCCTGTACCCAAGAAAGCGAATGTAACCTGCCTGAATGATTACCGCCCCGTAGCACTCATGTCAGTAGCCATGAAGTGCTTTGAAAGGCTGGTCATGGCTCACAACACCATCATGCCAGAATCCCTAGACCCACTCCAATTCGTATACCGCCCCAACCGATCCACAGATGATGCAATCTCTATTGCACTCCACACTGCCCTTTCCCACATGGACAAAAGGAACACCTATGTGAGAATGCTTTTCATTGAATACAGCTCAGCGTTCAACACCATAGTGACCACAAAGCTCATCCCTAAGATAAGGACCCTGGGACTAACCACCTCCCTCTACAACTGGATCCTGGACTTCCTGACTTGCCGCCCCCAGGTGATAAGGGTAGGTAATAACACATTTGCCACTCTGATCCTTAACACTGGGGCCCCTCAGAGGTGTGTGCTCAGTCCCCTCCTGTACTCCCTGTTCACCCATGACTGCGTGGCCAAGCACAACTCCAACACCAAAATTAAGTTTGCTGCGACACAACAGTGGTAGGCCTGATCAACAACGATGAGACAGCCTAGAGGGGGGAGGTCAGAGACCTGGCAAGCTCTCCCTCTCTCTCAATGTGAGCAAGACAAATGAGCTGATCGTGGACTACACGAAAAGGAGGGCCGAACAGACCCCGATTAACAGGACTGAAGTGGCGCGGGTCGAGAGTGTCAAGTTCCTTGGTATCCATATCAACAAACTATCATAGTCCAAACACACCAAGACAGTCGTGAAGAGGGCACGACACCTTTTCCCCCTCAGGAGACTGAAAAGATTTGGCATGGGTCCCCAGATCCTCAAAGTTCTACAGCTGCAACATCAAGAGCATCCTGACCGGTTGCATTACTGCCTGGTATGGCAACTGCTCTGCATCTGACCGCAAGGCGCTACAGAGGGTAGTGCGTATGGCCCAGTACGTCACTGGGGCTAAGCTTCCTAACATCCAGGACCTATATTCTAGGCTGTGTCAGAGGAATGCCCAACAAATTGTCAAAGACTCCAGCCACACAAGTCATAGACTGTTCTCTCTGCTACCGCACGGCAAGCCGTACCGGAGTGCCAAGTCTAGGTCCAAGAGGCTTCTAAAAAGCTTCTACCCCCAAGCCATACGACTGCTGAACAACTAAACTAATCTAATGGCCACCTGGACTATTTACATTGACTGACCCCCCCACCCCCCTTTTATTACACTGCTACTACTCGCTGTTTATTATCTATGCATAGTCACTTTACAAATTACCTCAACTGACCTGTACCCCCACACATTGACTCGGTACCACCTGTATATATTTTCGTTATTGTTATGTACATTTCTTGTTACTTTTTGATTGATTCGATTTTTTTAAACTTTAGTTTATTTAGTGAATATTTTATTAACAATTTTTTAAACTGTTTTGTTGGTTAAGGGCTTGTATAAGTAAGAACTTCACAGGTAAGATCTACACCTGTTGTATTTGGCGCATGTGACAAATAAAATTTGATTTGAAAAGCTTGCCCAATGGAAAAACTCTGTTGACATAGCTTTTTAGTCCAGTGTAAGGCTCAATCTGAACCAGGAAACTGGCCCCAAAACCTGGCTGTGTGGGGGAGAGCTCTCTGGATTCTTTCTTGAATTTGGTTCGAAACAAATTGTCCCTTGTGGGAATATATGTAACCTTCTATTATTCTTATAGGAGATATGGGAGGGGCTGAGTGGCTTTGTCCCAACTGTGACTGACAGCTGACCTGAACCACTGGGTGTGGTGCAGGCTTGGCAGGCTCCAATGATCCCTCCTCCTCCAGCATGGCCGGGGCGACAAAGCTGAAGCCCCGGAAGAGCTGGTGAGCTCCGGCACTGGGTGGAACGCCTGGGGAGTCTGGGGAGAGGTCAGAGAGAACACAAGGTCATATACACAGAAGGTCATATACATTGGCGCACACATACACGCATACATTAACGCACACACACTTCATGATAGACTGCCTTGCTCCAAGACGATGTAAGCAACATACAAATAGCAACCATTTTAGGATTGCTACCGCTTTCATATTTCATTACCATTGATATGATAGAGTGTGGTCTGATTCAGTCAGACCTGGTCTCTTGTCATGCTAGGACAAGTTACTCTTGTCAACTTTAACCTCTTACCTTTGGGTGTGCGGGAGGTGAACTCTGAGTCAAAGTAGAAGGTGTCGTCTGGTCGGGCCACCGCCGGTTTGAACGGGGGATGGATTTCTCGCCGGAACAGTTCCTGAAAGGGTTAAAATAGTTTCTGAAGGGGTTAAAACCAGGGGTGAAAGTCCTGTAGACTTCATTTCTAACTGGTACGGGACCTTTGTGTGCACAAGCTATTTTATGGGCCTAATAGGATAAATGTCCTTTTAAACTGTAAAAACGTACAGCATTACCTAATGTGGTATAAACACAACCAGTCATGATGCTTTTCATCTGATTGTCAAACAAATCACTTCAAAAAGTAGGCTCCCTGTGCATGTTCCTCCACTAAACTAATCCCAGCATTCAAACAGTGCACTGTGCCACTTACAGAATAGAAAGAGACATTGGTTACAAAACACCAAAAAGTGTAATGACATTCGGCGATTGTCATAATAGGCTTATTCTTGTGGCCTGATTGATGCGTCTTGCTGCTCGTGCACGTCTTGGTGAGTCATCTCTGCCTTTGCAAAATCCATTCAGTGTTCACGTCGAACCACACTGCATTTTGGAGCGTATACCACCCGCTTCAACTCCATTTGCTAATTTCTCATTGAACTGACACGCGGTAATAATAAATGGTGTAATAGCCTTCAGTTTTCTTGACATTTTTGTTGAAATTATTGTGATTGACTCATGTTTTATCGGTACAGCGTACCCCCACTATTTATTTTGCCGGTACTCCGTAGCGGACCGGCTTACTTTCACCCCTGGCTAAAGCAATGGCGACTTGGGAATTACTTAAGAATATGGCTCCCTTTAAAATGCTAATTGAATGATAATCTGATTCCCTGATAGAACTGTAGTATGAGGTGTCAGAAGAGGTGCCACTCACATTCCAGTCTATGGTGGAGAAGAAAGCGTGGCGTTTGATCTCCTCTGCACCGTCCGCCCCCGACCCTGTCCAACCAATCACACCGTTTGTATGGATTACTGCATACAACCTATGCAGAAGCTCTATGCTTAACATAAAATAGGCCTAATTATACCAAAGTAATTACTCTACTAGTGGAACAACCACTGTAATTAGCTAGTGGGTAAGTACATACTGTATAGTTACGGACTACTCACCCAGTCTGTTGGTGGGGTTCCTCTTGAACAGAGCTCTGAGGAGACTTTGGGCCTCTGAACTCAGGAACTGGGGCATTCCCAATCTTGCCCTGCAGGGGGAGACATTGTTATATCCAAAAGGCTAATAAATAGTAGCCTGGTTAATCCAGATTCAACGCTGCGGAACGTTCACCATTGTTTTCCTGAACACAGCTTTCAGTCTGGTTCAACCAG
Source organism: Salmo salar (assembly GCF_965601325.2). NCBI lineage: Eukaryota > Metazoa > Chordata > Actinopteri > Salmoniformes > Salmonidae > Salmo > Salmo salar. The sequence continues at coordinate 8,428,648 of NC_138299.1, read as the reverse complement.
GCCAAATAAATATACTGAACAAAAATATAAATGCAGCCTGCAACAATTTCAAATTTCAATCTCTGGCAACAGCTCTGGTGGAAATTCCTGCAGTCAGCATGCCAATTGCACAGTCCATCAAAACTTGAGACATCTATGGCATTGTTGTTTGACAAAACTGCACGTTTTAGAGTGGCCTTTTATTGTTCCCAGCACAAGGGGCATTGTTGTTTGACAAAACTGCACGTTTTAGAGTGGCCTTTTATTGTCCCCTGCACAAGGGGCACCTGTGTAATGATCATGCTGTTTATTCAGCTTCTTGAAATGCCACACCCGTCAGATGGATGGATTATCCTGGACAAATGCTCCGTAACATGGATGTAAACAAATTTGTGCCAACATTTTGAGAGAAATATACTTTTTGTGAGTACGTAACATTTCTGGGATTTTTTTATTTTAGCTCATACAACCAACACTTTACATGTTGCGTTTATATTTTTGTTTAGTGTCGTAGAGCTCTGGGCCCATATCCACAAAGTGTCTCAGAGTAGGAGTGCTGATCTAGGCTGGATTTGTCTTTTAGATCATAATGAATAAGATTATATGGACAGATTCTAGATCAGCACTCTGACTCAGACGCTTAGTGGATACGGGCCCTGATAATTAAGGAAAAGGGAAAGGGGAATACCTAGTCAGTTGTACAACTGAACACACTTAGCTGAAATATGTCTTCCTCATTTAACTCAACCCCTCTGAATCAAAGACGTAAGGGGGGGGCTGCCTTAATCGACATCCACGTCATCGGCGTCCGGGGAAGAGTGGGTTAACTGCATACAGACACTAGCCTGTGATTGTCTACTTACTTGAGGATCAGGTTCATGGTCTCTTTGCGGTCCTTTCCTTGGAACGGTAGCGATCCAGTCAGCATCTCAAACTGTGAAACAAATACAACCACCATATTTTTAAAACCCCCATGCCTTTGACATTCAATTCTAGGGCTCTGACGCAAACACACACACATTCATGTTTGTTTGATTGTCTGCATTACAAGGGTTGTGTTCAAATGGAAGAAAACAGACAAACAGGAAGGAACTATCTGAACTTGTCCAACTAATGATCATTTCATTAGCAAAGCGTTTTACTATGTTGTGGACTAATGTATATGACCCCAGAGACCTCGTTGTGTGGTGCCAGGACAACCTCTCCCTCAACGTGATCAAGACAAAGGAGATGATTGTGGACTACAGGAAAAGGAGGACCGAGCACGCCCCCATTCTCATCGACAGGGCTGTAGTGGAGGAGATTGAGAGCTTCAAGTTCCTTGGTGTCCACATCATCAACAAACGAACATGGTCCAAGCACAAGACCGTCGTGAAGAGGACATGACAAAACCTATTCCCCCTCAGGAGAGTGAAAATATTTGGCATGGGTCCTCAGATCCTCAAAAAGGTTCTACAGCTGCACCATCGAGAGTATCCCGACTGGTTGCGTCACTGCCTGGTCTGGCAACTGCTCGGCTTCCGACCGCAAGGCCTTACAGAGGGTAGTGCGTATGGCCCAGTACATCACTGGGGCCAAGCTTCCTGCCATCCAGGACCTCTATACCAGGCGTCAGAGAAGGCCCTAAAAATAGTCAAAGACTCCAGCCACCCTAGTCATAGTTCTCCCTGCTACCGCACGGAAAGCGGTACCGGAGCGCCAAGTCTAGGTCCAAGAGGCTTCTAAACAGCTTCTACCCCCAAAGCCATAATACTATCCAGGTCTGTGCCCAAACAATTCAAGCTTTTACTTTTAAAAATCCACCTTTCCAGAAACAAGTCTCTCACCGTTGCCGCTTGTTATAGACCCCCTTCAGCCCCCAGCTGTGCCCTGGACACCATATGTGAATTGATCGCCCCCCATCTATCTTCAGAGTTCGTACTGTTAGGTGACCTAAACGGGGCCGTCACCCCGGCCGTCCTACAGTCTAAGCTAGATGCTCTCAATCTCACAAATTATCAAGGAAACTACCAGGTACAACCCTAAATCCGTAACCAGCGGCACACTCTTAGATATCATCCTGACCAACTTGCCCTCTAAATACACCTCTGCTGTCTTCAACCAGGATCTCAGCGATCACTGCCTCATTGCCTGCGTGTGTAATGGGTCTGCGGTCAAACAACCACCCCTCATCACTGTCAAACGCTCTCTAAAACACTTCAGCGTGCAGGCCTTTCTAATTGACCTGGCCCGGGTATCCTGGAAGGATATTGACCTCATCTCGTCAGTAGAGGATGCCTGGTTGAACTTTAAAAAGTGCTTTCCTGACCATCTTAAAAGTAGAACTAAGAATAGATATAGCCCTTGGTTCACTCCAGACTTGACTGCCCTTGACCAGCACAAAAACATCCTGCGGCGTTCTGCATTTGCATCGAATAGCTCCTGCAATATGCAACTTTTGAAGTCAGGAACCAATACACTCAGTCAGTTAGGAAAGCTAAGGCTAGCTTTCTCAAACAGAAATTTGCATCTTGTTCCACTAATTCCAAAAAGTTTTGGGACACTGTAAAGTCCATGGAGAATAAGAGCACCTCCTCCCAGCTGCCCACTGCACTGAGGATAGGAAAGACTGTCACCACCGATAAATCTACGATAATCGATAATTTAAATAAGCATTTCTCTACGGCTGGCCATGCTTTCCACCTTGCTACCCCTACTCTGGCCAACATCTCAGCACCCCCTGCAGCAACTTTCCCAAGCCCCCCCCCCCTCGCTTCTCCTTCACCCAAATCCAGACAGATGATGTTCTGAAAGAGCTGCAAAATCTGGATCCCTACAAAATCAGCTGGGTTAGACAATCTGAACCCTCTCTTTCTAAAATTATCCGCCGAAATTGTTGCAACCCCTATTACTAGCCTGTTCAACCGCTTTCGTATCGTCTGAGATCCCCAAAGATTGGAAAGCTGCCGCGGTCATTCCCCTCTTCAAAGGGGGAGACACTTTAGACTCAAACTGTTATATAGACCTATATCCATCCTGCCCTGCCTTTCTAAAATATTCGAAAGCCAAGTTAACAAACAGATCACAGACCATTTCGAATCCCACCATACCTTCTCCACTATGCAATCTGATTTCCGAGCTGGTCATAGGTGCACCTCAGCCACGCTCAAGGTCCTAAACGATATCATAACCGCCATCGATAAAAGACAGTACTGTGCAGCCGTCTTCATCGACCTGGCCAAGGCTTTCGACTGTCAATCAACGCATTCTTATCGGCCTTGGTTTCTCAAATGACTGCCTCACCTGGTTCACCAACTACTTCTCAGATAGAGTTCAGTGTGTCAAATCGGAGGGCATGTTGTCCGGACCTCTGGCAGTCTCTATGGGGGTGCCACAGGGTTCAATTCTCGGGCCGACTCTTGTCTCTGTATATATCAATGATGTCGCTCTTGCTTATGGTGAATCTCTGATCCACCTCTACTCAGACGACGCCATTCTGTATATATCTGGCCATTCGTTGGACACTGTGCTAACAAACCTCCAAATGAGCTTCAACGCCATACAACACTCCTTCCGTGGCCTCCAACTGCTTTTAAATGCTAGTAAAACTAAGGTCATGCTCTGCAATCGATTGCTGCCCGCACCCACTACTCTGGATGGTTCTGACTTAGAATATGTGGACAACTACAAATACCTAGGTGTCTGGTTACATTTTAGTCATTTGGCAGACGCTCTTATCCAGAGCGACTTACAGTAGTGAGTGCATACATTTCATTTCATGCATTTTTATTTTTTTTGTACTGGCCCCCCGTGGGAATCGAACCCACAACCCTGGCGTTGCACACACCATGCTGGCGTTGCAAACACCATGCTCTACCAACTGAGCCACAGGGAAGACTATCCTACGATACTTGACTTCGGCGATGTCATTTACAAAATGGCTTCCAACACTCTACTCAGCAAATTGGATGCAGTCTATCACAGTGCCATCCGTTTTGTCACCAAAGCCCCATATACTACCCACTACTGCAACCTGTATGCTCTCGTTGGCTGGCCTTCACTACATAATTGTCGCCAAACCCACTTGCTCCAGGTCATCTATAAGTCTTTGCTAAGTAAAGCCCGCCTTATCTCAGCTCACTGGTTACCATAGCAACACTCATCCATAGCACGCGCTCCAGCTGGTATATTTCACTGGTCATCCCCAAAGACAACACCTCATTTGGCCGCCCTTCCTTCCAGTTCTCTGCTGCCAATGACTGGAACGAATTGCAAAAATCACTGAAGCTGGAGTCTTATATCTCCCTCTCTAACTTTAAGCAGCTTACCGATCACTGTACCTGTACACCGCCAATCTGTAAATAGCACACCCAACTACCTCATCCCCATATTGTTACTTATCCTCTTGCTCTTTTGCACCCCAGTATCTCTACTTGCACATCATCATCATCTGCACATCTATCACTCCAGTGTTAATGCTACATTTTAATTAATATTTTGCCTCTATGGCCAATTTATTGCCTTACCTCCCTACTCCTCTACATTTGCACACACTGTACATAGATGTTTCTATTGTGCTCTGACGACGGCAGTGAGGCCGATACGTAAAGTTGAAGTCGCATGTTTAGATAGACATTAGCCAAATGCATGAAAAGAAAAATCATTTTTTCAAAAATGTCTGACATTTAATCCAAATAAAAATTACCTGTCTTAGGGCAGTTAGGATCACCACTTTTCACCACCCCCCCTTAGGTTGTGCCGTGGCAGAGATCTTTGTGGGCTATACTCGGTCTTGTCTCAGGATGGTAAATTGGTGGTTGAAGATATCCCTCTAGTGGTGTGGGGGCTGTGCTTTGGCAAAGTGGGTGGGGTTATATCCTGCCTGTTTGGCCCTGTCCGGGGGCATCATCGGATGGTGCCACAGTGTCTCCTGACCCCTCCCGTATTTATGCTACGGTAGTTTATGTGTCGGGGGGCTAGGGTCAGTCTGTTATGTCTGGAGTATTTCTCCTGTGGGATCTCTCTCTCTCTCAGGACCATGCCTCAGGACCATGCCTCAGGACCACCTGGCATGATGACTCCTTGCTGTCCCCAGTCCACCTGGCCATGCTGCTGCTCCAGTTACAACTGTTCTGCCTGCGGCTATGGAACCCTAACCGGTTCACCGGACATCCTACCTGTCCCAGAACTGCTGTTTTCAACTCTCTAGAGACAGCAGGAGCGGTAGAGATACTCTCAATGATCGGCTATGAAAAGCCAACTGACATTTACTCCTGAGGTGCTGACCTGTTGCACCCTCGACAACCACTGTGATTATTATTATTTGACTATGCTGGTCATTTATGAACATTTTAACATCTTCTGTTATAAAGAAGTTCTGTTATAATCTCCACCCGGCACAGCCAGAAGAGAACTGGCCACCCCTCATAGCCTGGTTCCTCTCTAGGTTTCTTCCTAGGTTCTGGCCTTTCTAGGGAGTTTTTCCTAGCCACCGTGCTTCTACACCTGCATTACTTGCTGTTTGGGGTTTTAGGCTGGGTTTCTGTACAGCACTTTGAGATATCAGCGGATGTAAGAAGGGCTATATAAATACATTTGATTTGATTTTAAGAATGTGAAATGTCAGAATAATAGTAGAGAGAATGATTTAATATTTCAGCTTTCATTTCTTTCAATCACATTCCCAGTGGGTCAGAAGTTTATATACACTCAATTAGCATTTGGTAGCATTGCCTTTAAATTGTTTAACTTGAATCAAACGTTTTAGGTAGCCTTCATCAAGCTTCCCACAATAAGTTGGGTGAATTTTTGACCATTCCTCCTGACAGAGCTGGTGCAACTGAGTCAGGTTTGTAGGCCTCTTTGCTCACACCTGCTTTTTCAGTTCTGCCCACAAAATTTCGATAGGATTGAGGTCAGGGCTTTGCGATTGTCACTCCAATACCTTGACTTTGTTGTCCTTAAGCAAATTTGCCACAACTTTGAAGGTATGCTTGGAGTCATTGTCCATTTGGAAGACCCATTTGCAACCAAGCTTTAACTTCCAGACTGATGTCTTGAGATGTTGCTTGAATATATGCACATAATATATCCAAGTTTCCTACCTCATGATGCCATCTATTTTGTGAAGTGCACCAGTCCCTCCTGCAGCAAAGCACCCCAACATGATGCTGTCACCCCTGTGCTTCATAGTTAGGATGGTGTTCTTCGGCTTGCAAGCCTCCCCCTTTTTCCTCCAAACATAACGATGGTCATTATGGCCAAACAGTTCTATTTTTGTTTCATCAGACGAGAGGACATTTCTCCAACATGTACAATCTTTGTCCCCATGTGCAGTTGCAAACCGTAGTCTGGATTTCTTACAGCGGTTTCTTCCGTGCTGAGCGGACATTCAGGTTATGTTGATATTGGATTCGTTTTACTGTGGATATAGATAGTTTTGTACCCGTTTCCTCCAGCATCATCACAAGGTCCTTTGCTGCTGTTCTGGGATTGTTTTGCACCAACGTACGTTCATCTCTAGGAGACAGAACGCGTCTCCTTCCTGAGCGGTATGAAGGCTGCGTGGTCTCATGGTGTTTTATACTTGCGCACTATTGTTTGTACAGATGAACGTGGTACTTTCAGGCGTTTGGAAATTGCTCCCAAGGATGAACCAGACTTGTGGAGGTCTACCATTTTTTTCTGAGGTCTTTGCTGATTTCTTTGGATTTTCCCATGATGTCAAGCAAATAGGCACTGAGTTTGAAGGTAGGCCTTGAAATACATCCACAGGTACACCTCCAATTGACTGAAATGATGTCAATTAGCCTATCAGAAGCTTCTAAAGCCATGGCATCATTTTCTGGAATTTTCCAAGCTGTTTAAAGGCACAGTCAACTCACTGTATGTAAACTTCTGACCCACTGGAATTGTGATACAGTGAATTATAAGTGAAATAATCTGTCTGTAAACAATTGTTGGAAAAATGACTTGTGTCATGCACGAAGTAGATGTCCTAACCGACTTGCCAAACCAAAGTTTATTAACAAGAAATTTGTGGAGTGGTTGAAAAACGAGTTACTGACTCCAACCTAAGTGTATGTAAACTTCCGACTTAAACTGTAAGCTTATTGAAGATCAGTGATACTATCAAGAGCAGTGTGCGGTTTCCTTTTCCCCCTCATCTTGTCCAACTGTTACCATGCACCTGCAAAAAGATTGCTCAGATGTGCGAGTGCCTTTTGAATTTTCTATTGTGTTATTGATTGTACGTTTGTTTATGTGTAACTCTGTGTTGTTTTTGTCGCACTGCTTTGCTTTATCTTGGCCAGGTCGCAGTTGTAAATGAGAACTTGTTCTCAACTGGCCTACCTGGTTAAATAAAGTTGAAATAAAAGTAAGATTCGTGAACATCTAATCAAATGCCTACCCAGACTCTTTGCATCCCCCCCTCTATTACGCCGCTGCTACTCTCTGTTATATCTATGCATAGTCACTTTAATAACTCTACCAACATAAACAAATTACCTCGACTAACCGGTCGATACTGGTACATTGACTCTGTACCGGTATCCCCTATATATATATAGTCTCGCTATTGTTATTTTACTGCTGCTCTTTAACTACTTGTCACTTTTATTTCTTATTCGTATTTTTAAACCTGCATTGTTGGCTAGGGGCTTGTAAGTAAGCATTTCACTGTAAGGTCTACACCTGTTGTATATGTATGTGCATGTGACTAATAACATTTGATTTGAAATGAGATACGATGACTCACCATCAGTACCCCAAACGACCACCAGTCTGCACTGTGGATGTGGCCCTGCCTGTTCACCACCTCTGGTGCCATGTACTCCACCGTACCGCAGAAGGAGTAGGCTTTCTTCTCATGGTCAACGGCCTCTTTACACAGGCCAAAATCTGGGGTGAAAACGCCACAAGTCAGTTACTATTCAACTACCGGTACTATTATAAACACACATCATAAATACACAGTGGACAGGCAGGCATACAGGTGTAGGGTCTTAATTTGACCAGTTTTTCACGTCAGGAAAATAATCCTGCAGCAACAGGAAATGTGAATTATTGTGTTGATTTTAATGAATCAACATTTTTGTAGGGGACGATACATTTTAATTTGGAGTAAATCAAGTCAAATTTTAAAGTGGAAATTACAAACTTTAGAAACCTTCAATACACTACAAGTATGCGTTTCCTGTTTTGCAGGATGATCAAATTAGGATCCTACACCTGTACAGGAATAGAGTACATTATTTGCACTATGCTTTATGGATATGGCCAGGAGTTGTTCCTGACCATATGACCTGACCTATAACTAGTCTAAAGCCTACAACTAGGGCCCAGGGTGTGTCCGCAATGGCACCTTATTCTCTATATAGTGGGGAACTATATAGGGCCATTATCAGGGAAAACGTTCTGTAACACTTCCTGATGCCTTCATGACTCATGCAGGTATTCAAAAGGCCTCAATTCATATTCCCCATGTGAAGTTAATACATCACACCGTGACATATATTCAAGGTCACCTTTGATGCTTGTGTATGTGCGTGAACTCCCAAAAGGTAAACAGCCGATAGAGGAGAGCGTGATTATAGGGTTGATAAGATGCAGGAGAAACATAATTAACTTCTAGGTAATGATATATAGGCTCATACATAGAGAAGTTATCTACACAGGGACAGATAAGGCTTTGGTGATTCACTGACTAACGGGGAAGGTCAACAGGAGGAGGGAAGTGTGTGGGGGGAGGGAAGTGTGTGTGTGTGTGTGTGTGTGTGTGTGTGTGTGTGTGTGGTGTGTAGGGGGGGTACCAGTGAGTTTGATATGGCCTTCTTCGTCCAGTAGAATGCTAGAAAATATAATGAGAAGAGGTGTTAGTGTGAGGTGTGTAGGACTATCATATTGGGATAAAGAGGTAGACAAAAAATGTTGCCAACCACAGACTGGTACAAATAACCTGGCACTAAGAGTCTAGAATACTTTGAGAGTTGAAAAAAATACTCTGTAGACAAAAAATTAAAAAACATTTAGCAGCACATCTTCACAATTTTTTTATGTAATGGCAAAAGGGCTGGTCAAATCAACATGTCCCCCTCTCAGTGAATTCACAGTATCAGAATTGTATATGCCACAAGAGATAAAACGTGTCTAATCTGTCTGTGCATACTAGCTTTCTCATCCTCTCATATGTCATGTTAAGATCCCATTGCTCAAGACCAGATGTGATGATCGCTCTTGTTGTGCATTCAGTCCTCTCAGTTCTGATGGGGGTTCATTAATGTTATCACTATGGGGCTAAATTACACCACAGTGACATTTTCTGGTTTCTATATAATGGATATAGCAAAGTCTATAAGAGATAACAGAAGCACTCTGCATCACAATGTCCCTCTCATTATAGAAAAGAACTCCAAAACCCAGACATTTGTGGGTCGGGGCTACAATAGCATAGCATATAAGGGGCGTAATCTTTAGTCCAAACAGTTGCAATCAGTTGTGTTTTGCTATGAAAACAAGAGTTTCTATTAGACAAATTGAATTAGTTCTATTCGCTTCTGTTTGGTTTGGTTTTGTTCCTAGTGAATACACCCCAGGTCTCAGGAAGTCGTCCTCTCTAGCTCAGTTGGTAGAGCATGGCACTTTCATCACAATGATACTGGGTCCACCCATACGTAAAATATATGCCTAGTTTGCACACATATGACTAAGTCGCTTTGGATAAAATTGTCTGCTAAATGGCATTTATTATTATATTAGGAAGGCAATGCTAGGATGTGTGATGCTGCTACGCTAAGCTAGCTAGGACTAGCCGCCCTTCGCTGAGGCTCCACCTACTTCTCAGGTTTGAGGTCTCTGTAGATGATGCCCAGGCCATGCAGGTGGTCCAGGCCCAGGGCCAACTCTGCTAGGTAGAACTTCACGTCCTCCTCTGTGAACATCACCTGGAAACGATACGACACACACACACACACCCCCGTGAGAGAGAGTGGGAAAAACGTATGAGTCCAGACAGGATTATGATTAGAGAGAACGAGACATAAAATGTCCATCAGGAATAAGACTAAGAACATACCTCTTTCGACAGCCTGGTGAAGAGATCGCCTCCTCTCAGAAAGTCCAGGATCAGATAGAGCTTTCCCTCCGTCTGAAATGCTGGATGCACATACACACAAACATGTGGTTAGGAGTAGCGCTAAAAGTCAATTTGTCTGACAAACCTAGAACACCCAAAGTTGTAGCCTTTCAATTAAACAATGACGGCCCTCGATGAGCGCTGACACGGAGCGAAGTGAATAACTTCAGGGTGTCATGGCGTTATCGCCAGACCTGTTTTTTTCCCTAATATACTTTACTTTTTGAACCTAGCTCTGGTTGTTACTCACCATAGTGGAGTTTGACCACAAAGGGGTGGTTGACATCTGCCAGGATGTCTCTCTCCATCTTGGTCCTCACCCGGTCTCTCACTGTGGGAGGTGAGGGGCACACCGTGTCAGCGCTGTCATGAGGTTAGCTCAAAACCTTACTATAGCCTTGGCTCAGTAACAGACATGACCTGAATTAACGCCAACAGGCCACCATTGGTATTTTAAATGGGATATATTCAATACAAAACACCAAATAATCAATGCTTGTCTGAAGGCCATAACATTGTTAAATCAATTCATCTATCAAACAAAAATAATGGAAATATCCTTGTCGAGTGCCATGTGAAACCAAAGTTGGACCAATTTTCGCCACACAATTACATTGAAACGATAATCTATGAAACTGTCAGGGTGTTGACATCTAGATCCCACAGCAGCAGACCACGGCACACAAGAACAGCTACACACCAACTGAAAAATTGTTGATTTCTTCTCACTATCAAAGCCTTGAAACAAGATCAAAACAAAAACAGTGGGGGGAGGGGGACAAAGTGTAAAGCAAAAGAACACGTGGAGTAGTAAGTGCAAAACTACATGTCTGCAAATGAACGAGGTGAGAACGAGCCCTCGCTAAGAACATAACCACTCCTGTTTCCTCCAAAGCAGGGTCCTTTGATGTGGGAGGCCTCATTGAGTTCACAACATGTTTTCAATCCCGTGAATATGTAGCTACAGTATCATTTCCCATGATAATAAAAATCCAAATCAAATGTTAAGTCATGTGCCAAATACAACAGGTGCAGACCTTACAGTGAAATGCTTACATACAGAGCTCTTAACCAACAACGCAGTTGAGAAAAATAAGTGTTAAGAAAGTATTTACTAAAATAAACTTTAAGGAAGAAAAAATAAATACAAATAAAATAAAGCTGTCATCAAGGCAAAGGCTGGCTACTTTGAAGAATCTAAAAGATTAAATATATTTTGACTTGTCAAACACTTTTGGTCACTACATGATTCTGTGTGTGTTATTTCACAGTTTTGATGTCTTCACTATTAATCTACAATGTAGAAAATAGTAAAAATAAAGAAAAACCCTGGAATGAGTAGGTGTGTCCAAACTTTTGACTGGTACTGTACATTTCAAATGCTTACTTACATGCCCTTAACCTGTTGAGGTGTAGGGGGCAGTATTTTCACGGCCGGATGAAAAACGTACCCAAATTAAACTGGTTACTACTCTGGCCCAGAAACTAGAATATGCATATTATTAGTAGATTTGGATAGAAAACACTCTGAAGTTTCTAAAACTGTTTGAATGGTGTCTGAGTATAACAGAACTCATATGGCAGGCAAAAACCTGAGAAAAATCCAACCAGGAAGTGGAAAGTCTGAGAATTGTAGTTCTTTTGATTCTCTATCGAAACTACAGTGTCTGTGGGGTCACGTTGCACTTCCTAAGGCTTCCATTGGCTGTCAACAGCCTTCAGAAAGTTCTTTCAGCATTCTCCTGTCACTGGGCAGAATATAGGAGCTCAGTCACTGAGTGGACTGCCTGGAGACATAGGGATTGGATATGCGCGATCCCGCGAGTGCGCCGTTTTTTCTTTTTCTTCTTGAATGAATACGCTATTGTCCGGCTGGAATATTATCGCAATTTTACGTTAAAAATACCATAAAGATTGATTGTAAACAGCGTTTGACATGCTTCTAAATACGGTAATGGAACATTGACTTTTCGTCTCTGGTACCGTGCTCGCGCGCTATGCCTTTGGATAGTGCTCTGTACGCACAAACAAAACAGAGGTATTTGGACATAAATATGGATTATTTCGAACAAAAACAACATTTCTTGTGGAATTAGCAGTCCTGGGAGTGCATTCTGACGAAGATCAGCACAGGTAAGAGAATATTTATAATACTAATTCTGAGTTTAGGTGACCCCGAACTTGGCGGGTGTCTGTATAGCTTGCTGTGATGTCAAGCTATGTACTCAGAATATTGAAAAATGTGCTTTCTCCGTAAAGCTATTTTAAAATCTGACACAGCGGTTGCATCCAGGAGTAGTCTATCTATAATTCTTTAAATAATTGTTATATATTTTGTCAACGTTTATGATGAGTATTTTTGTAAATTGATGTGCACATTCCCCTGAAGTTTTGGTGGGAATACATTTTCTGAACATCACGCGCCAATGTAAAATGCTGTTTTTGGATATAAATATGAACTTTATCGAACAAAACATACATGTATTGTGTAACATAATGTCCTAGGAGTGTCTACTGATGAAGATCGTCAAAGGTTAGTGCTTCATTTAGCTGTGTTTTGGGTTTTTGTGACATGTCCTTGCTTGGAAAATGGCTGTGTGATTATTTTTGTCTATGCACTCTCTTTACATAATCTAATGTTTTGCTTTCGCTGTAAAGCCTTTTTGAAATCGGACAATGTGGTTACATCAAGGAGAAGTGCATCTTTAAAATGGTAGCGTCCCACGTTGCCCATAGAAGTTTGCCCTTAACCAACAAGGCAGTTAAGAAAAATAACAAAATAAATAAATAAATAGTAACAAATAATTCAAGAGCAGCAGTAAAATAACAATAGCGAGGCTATATACAGGGGGTACCGGTACAGAGTCAATGTGCAGACCTTACAAATAATGGGAATAAAAAAAATAAAAAAAAATGTTGACCCAATTTAAAAAAAATTGTTTTATTGTCATTCTGTCCTTCGCCCAGCAACTCCACTCCCACTTGTCTCCAATTCCACATCCCAACCCTCAGCTTCCCTCAGCCCTTATTTGAGCTGTTCTTGCTATAATATAGACTTGGTCTTTTACCAAATTGGGCAAAAGTATGACAAGTTAGTCGAGATAATTGAGGTAATGTGTACATGTAGGTAGTTATTAAAGTGACTATGCATAGATAATAACAGAGAGTAGCAGCAGCATAAAAGGGGGGGTAATGCAAATAGTCTGAGTAGCCATTAGATTAGATGTTCAGGAGTCTTATGGCTTGGCGGTAGATGATGTTTAGAAGGCTCTTGGACCTAGACTTGGCGCTCCGGTACCGCTTGCCGTGCGGAAGCAGAGAGAAGTCTATGACTAGTGTGGCTGGAGTCTGACAATTTTTAGGGCCTTCCTCTGACACCGCCTTGTATAGAGGTCCTGGATGGCAGGAAGCTTGGCCCCATTGATGTACTGGGCCGCACGCACTACCTTCTGTAGTGGCTTGCGGTCGGAGGCTGAGCAGTTGCCATACCAGGCAGTGATGCAACAGTCAGGATGCTCTCGATGATGGTGCAGCTGTAGAACCTTTTTGAGGATCTGAGGACCCATGCCAAATCGTTTCAGTCTCCTGAGGGGAAAAGGTTTTGTTGTGCCCTCTTCACGACTATCTTGGTGTGCTTGGACCATGTTCGTTTGTTGATGATGTGGACACCAAGGAACTTGAAGCTCTCAACCTCCTCCACTACAGCCCCGTCGATGAGAATGGGGGCGTGCTCGGTCCTCCTTTTCCTGTAGTCCACAACCATCTCCTTTGTCTTGATCACGTTGAGGGAGAGGTTGTTGTCCTTGCACCACACGGTCAGGTCTCTGACCTCCTCCCAATAGGCTGTCTCATCGCTGTCGGTGATCAGGCCTACCACTGTTGTGTCATCGGCAAACTTAATGATGGCGTTGGAGCAGTGGTGTAAAGTACTTAAGTAGTACTTTAAAGTATTTTTACTTAAGTCGTTTTTTGGGGTATTTGTACTTTACTTTTATATTTTTTACTACTTTTACTTCACTACATTCCTAAAGACAATTATGTACTTTTTACTCCAGACATTTTCCCTGACAACCAAAAGTACTAATTACAATTTGAATGCTTAGCAGTACAGGAAAAAGGTCAAATTCACACACTTATCAAGAGAACGTCCCGGGTCATCCCTACTGCCTCTGATCTGGTGGACTCACTAAACATAAATGCTTATTTTGTAAATTATGTCAGTGTTGGAGTGTGCCCATGGCTGTCAAAAAAAGTAATAAAAAAGGAAATTGTGCCATCTGTCTAACTAAGGTATCTTTACTTTTACTCAAGTATGACAATTGAGTACTTTTTCCACCTCTGTGTTGGAGTCGTGCAGTCATGAGTGAACAGGGATTACATGAGGGGACTGAGCACACACCCCTGAGGGGCCCCTGTGTTGAGGATCAGAGTGGCAGATGGGTTGTTACCCTCCCTTACCACCTGGGGGCGGCCCGTCAGGAAGTCCAGGATCCAGTTGCAGAGGGAGCTGTTTTAATCCCAGGGTCCTTAGCTCAGTGATGAGCTTTGAGGGCACTATGGTGGTGAACACAGCTGTATTCAATGAAAAGCATTCTCACATAGGTGTTCCTTTTGTCCAGGTGGGAAAGGGCAGTGTGGAGTGCAATAGAGATTGCGTCATCTGTGGATCTGTTGGGGCGGTATGCAAATTGGAGTGGGTCTAGGGTTTCTGGGATAATGGTGTTGATGTGAGCCAGGACCAGCCTTTCAATGCACTTCATGGCTACAGACATGAGTGCTACGGGTCGGTAGTCATTTAGGCAGGTTACCTTGGTGTTCTTGGGCACAAGGACTATGGTGGTCTGCTTGAAACATGGTATTACAGACTTGAGCGAATCACTGTTACTTCCTGCTTTAGTTTTTGCTTGTAAGCAGGAATCAGGAGAATAGAGTTATTGTCAGATTGGCCAAATGGATGGCGAGGGAGAGCTTTGTACGCGTCTCTGTGGGTGGATTAAAGGGTGTCTAGAGTTTTTTTTCCTCTGGTTGCACATGTAACATGCTGGTAGAAATTAGGTAAAATGGATTTAAGTTTCCCTGCATTAACGTCCGCGGCCACTAGGAGTGTCGCCTCCGAATGAGCAATTTTCTTGTTTGCTAATGGCCTTATACACCTCGTTGAGTGCGGTCTTAGTGCCAGTATCGGTTTGTGGTGGTAAATAGACAGCTCCGAAAACTTTCTTCTTAAATCCCACTTCTGACATCTACTTTGGGGCGGCAGGAAGCCTAGTGGTTAGATCATTGTGCCAGTAACCGAAAGGTTGCGGAATCGAATCCAAGAGTTGACAAGGTAAAAATCTGTCGTTCTGTCCACTGTTCCCCGGTAGGCCGTCATTGTAAATAATAATTTGATATCTCTGTCTCTTCTTCATGCGAATGACTGGGGTCTTATCCGGTGTCTGAAGTAAATCGTTTGCGTCCGACTCGTTAAAGAAAAAATCTTTGTCAATAGCACAATTGGTTAGGAGCCCATAAAACATCAGCCATCTCCGACGCCATTCTAACTGGAAGTCCTCACAAGGACAGTAAAATAAAAAGAACATTCGAACAGGTGGGGACATTTTACCGGTCCACACAAGGAAAACAGCAATTTTAGGGTTAGGTTTAGGGAAAACAGGATTTTTTTATGGGAATCAAGGATAGTAAAACAAACGTGTGTGTACCTTTGAGGGTGGCCTTTCTCAGGACCTTCATGGCGTACAGCTCGTTGTTGTCGGGAGGCGTTACCTTCCGCACCAAGAAAACCTGCAGGCAACACAAGACAACATCCAACTCTCAATCCCATAGAAAATGAAGAACTAGAATGGACATTCCAAATCAAGTCTGTGCTCTGTGATGGAGGGACCGGCAGCCATATTGAATGTATACATAGGTATTTCTATGGTCAATCCAGTGCATTAGGCTACAATCCTATGGGACTGACAAAGGGGAATGTTCATTGGTAGAACTACTCAATAAACAAAATACTTTGGTCTTTGATTTTCCATGGAGATTTTCTTGGAACTGCAAATGACATGCAAATACCATAAAATGCTAGACAATGTTCCATAAACTGCTAGGTAGACATCTATTATACTGAGCTAGTTAGTGAACAATATGGAAGTCAAACGTATCTATACATTTATTACATTCACAATCCATTTTGAAACGGCCAGACATCAAGAGCAATGAGCTCAACCAGATATTATGTTTTGCTATTTCTGATCTTGCAGTCTGATGGGAGAGTGGGAGATTAAATGGAACAAATACGAGTCTCCATGTTGAGTTGGTTTGTCTATATACAGTACCAGTCAAAAGTTTGGACACACCTACTCATTGAAGGGTTTTTATTTTGACTATTTTCTACATTGTAGAATAATAGTGAAGACATCAAAATTAAGAAATAACACATATGGAATCATGTAGTAACCAAAAAAGTGTTAAACAAATCAAAATATATTTTATATTTGAGATTCTTCAAAGTTGCCATCCTTTGCCTTGAAGACAGCTTTGCACACTCTTAGCATTCTCTCAACCAGCTTCATGAGGTAGACACCTGCAATACATTTCAATTAACAGGTGTGCCTTATTAACTTCTCTAGGGTAGGGGGCAGTATTTTGACGTCCGGATGAAAGGCGTGCCCGTAGTAAACTGCCTGCTACTCAGGCTCAGAAGGTAGTATATGCATATTATTAGTAGATTTGGATAGAAAACTCTGAAGTTTCTACAACTGTTTGAATGATGTCTGAGTATAACAAAACTCATATGGCAGGCAAAAACCTGAGAAAAATCCAACCAGGAAGTGTGGAAATCTGAGGTTTGTAGTTTTTCAAGTGATTTAGGGTGATTTAGTGACTTAGGGTTCATTTTGCACTTCCTAAGGCTTCCACTAGATGTCAACAGTCTTTAGAACCTTGTTTCATGCTTCTACTGTTACTGGGGAGAGAATAAGAGCTGTCTCAACCAGTGGACTGCCTGAGACCAATGAGTTGTTTACTGCGCAGTCAGGCAGGCGCGCTGTTCTTCTTTTTCCTCTGTAATGAATACGCTATTGTCCGGTTGGAATATTATCGAATATTTATGATAAAAAGACCCTAAGGATTGATTGTAAACTTCGTTTGACATGTTTCTACGAATGGTAATGGAACTTTTTGACTTTTCGTCTCGGGTTTTGCTCTCGCGCATTATGCCTTTGGAATAGTGATCTGAACACGAAGAAAACGGAGGTATTTGGACATAAATATGGAGTTTATCGAACAAAACTACATTTCTTGTGGGAGTCCTGGGAGTGCATTCCGACAAAAATCAGCAAAGGTAAGTGAAGATTTATAATACTATTTCTGAGTTTTGTTGACTCCAGAACTTGGCGGGTAACTGTATAGCTTGCTTTGATGGCTGAGCTCTGTACTCAGAATATTGAACAATGTGCTTTCGCCGTAAAGCCATTTTGAAATCTGACACGGCGGTTGCATTAAGGAGAAGTGTATCTATAATTCTTTCAATAACTGTTGTACATTTTATCAATGTTTATGATGAGTATTTTTGTAAATTGATGTGCTCATTCACCGGAAGTTTGAGGCAAAACATTTTCTGAACATCACGCGCCAATGTAAAATGTTTTTTTTTTTATATAAATATGAACTTTATCGAACAAAACATACATGTATTGTGTAACATTGAGTCCTGGGAGTGTCATCTGATGAAGATCGTCAAAGGTAAGTGATTCATTTTAGCTGTATTTCTGGTTTTTGTGACGCCTCTCCTTGCTTGGAAAATGGCTGTGTGGTTTTTCTTGTCTCAGCGCTGTCCTAACATAATCTAATGTTATGCTTTCGCCGTAAAGCCTTTTTGAAATCGGACAATGTGGTTGGATTGACGAGAAGTGCATCTTAAAAATGGGATATAATAGTTGTATGTTTGAGAAATGTGAATGAGATTTTTGTTGTTTTGAATTTTCCGCCCTGCTATTCACTGGCTGTTGAATAGTGTGTCCCGCGGGTGGGACGCTAGCGTCCCACATACCCCAGAGAGGTTAAAAGTTAATTTGAGCCAATCAGTTGTGTTGTGAAAAGGTAGGGGTGGTATACAGAAGATGGCCCTATTTGGTAAAAGACCAAGTCCATATTATGGCAAGAACAGCTCAAATAAGCAAAGAGAAACGACAGTCCATCGTTACTTTAAGACATGAAGGTCAGTCAATGAGGGAAATGTCAAGAACTTTGAACGTTTCTTCAAGTGCAGTCGCAAAAACCATCAAGCGCTATGATGAAACTGGCTCCCATGAGGACTGCCACAGGAAAGGAAGACCTAGTTACCTCTGCTGCACAGGATAAGTTGATTAGAGTTACCAGACGCAGAAATTTCAGCCCAAATAAATGCTACAGAGTTCAAGTAACAGACACATCAACATTAACCCTTTCACGCGTGAGTTCCAAATATCTCTAACGGTCGCCCCAGCGTGAGTTTTTTTATGCACGTGATGTTCGAACGTTCTCTCCATTCCAGAATGTGATTGTTACATAAACAACAACACTGAATGGCTCAGAGTGGGAGTGAGAGGTTACCGTGATTGACTGCCTAAACGCGCAATTTGTATCAATAAATCACTATCAGAAAATGTTTTGTGTGGTATTATTGATATATTTACTATTTTATTGACGTTTTTCAATTACCCGTGATAAATCATGCGTTCCGATTTTTGCATAAATTGTAAAGGGCGCATAGTATGTGTGTAAAATAATGTTTTGAAGGTTGTACTGATTATGATGAGCTAAGCTAATTCCAGCTTTGTGTATGGAGCCATGTTTGTTGACATACAATGCATTCTGGGTTTCACTTGATCGTCTGTCGGACCAAAGATGCTATAACAAAATAAGGTGAGTAAGGGTTCACTCATTTTTTGAGAACTTCAGGAAGTGAATGTGGGATGTGAATGATGGTAGACCACACCCCTTCAACAACTCATCTTGTCTTCTCTTATCAACTTCGGTTTCTGTGAGGTAAAAAAGCATGGCTGCGCGCTGAAACTAATCGTCGGATTACTTTCGATTTCTAGAAAGTGTTTTACTCAATTATTTTGATCAACGGTGAGCTCACCCGTGATGTGATTAATTGTACATAGTAATTGCTATTAGCTAATTCATAGTGTAGTTTATGTCAGCCGAGAGTTACAAAATATGACCGCTTGTGTTGCGTCAATCTTTCCTCAGCGCTAGGACAAATGTAGCCTACATTTTTCCGGTTAGGATGATTGTGTTATGCTATAGATACTTCTGTGAATATCTGAACATTGCATCCAAAAATAAACTGCTCACATTCTGGACATAACTTTGTAAGGACTGTGTTTGTGTAAATAGTTTCTGAAAAAAGTGTGGCCAGCTGAAATGTTGATTGTTGCGTCATTCGAAACTGGCCGTTCTAAATGAGTGTTCTAATCACACGGGGTGTGATCGTACGCTTCAGGGACCACTGTAGAACGATCACACCCCGTGTGATGGTACGTGTGAAAGGGTTAACTGTTCAGAGGAGACTGCGTGAATCAGGCCTCCATGGTCGAATGGCTGCAAAAAAACACTAAAGGACACCAATAAGAAGAAGAAACTTGCCTGGGCCAAGAAACACGAGTAATGGACATTAGACCGGTGGAAATCTGTCCTTTGGTCTGATAAGTCCAAATTCGAGATTTTTGGTTCCAACCGCCATGTCTTTGTATGACACAGAGTAGGTGAACGGATGATCTTCTCATGTGTGGTTCCCACCGTGAAGCATGGAGGTGCTGTGATGGTGCTTTGCTGGTGACACTGTCTGTGATTTATTTAGAATTCAAGGCACACTTAACCAGCATGGCTACCACAGCATTCTGCAGCGATGCGCCATCCCATCTGGTGTGCGATTAGTGGGACTATCATTTGTTTTTCAACAGGACAATGAACCAACACACCTCCAGGCTGTGTAAGGGCAATTTGACCAAGAAGGAAAGTGATGAGTGCTGCATCAGATGACCTGGCTTCCACAATCACCCAACCTCAACCCAATGTATTTATTTTACCTTTATTTAACTAGGCAAGTCAGTTAAGAACAAATTCTTATTTTCAATGACAGCCTAGGAACAATGGGTTAACTGCCTCGTTCAGGGGCAGAACAACAGACTTTTACCTTGTCAGCTAGGGGGATTCGACCTTCCAGTTACATGTCCAACGCTCTAACCACTAGGCTACCTGCCGCCCCAATTGAGATGGTTTAGGATGAGTTGGACTGCAGAGTGAAGGAAAAGCAGCCAACATGTGCTCAGCTTATGTGGGAACTCCTTCAAGACTGTTGGAAAAGCATTCCAGGTGAAGTTGGTTGAGAGAAGGCCAAGAGTGTGCAAAGCTGTGATCAAGGCAAAGGGTGGGTACTTTGAAGAATACAAAATACACTTTTTTGGTTACTACATGATTCCATATGTGTTATTTCATAGTTTTGATGTCTTCACTATTATTCTATAATGTAGAAAATAGTAAAAATAAAGAAACCCTTGAATGAGTAGGTGTCCAAACTTTTGACTGGTCCTGTACATACTAACTGAACTAATTACAATGGACATTGAATGGATTTGTCAATAATGTGTTTAACGTGGTCTAAATAAAGTTAATCTAGACCACCTCCTGTGCCACAATGCTAGAGGAGTGGGTGAAGCAGTGAGCTGAATGACAGGTGTGTGTGTCTGTGTCTAACAGTGTTGCTTCCATCCCTCTTCTTGCCCCAACCTGGGCTCAAACCAAAGACTCGCTGAACACATCGTCTACTGACACACAAGAAGCATCGTTACCCATCGCACCACAAAAACTCTGCAAGGGAAACAACCATTTCAAGGTCTCAGAGTGAGTGACGTCACCGATTGAACCCCACTAGCACGCACCGCTAACTAGCTAGTCATTTTTCACATCGGTTACATGTTTGTGTGTCTCAGGCTAATACAGGTGTGGATTACTAACATAGTGGCACCAGAGCACGCCGGAACAATCTCAAACCATACCAATGACCATACAAATGTAAATGGTTTCTTGCATCTTCTGGCTTTAACCGCTTAATTATGGTGCATACGCTTTTTTGATCTGTCCACAAACACAATAAGAAGCAATACTTTGGGGGATTGAACACTACATTTTGGAAACCGTTTCAAATGTTTCCTAGGAAACAGTTTTTTTTTTGCATGCTTATTTAGAGGCAAATGATTAAGTATTTTGACTGTAGTGATTAGCTTTCAACGGTCAAGTGCTGTCATCAGCAACATGAGTTGTTCCCCTAAAAAGATGGGCGTTCAAAACATATACATGTCTATAGCAATGTGAACCACGTCTCACATCTTTCATGAGGGTGTATTTGAACAAAGGCAATGTGCTACCTTAGAGGGGTGACGTCTTACCTTGCCGAAAGAGCCCTGGCCCAGCACTTTGAGCAGCTCAAACTGGCGAGCGTCGGCCTTCTCCGAACCTTCCTTGACCACGTGGGTGATGTTAATCTCCTTGATGATGTCATCCTCCTAGAGAGAGATTGAGGGGGAGAATGTCCATTATCCAGGAGACACCACATTATCCATGATACCGCAGCATAGTAGGCGGAGGAAACCTTTCCAAGCTTGATTATAATCTACACAATGCGAAAACATTTAAACCCGTCTGCTCATCAGACTGATCTTAACCATGATACAACACACACGTGTTTTCAAGTGACTGTGTATTTTGAGGTTGAATACACCGATTTGAACTTCAGCCGCCTGTCCTTTAGTACAAATCGGTCTCTCTTGGATCTCTCCAAATGGATCAGTGAGGAAACTGACAGACGTTTTAGCACATGAAGATGGAGAATATTTCAGAATGGGAAAGGAGGCCACTAGAAAGTTGCTGGGAGGTTACTCTTTTCTCACACAAGGGTGTGTCCTGATCAAAGTGTGTGTACATTCGAGCAACGATTCAGAGAAGCCAACCGAAAAGAGGAAGAGGGTAGAAAACAATAGGTGTAGCCAAGAGAGTATAGAAAGCGAGAGAGCTAGTTGAGAGAAAGGAAATGGCTTGGTGCAACAGTGCTATCCAATGCTAGTGTTTCCTTCGAAGGACACAGAGCAGTAATACACACAGGGTTTATCCTAAAGACGAGTTCAACATTCTCAACGACTGAAGAAAACATCTGGGCACAGACCGATAGAGAGAGGAAACAAGAGAGTAGAAAGAAAACCCTGTGAAAGTTAACCACGGGAAGTTCACAACCCTGATGTACGTTTGTGTTGTGAGTCTCACTGGAAACAAACTGCCTAGCACCATTTACTGTCAATGATATTGAGAATGGTAACCATAGCCACAGCTTGAAATAATTATATTTTCACACCAGCGTTGTAGCAAAGAGGCTGCTTTTGAGGTTAGGCCTACTTTACCTTAGCCAAAACATCTTCAATAGCTGTATCATACTGCAATTACAACGGAACATTCACACAATAGGCTTGGGCGATATATATTTTATACTGTACACTGGATTATTAGAAATATCGACGGAGGCGTTGTGCTACGCCAGTGCTTATAACTATAAGAAATCTAAGATATGTCAAACTAATTAGAGCCAGCATTTTGTTTGCTAACTTGCTAGCTAAGTGGATAGAAGTCAAGATCAAGCATCTTGGTTACAGCAGAGACTTTTTTTTTTTATTAGTGCCCCTTGTGTGCACTTCCGCTAATACCATATACCCCAGTATGGTACAGAAACGGTATGAAAATCTGGATACCGCCCAACCCTAGTACTCACAGACCAACTTTTGTTATGTTGAACTGCATCTGCAGTCTGTGTCCCTGAGCAAATACATTGCCTTCATACAGTACTTTATACCACGTTTGCTTAGAGTTAGACATTACTCAAGAATAATAACCAACCCCAGGCCCCTTATGGGACCGTATGCAGAATTAAAGCATGGTAGAGTAGTAACCATGTGAAGTGAACCAACCAAGACCACCTTGAGTGGACAAAGTCCTACTACTGAGGGTGAAACTAACACTAGACACTAACACTCAGTGGTGTAAAGTACTTAAGTAAAAATACTTAAGTTGTTTTTTGGGGTATCTGTACTTTACTATTTATATGTTTGACTACTTTTACTTCACTACATTCCTAAATACAATTCTGTACTTTTTACTCCATACATGTTCCCTGACACCCAAAAGTACTCGTTAAATTTTGAATGCTTAGCAGGAAAGGAACATTTTCTAATTCACACATTCATCAAGAAAACATCCCTGGTCATCCCCACTGCCTCTGATCTGGTGGACTCACTAAACACATGCTTTGTTTGTAAATTATGTCTGTGTTGGCGCATGCCCCTGGCTATCCATAAATAAAAAAAATAAAATGGTACCACCTGGTTTGCTTTATATAAGGAATTTGAAGAGATGTATACTTTTACTTACTTTTGATACTTAAGTATATATTTTAGCAATTACATTTACTTTTGATACTTAAGTATATTTAAAACCAAATACTTTTAGACTTTAACTCAAGTAGTATTTTACTGGGTGACACACTTTTACTTGAGTAATTTTCTGTTAAGGTATCTTTACCTCAAGTATGACAATTGGTTACATTTTTCCACCACTGCTAACACTTCTGACCAAACACTTCTACCACACTGCTAAACCACTTAAACTGACAACAATAACACCAATTTTTTTATGTAACCTTTATTTAAACGAGGCAAGTTAGTTAAGAACAAATACGTATTTACAATGATGGCTTACACCCCCTGCCAAACCCTCCCCTAACCCGGACAACGCTGGGCCAATTGTGCGCCGCCAAATGGGACTCCCGATCACTGCCGGTTGTGACACAGCCTGGGAACGAACCAGGGTCTATGGTGACACCTCTAGCACTGCAATAGACTGCTGTGCCACTCGGGAGGCCTAACTTGTGACAAGTTAATCTTTTTAAAGTAAAAACCTTCACGAACCCACTGTATATAACGTCTCATAACGCTAGCATGGTTTATTGCAATAAATATAAAATAATGTACCTTAGTAACAAATCACAAAGAACCATACGTTAATATTTTTCCATTTTCCTACTATCAATATTTATCTTTGTTTAGGTTACAAATAACTACACATGCTGTGAAGCAGTTAGCATGGTTTACACCTGTGAAGGTAATAATGATAAACACCCGCAATTAACATTTAAAAGTGAGATTTTCACTGGGCAGTTACTTTAAAGGTAATTTCCTGCAATTCTACACATTTCGTCATAAACTCAGCAAAAAAAGAAACGTCCCTTTTTCAGGACCCTGTCTTTCAAAGAATTCGTAAAATTCCAAATAACTTCACCAAAAGAAAGATGCCCAGGGTCCCTGCTCATCTGCGTGAACGTGCCTTAGGCATGCTGCAAGGAGGCATGAGGACTGCAGATGTGGCCAGGGCAATAAATGGCAATGTCCGTACTGTGAGACGCCTAAGACAGAAGCTACAGGGAGACAGGACGGAAAGCTGATCGTCCTCGCAGTGGCAGACCACGTGTAACACCTGTACAGGATCGGTACATCCAAACATCACACCTGCGGGACAGGTACAGGATGGCAACAACAACTCAGAGTTACACCAAGAACGCACAATCCCTCCATCAGTGCTCAGACTGTCCGCAATAGGCTGAGAGAGGCTGGACTGAGGGCTTGTAGGCCTGTTGTAAGGCAGGTCCTCACCAGACATCACCGGCAACAACGTCGCCTATGGGCACAAACCCACCGTCGCTGGACCAGACAGGACTGGCAAGAAGTGCTCTTCACTGACGAATCGCGGTTTTGTCTCACCAGGGGTGATGGTCGGATTGACGTTTATCGACGAAGGAATGAGCGTTACACCGAGGCCTGTACTCTGGAGCGTGATCGATTTGGAGGTGGAGGGTTCGTCATGGTCAGGGGCGGTGTGTCACAGCATCATCAGACTGAGCTTGTTGTCATTGGAGGCAATTTCAACGCTGTGCGTTACAGGGAAGACATCCTCCTCCCTCATGTGGTACCCTTCCTGCAGGCTCATCCTGACATGAACCTCCAGCATGACCACCAGACATACTGCTTGTTCTGTGAGTGATTTCCTGCAAGACAGGAATGTCAGTGTTCTGCCATGGCCAGCGAAGAGCCCGGATCTCAATCCCATTGAGCACGTCTGGGACCTGTTGGATCGGAGGGTGAGGGCTAGGGCAAATCCCCCCAGAAATGTCCAGGAATTTGCAGGCGCCTTGGTAGAAGAGTGGGGTAACATCTCACAGCAAGAACTGTCAAATCTGGTGCAGTCCATGAGGAGGAGATGTACTGCAGTACTTAATGCAGCTGGTGGCCACACCAGATACTGACTGTTACTTTTGATTTTGTCCCCCCCTTTGTTTACATTTTAGTCATTTAGCAGACGCTCTTATTCAGAGTGACTTACAGTAGTGAATGCATACATTTGATACATTTTTTTCCGTACTGGTCTTTGTTCAGGGACACATTATTCCATTTCTGTTAGTCACATGTTTGTGGAATTTGTTCAGTTTGTCTCAGTTGTTCAATCTTGTTATGTTCATACAAATATTTACACATGTTAAGTTTGCTGAAAATAAATGCAGTTGACAGTGAGAAGACATGTATTTTTATGCTGAGTAGCTCCATTAACTTTTCTACATACTTTGTTTGTCATTCACCATCCCATAAATTATTTTGAAAAAACAAGCAGTACCCCGCCGCTGCTAAATGAATATAGGAGAAACACTGACAACACATCCTGACTAACGGACATCTCCTGCCCCATAGTCCACACACAATCATATGACAATAAGCGAAGATCTAATTCTGTATTCTGAAGCCTTCATCTTAAGTCGAAAATTCACTTAATTGCATGACCATTCTCCCCAGTGTGAAGACCACATTACCTTCCACTGGGTCCTGTTGATACTGTCTGCATGGGAGGCGTCTGTCTCATTGCCTGTCTCTTTCTCTGTAGAGGTGCCATGGCCAATCTGTGTCTGTGGTGCGCTGATGCTGGTCAAAGCCTTGTTATGGTGCTTCTTGAAGAGGTAGAGGGTCAGCAAGCGGCTCACTTTAAACTTCCTCCTGTCCTTTTCCATCTCAACATCGCCTTGCCAGCCTAGACCCCATCCCAGTCCTAACCCCCCTACCTCCGGACAGAGTCCCCACTCTCATACCAGACTGGTAGACTGCATGGTAAGATGGGGTGAAAGTTGTACTCTCTGTATGTAAGCAAACTCTGTTAGTTCTGTGTGTCCTGTCCTCTGAAAGCAGAGAGCTCTGGCTACTGCTGAACACAGAGAGAGAGAGAGAGAGAGAGAGCGAGAGGCAGGAAGGAACAAAGAGTCTGCTCTGAGACCTGTATGCAGAACCCACACAACTAGTGTGTGAATGAGAGAGAGATAGAGAGAGACAGTTCATCCTCAGCCCTCCTCTCTGAAGTCGATGTCACAGATGATAAATCTCCTCCTTCCTGCTGGAACTGACAGGTCAGCGGCCCCTCCCGTCCCATCATGCGCCGCTCTGCCCCGTTTCCCTTTGGCTATGGTCACAGAGCGGGCAGAGTGACGAGGTGTTGCCTCCCTAACTGCCAACACCATGACCCAGACAGCAAGAGAGACAGGGGAAAAAGAGTGAGAGCAAGAGAGCACGAGAGAGAGATCGAGAGAGAGAGAGAGAGGAGACCGGGACACTTTTACAGCCTGATGACAGGCATCGCTTACAGCCTCTTTCCTGCCATCCTCGTCTCTACCCCTGTCTTTGTGTGAGAAGAGGGCCTTCCACATCCCTACAAACACAGTCACTGTGTGTCTATATGAGTCAATACACACTTCCTCTTAGCTTCACAGAACACTATTTCACTCAAAGTCTCCATCTACTTGCTAAGTCACTTTCTTTTGCAGGCTCCTAAGATTGCATATTAGATACTATAGAGCTCTATTGCTCTACTATAACCAGATCAAGACATCTTGTATAGTGTATCACTGCTACTGTAATGCAGATCAACTGTCTTCATACAGTAATAACACAGAGCCTAGTCCTGGACTAAGAGACACTTTAAATGGAGAGTCAATGAAGCTTGAGGAATCCCTTTAAAGCTATGTGACGATAGCCTTAGAAAATCCACAGGGATTTTAAACTGATGTCGAAGAGTGCATTTTTAGAGCCAAGATGTGAGCAAGGTGCCAATACTTCTAAAGAAATACATTCTCTTCTCAGACAGCCACACCTAGGTGGATGGACTATAGAGCGAAATGCAATAGCTCTCCAGTCATTTGAGTCAGACAGACAGTAATTTAGTCGCTGCATATGCTAGCATTGTTGACAGTATTGATTTAGCCCAGCAAAGCAATAGAGGAACAGAGTGTATTGCCTTGGCAGTAAGCTAAAGCCAATGAATGAGGAATAATCTTACCTTGGCATTAATATTGGCAAAGTCCTTCTCTACCCAGGTAATATGGGACCGGTCCTGATTGGAAGGTGTCACAGGGAAAAGGATTTCAGTTTTGTATGTCACAGAGTCTTGCATCGGGTCAAATATCCGTGGTTCCGCACAGTTGACCCGCAAAGAAATCAGCTGGCGAGTGGAACGGTTCATTATTATGTTAATTCAGGCTTTCGTTCATTTAGACCAAACGCAGGCCATATCAATTTTAAACTGGTGGCTGGTAAAAGTTTGAGTAGAGCCTACTAAATAAATACATTTTTGCAGACAATATGCGATTCTTGGAATAGTTTAATTGAAAAGTTTCAAGTAAACTATTTGATTATCTAAACAATATTGAATGTAAAGGTCTTGTTTTATTACGTCGGCTATAAGCTTTCAATGTGCCGCATTTCATTGTGTTAATAAGATAGGCCTTTCACTCTTAATTCATGGAACGGTTTCCTTTTATCCAAATGTTGAAAAGACATGCAGACAAATTAACAGGGAGGAGAATAATAGCCTACTACTCTGGAGTCATAAAAAACATGAAATAAATGTATGTTATTTGTCGTGTTACGGATCGGCTCTTGAAACAGTTCTATGCGGGTGGGTCGGGTTGGGCTCGGAATTGACGTGGCCCATACAGGACTCGTCACATGCAGCGTTTACAGCAAAGGTTGGTTGTCGAGGCGATGGAAGGAGAAAAATAAGCTATGTTTTTGTATGATGTTACCACATGACATTGGGTCAGCCACCAATAAAGGCATTATTTTAGGCTAGGAGTTGTGGGCTCTATAAATAAGTGACACACATGGACACAGTGGAGGGGCAGTGAACTTGCGTCCTGTCCACCCACGTTCTCCTTTAACACACACACAAAGCTAATAGCGAATATAGACAATTGTTCCACAGTCTCTTGCTCTTCCGAGAAGGCTGCAACCCATTTTCTAAGCCAAGTTGTAAATTAGTTCATTTCACCTGACAGAACACTCAATAGGCTTTTGCACACTGTGCTGACTAGAAGTAATTCAAGTTCTTTGTAGAGAGATGGAACGAGTACGATTCCCAGAGACAAGGCAAATCTGCTCAAAGTGGTGCTGGGTACCCCCCCCCCAAAAAAAAACAAGGTATCAAAATCAGTGACTTTAGAATGGTATAACTACTAAAACATTTTGCTACAATGATAGCATTTATAGTTTCTCAGTCATCATTGTTCATGTATTCTAGAAAGTCTCAGACACAAGTGATGAATAACAAAATGTCAACTTATTTGAAGTCAGAGGATCTAGGAGGGTCTATTTTGACTGTACTCTGGCCTTTGCCTTTCCACTGTGACAGTCAGGAAGGATAAGTAGCTCGGTCAAGGTCAGAGGCTACTGCCAGATGCGTTTCCTACGCCTACCTCTCAGGTCACTGAAACCCCTTTTTTAGCTCCTAAAATACACCACACACAGAGCCAAGCAATACACACACACACACACACACACACACACACACACACACACACGTGGTGTGATACTTGCCTGGGGCACACGAAAACCCTGTTTGGTGCGAAATATGTGCCTCCACATCTTGTCGATCGGAGTTTCCCATGTCACACTGTCTAGGACTTCGACACATACTGTGAGGCACTCAGAATGGGGCAATAAGCGAATCTTACACACACATGCAAATGGGGAAATGCAAAGAGCATGTCACCCCGGTAGAAGACTGATTTATTGCAGATAATCTGAGGAGGAAACAAAAAGACTTCCTAAGGAAGTCACAGCAAACTAAACTCAGTCATGACCAGAAAGAGACAAACAAACACATACCATGTAATACGCACGCACACACGTATAAAAGTACCCACAAACCACTTATCAAAATGCCCCTGCAGAGCAATGCAGACACTTCTTTCTACATCGTGTTGGACCATAAGGGCCTCGACTTGAGAAAGCCATGGTGAAAAAGAGGAAGGGATGGATTCTTTAGAGTCACTGTGCTGTGTTGCTAAGCAGCAGGCAGGGACAACAGACATGTACTAACTGATTGAGGACCTTTACCACATAATTGTATCTTAGAACTGTGCCATTTATTGGCACTCTATGAGCTTTACTCAGAGTTTTTGTCTGTTCCCTGTACAATAACCTAACGTGAAAATAATTGAGATAATAAAGTCAGCCCAACAAGTGCAGCCAGGGCGGAAACACTGAATATCTGCAGGAGAAGCAATATATCACCCACTTTTTTTGAAAGATAAGTGCTGAGCGAATAGTGCTTTAAAAAAATAATAATAGTGGTATCCAAATTGGTAGTTAGTCTTGTCCCATTGCAGCAACTCCCATTACAGACTCGGGAGAGGCAAAGGTCGAGAGACATGTGTCCTCCGAAACACAACCCAGCCGAGCCGCACTGCTTCTTGACACAATGCCTGCTTAACCCGGAAGCCAGCTGCACCAATGTGTCAGAGGAAACACCGTACACCTAGCGACCGTGTCAGCGTGCATTGCTAGAGCGAGATGGGTCAAAAACATCCCTGCCGGCCAAACCCTCCCCTAACCCGGACGACGCTGGGCCAATTGTGCGCCACCCCACGATTTGTGCTTTTTAAGGTCGGTTCGGTTTGATTATAAAAAAAGGATATCACAGTTTGATTATTTTGACATTAAATGCACTATGCAATATGAGGGTTGAATGCTGTAACAGTGAATAAAACAATTAATAAAAGTCCTGCTTATCACTTATTAACAATCATTTATTCACATTACTTTAAGAAAAATTGTTTTACTTGATCACTTTATTATTTCATTCCAAACCAACATCTCATCTCTATAGAGCTGCTGCCTATGCTGTCTGACAAAATCACAATTTTAGTAGTTATTTCAAGTAAACAAGGCATACCAACTATCAATCACTTAGATCAACTGCTTTCTATCCCTTTCGATCATGTGTGCTTTCTTCTCTTTACGCCAATTTATGCTTGATTGGGAAATGCTGACCAAAGGCTCTGTAGGGAGAGTGTGATGCCGTGAGCCTCACAATTTTTTTAACAATGCGGAGGGCTCCGTATTGACATGATTGGTCGACGTAGGTGGGGGCGGTATACCCTGTATAAACACAAACTCACTTGCAGAACTTTGACGAAAGGCTATCAGAACAAGTCACAATAAAACATCTTTATGATGTGTAGGGATTTCAAAGACACGAAAATGAGTTTGAACTCCTGGAAAGAGAATGGGGCGGTAATGGGGATAGATGCGGTAGAGAGGTCAATGGAATGCAGACCGTGGGGGATAGAAGGATGCTAGATTGGCACACATTCAACAAATCTGATCTAACAACGTGGATATTTGTCAAATCTGTCATGATTGATGTATTTTAACAGGCCCACAATGTGGTTACTAAAATCCGATTTTGACTGAAAACCAGTCAGCATCTGGTGTGACCACCATGCGAAGTTGCTGGATATCGGCGGGAGCTGGAAAACGCTGTCTAACATGTCGATCCAGTGCATCCCAAACTTGCTCAATGGGTGACAAGTCTGGTGAGTATGCAGGCCATGGAAAAACGGGGATATTTTCAGCTTCCAGGAATTGTGTACAGATCCTTGTGACATGGGGCCGCACATTATCACATTATCGTGCTGAAACATGAGGTGATTGCGGCTGATTAATGGCACGATAATAGGCCTCAGGATCTCATCACAGTATCTCTATGCATTCAAGTTGCCATCAATAACATGCAATTGTGTTCATTATGCGTAGCTTATGCCTGCCCATACCATAACCTCACCATGTGGCACTCTTGATCACAACGTTGACATTAGAAAACCGCTCGCCCACATGCGGTCTGTCATCTGCCCGGTACAGTTAAAACCGGGATTCATGCGAAGAGCACACTTATCCAGCATGCCAGTGGCCATCGAAGGTGAGCATTTGCCCACTGAAGTTGGTTACGATGCCGAACTGCAGTCAGGTCAAGACCCTGGTGAGGACGACGAGCACGCAGATGAGCTTTCCTGGGATCATTTCTAACAGTTTGTGCAGAAATTCTTTGATTGTGCAAACCCACAGTTTAGTCAGCTGTCCGGGTGGCTGGTCTCAGACGATCCCGCAGGTAAAGAAGCCAGATGTGGAGGTCCGGGGCTGCCGTGGTTACACGTGGTCTGCGGTTGTGAGGCAGGCTGAACGTCCGGCCAAATTCTCTAAAACGACATTGAGGTGGCTTATGATAGAGAAATGAAAATTCAAATCTCTGGCAACAGGTCTGGTGGACATTCCTGCAGTCAGCATGCAATTGCACACTCCCTCAACTTGACATCTGTGGCATTGTGTTGTGTGACAAAACTGCACCTTTTAGAGAGGCCTTTTATTGTCCCCAGCACAAGGTGCACCTGTGTAATGATCATGCTGTTTAATCAGCTTCTTGATATGCCACACCTGTCAGGTGGATGGATTATCTTGGCAAAGGTGCAGTCTTTTTACGTCATACTATCTTGGCTGAGCTCCTATGTCAAGCACCGGGAAACAGCCCCCAAAATCTCAGAAGAGGTAAGGTCTTGTCTTTTCATTTAGCCTGTGGCTTGTAATTAAGATGGATGGCTATAGAGATTAGCACTGAATCACTACGAGTGGTGCGGTGCAGACCAATTCATTGGATGAGTATGACAGCTCCCCAAAGCGCAAGCTGTATGACTGCTCTGACTTCTGTGGAGGCCTCATCGTAGCAAATGCTGCACGGCCACTGTAGACGTCAGATTGAAAGGCTCTACATGGTCAGTCTCCGTGTCTGCTCTACACAGACTGGACAAGTTTAAGCGGGCGCGCAATGGATTGTGGTCATTGTAGTTCATTACTATGTTTTCTGCACTAAACCATTTGGAATATTGGCCTGTTGAAAACTCCCTACTATATCGCACAGTTCAGGCTTGATCTGATTTCTCTCTACAGAAATTGCACATCGAGCCCATAGAAAAAAAAAACAGAATGAAATGGAATTCAAATAATTGAACCGACATTGGTAAATTAGTTGTTGAAAAACCGACATTTTGGTTAACTGCTCAGCACTATAAGTGAACAAGAGAAACATGCACGCAAGTACACATGCATGTGCATAGTGTTGTTGTGTCACTGAACAATTCAGTGTGCTCCGTTTTGGTTACTTCTCATTCAATATCTGTACTGAAAGGTCATGATCCATTGCACTAAACTCTGTTTGCTTCTGCAGCGAATCAGCAAAGAAAAGGAAGGAGAGGAAATGACTTGCATGCCGACAGGCCGGAATAAATATTTTTGTGCTGAAATTTAATTTGCCTTCCATTAAGACCTGAAGTTGCATGAAGCTAACCATTTCTTTCTGAATACAGAATCTCTGGCGGCTTTCATTACCTTGAATTAGTGTGAGATGGAATTGGTTGAAATACAATGACAAGAAAAGGTAAGAATACAACTCAATAGGTGTGCGAGTCATCCTAAATGAGTCTGGTACAAATGAACTTAAACACCCACACCAGTAGAAATCCACTTTGAGCTGAAAGATGGCCAGAGCTTACCCATGATGTTTCACAATGTAAATCAATTCTTATTCAAAGTCTAATCGATTTTGGGCTTGAAGGGTTAAATCCGAATTTGTGACTTCAGATTTATTAATTATAAACATCTGATGCAAAGTTCTTCCAATTCGCTAGTCATCTAAGAGCCAAACGGCTTTTCTCTGTGGCCTTTGGGTCAAAATTGGCTATATCAAATTCATGAAAACAAAAATGAGCTTTTTGGTCTTAATTTAAGGTGAAGGTGAGTTGGGTTTAAAATCAGATTTTAAGAAGAAAAATGTTCAAATTAACAGCGTTTATGACTTTGTGGCTGTGACGACCCTACACTTCTCATGGAGCAAATTAAAATAGCGGGTGCAAACTAATGTTTTTGCACGCTTTAGAACCCCGCTTCGCCCCAAGATGAATGGTTTTGACTCCTAAAGTTTAATGCAAATTCATTTAGATAATGCATTGATTTATAGCTGCACAATTTAGATAATGCATTGTGATATATAGCTAGCTAGCGTGCTGAAATAAGAGAACAAAAAATATAGCGATTTGATAATGTCCGTGTGCATGTCCAAATATTAATGAAGTCTGGAATCCAATAGTTTCACTGGAATTATCAAACGGCAAGAGTCAGAAAAACGCCAACCCTCAGCATGTCAACAGCTCATACAGGCACCGCTGAGACTCATAACAGGTAGGCTGGTAGTCTTTCTGAAATTATTATTTTCACCTGACTTACAGTATGCCACTCTTAACTGAAATGGTGCTCATAACTTCCACTAGCTGGCTAAGGTTAGCATGCTAGCTACTTACACTGACCGCCAGTGCCCTATTTGTCTGCTACACGAGGAAATCAACACGTTCCCACCCCCAATTCCTGAATATGTAGTGCATTCGGAAAGTATTCAGACCCCTTCACTTTTTTCCACGTTACAGCCTTATTCTAAAATTGATGAAATAAAAATGTTCCTCATCAATCTACAGACAATACCCCATAATGTCAGTGAAAACAGGTGTTTAGAAATGTTTGCAAAAGTATTAAAAATAAAAACAGTACAGCTTATTTACATAAGTATTCAGACCCTTTGCTGTGAGACTCGAAATTGAGCTCAGGTGCATCCTGTTTCCATTGACCATCCTTGATGTTTCCACAACTTGGAGTCCACCTGTGGTAAATTCAATTGATTGGACATGATTTAGAAAAGTACACGCCTGTCTATATAAGGTCCCACAGTTGACAGTGCATGTCAGAGCAAAAACCAAGCCATGAGGTTGAAGGAATTGTCCGTAGAGCTCCGAGACAGGATTGTGTTGAGGCACAGATCTGGGGAAGGCTACAAAAAAGAATCTACAACATTGATGGTCCCAAATAACACAGTGGCTTCCATCATTCTTAAAATGCAAGAAGTTTGGAACCACCAAGACTCTTCCTAGAGCTGGCCGCCCAGCCAAACTGAACAATCGGGGGAGAAGGGCCTTGGTCAGGGAGGTGACCTAGAACCCAATGGTGTGTTAGCAGGATTACAAGATGATGTTATATTTCTGCACCAAATGATTATTAAATAAAACAGAGTAAGGTTCTTAGGACTCTCGCTCTCCTTTTCTGAGTTAACTGAGAGAAGTCTTTATGGAGCTTGGGCTGGCAACTGATTAAGTGATGGCTTGGTGATAAAAAATTAAAAAAAACCTACAGCTACAGCTGGCATTCCATAGATCAGATGTGGTGGATGTCACCGAGATAGCCTGGAGGAACAGAACAAAGGCCTCAGTATTCCTGATTATCCTGGCATCTGGGAGACAACACCAGAAGCATGTGACCACAGGATGAACCCAAAGTGGCTTATGGTGCCCCCAATCTCAATGGGAGGGGTTGTACCAGCTTTGAGAAATCTTGGTATCGGGTATATAAGGAACAGCATGGTCTTTAAAGGGTAGGCTCTCGGCCCAACAGTCAAGAGCGTTGGGTCGACGGTTTCATAATTGCAATAATTAATCGATATTGAATAAAGATGATTGTTTGAAGAAATGACCAAGTCTCTCTCACTTGAATAGAATATTCCACCACAATGGTCACTCTGACAGAGCTCGATCCTCTTTGGAGATGGGAGAACCTTCCAGAAGGACAACCATCTCTGCAGCACTCCACCAATCAGGCCTTTATGGTAGAGTGGCCAGATGGAAGCCACTCTTCAGTAAAAGGCACATGACAGCCCGCTTGGAGTTTGCCAAAAGGCACCTAAAGGACTCAGACCACGAGAAACAAGATTCTCTGGTCTGATGAAACCAAGATTCAACTCTTTGGCCTGAATGCCAAGCATCAGGTCTGGAGGAAACCAGGCAACGCTCATTACTTGGCCAATACTATCCCTACGGTGAAGCATGGCGGTGGCAACATCATGCTGCGGGGATATTTTTCAGTGGCAGAGACTGGGAGACTAGTCAGGATCGAGGGAAAGATGACTGGAGCAAAGTACAGAGAGATCCTTCATGAAAACTTGCTCCAGAGCCCTCATGACCTCAGACTGGGCCGAAGGTTCGTCTTCCAACAGGACAATGACCCTAAGCACACAGTCAAGACAACGCAGGAGTGGCTTCGGGACAAGTCTCTGAATGTCCTTTAGCGGCACAGCCAGAGTCCGGACATCTCTGGAAAGACCTGAAAATTGCTGTGCAGCGACACTCCCCATCCAGCCTGGCTTGAGAGAATCTGCAGAGAAGAATGGGAGAAACTCCAAATACAGGTGTGCCAAGCATGTAGCGTCATACCCATGAAGACTCGAGGCTGTAATCGCTGCCAAAGATGCTTCAACAAAATAGAGTAAAGGGTCTGAATACATATGTAAATTTGCCCCAAATTTAAAAAAAACAAACAGTTTTGCTTTGTCATCATGGGGTATTGTGTGTAGATTGATGAAGGAAGATAGATAGATATACACACACATAAAAATAATGGAGCAGCCTTATTTAAAAAAAAAAAAATAATAAAAAAAAAAGGATTTTAAGTGAAGGGGTGTGAAAACTTTACGAATGCACTGTATTAGCAGCCTGCGTCAGTCTTCAAGGTGGAACCTAAACAAGAATTTCTGCTCTACGACAGGAATTACTCGAAATAGGTGCTGCAACATCCTTTGAGGTGGCCCTTTAATGTGTTTATAACAGACACTACACCCTTCAAAATCACTTCCACATTCAGTAATAAAACACTTTCACATCAAAACCATATGTTTAGCGGCATAGCATCAATGTCGACCGATTGATGTATTGCGCAGTAGTGACCACACGAGGGCGGTGTAGGTCTATTCTCTGTCCACTGCAACAGGACAACTCTCCATTTGAGACCCAGTGAGTACAGAACGACTACATGGTGCAGCTGTGGCCAAGAAAGAACATGTTCCTACTGTTCCAGCTCAACAAAGCACCCCTCCCGAGTATCATATATATCTAT
This sequence comes from Salmo salar, assembly GCF_965601325.2. NCBI lineage: Eukaryota > Metazoa > Chordata > Actinopteri > Salmoniformes > Salmonidae > Salmo > Salmo salar. The sequence goes on along the minus strand of NC_138299.1, from coordinate 8,392,126 downwards.
GACATAACTACTTCAGTGTGGTGGGGCAATGAGAGATGGAGTGACATGAGTGGAGCGAGGGAGAGCGAGCAAGAGAGAGAGGACAGAGCCAAGGACAGATATCACACAAGGGAGGAAAAGTGATAGGGCGAGAGTGCGAGACAGTGAAAGGGAAAGTGAGATCTCGGTGAGTGAGGCTGTGTTAGATGAGAAGCTGTGTAAAAGACACCAAAGCCTCTCAGAGTAGTATGATGATCTAGGGTCTGTTTCGCCTTTTAGATCATAATGAATAAAATGACATGGGACAGGTGGGGATCTGATCCCAGCACTCCTACTCAGAGGCTTTGTGGATACGGGCCCTGACCAGGTAAAGGAGAAAAGATCAAATAAAAACGAGAGATTTGGGAGGATACAAAAAGCAGCCGGTAGAGAAGACAGTCAAAGCAGCCTAGTAAAGAAGAGAGGGATGAGAGAGACAAAGAAATGAGTCTAGTGGAGGAGAAGAGAAGGGAGGATGAGACTGTTCACTCAGGCGGGTGCCAGATTGATAGACACTGGCCTTTGTCTCCCCTTTCTCTGTGCAATGCCTCTTTTCTCACTCTCCCCTTCTCCTGTGTTTTGGCCTCTGGAGTGTGTAGCATCTGTAGAGCCTCACACACATATACACACACTACACTCTGGACCTAATAGTCTAAACAAACACTGGAGCCCAGCCCAGGTGGGGGGGGAGAGAACAGTCAAACTCCAGCCATGCGGCCTGTGGAATGTTGTCCCACTCCTCTTCAATGGCTGCGCGAAGTTGCTGGATTGTGGCGGGACCTGGAACACGCTGTAGTACACGTTGATCCAGAGCATCCCAAACATGTCTGGTGAGTATGCAGGCCATGGAAGAACTGGGATATATTTTCAGCTTTCAGGAATTGTGTACAGATCCTTGCGACATGGGGCCGTGCAATATCATGCTGAAACGAGGTGTTGGCTGCGGATTAATGGCACGACTATGGGCTTCAGGATCTCGTCACAGTATCTGTGCATTCAAATTGCCTTCAATATAATGCAATTATGTTCATTGTCCGTAGCTTATGCCTGTTCATACCATAACCCCACCACTATGGGGCACTCTGTTCACAACGTTGACATCAGGAAGCTGCTCGCCCACAGGACGCCATACATGCAGTCAGCATGCCAATTGCACGCTCCCTCAAAACTTGAGACATCAGTGGCATTGTGTTGAGACATAACTGCACATTTTAAAGTGGCCTTTTGTCCCCAGCACAAGGTGCACCTGTGTAATGATAATGCTGTTTAATGAGCTTCTTGATATGCCACACCTATCAGGTGGATGTATTATCTTGGCAAAGGAGAAATGCTCACTAACAGGGATGTAAACAAATTTGTGCACAAAATTTGAGATAAGCGTTTTATGCATATGGAACATTTCTGGGATTTTTTATTTCAGGTCATGAAACATTGGACCAACACTTTACGTTCGTCTATTTTTGTTCAGTGTAATACTTCCTGACATTGATACATGTGTATGCATGCACACACACAACACAGAGTAAATTATACAGTACACATACTTCAAAGTAATGCTTTCACAGTTTAACTAATAGCAGCTTCTGATGCCTGTGTGATAATTATGTGATTATACAGCACTAAATGCATGGGACTGCTACTGATTTAAAATGCCACAATCACAGTTGTTACCACATCAATACGAACTCCCTCACCCCTCGGAAACGCTGAGTTCACTTCGTTTGGTTCAGACGAGAGCAGTAAAACTTCAGAACCCACACAATACAGTGCTACAACCCAGTTGACTCAGTAATGTTGAAAATGGATCAAACTGATTCTGATTCCCACACACACAATAAGCCTACTTTACCTTAAGGTGTGTGGCCTCGTGATTTCATCGTTTGGGTTCAAAACACAAACACCCTAGATGAGTATAGCATCACTACAGATGTAGTGTGCAGGGCTCTAGGCTGACATTTTACAAGGAGCACATGTGTCTGGAGGACCAAACATGCCATAATTACAAATAAATAAAATGCACACAAATAGATGAATAAATGAATACACAAATAAATAAATTAGCAGGCAAATTCATACATTTTCCACCACATACCGTAAATTCCGGACTATAAGCCGCAACTTCTTTCCCAGGCTTTGAACCTCGCGGCTTAAACAATGTAAACAAAGTAGCCACCCTTTTCCTTGATGACAGCTTTGCACACACTTGGCATTCTCTCAACCAGCATCATGAGGTAGTCACCTGGAATGCATTTCAATTAACAGGTGTGCCTTGTTGAAAGTGCATTTATAGAATTTCTTTCCTTCTTAATGAGTTTGAGCCAGTTGTGTTGTGACAAGGTAGGGTTGGTATACAGAAGATAGCCCTATTTGGTAAAAGACCAAGTCCATATTATGGCAAGAACAGCTCAAATAAGAAAAGAGAAACAGTCCATCATTACTTAAAACATGAAGGTCATCCAATCCGAAAAGTGCATTTGCAAAAACCATCAAGCGCTGATAAAACTGGCTTTCATGAGGACCGCCACAGGAAAGGAAGACCCAGAGTTACCTCTGCTGCAGAGGATAAGTTCATTAGAGTTACCAGCCTCAGAAATCGGCAATTAACTGCCCCTCAGATTGCAGCCTAAATAAATGCTTCACAGATTTCAAGTAACAGACATCTCAACATCAACTGTTCAGAGGAGACTACGTGAATCAGGCCTTCATGGTCAAATTGCTGCAAAGAAACCACTACTAAAGGACACCAATAAGAAGAAGACTTGCTTGGGCCAAGAAACACGAGCAATGGATATTAGACCGATGGAAATCTGTCCTTTGGTGTGATGAGTCCAAATTTGAGATTTTTGGTTCCAACCGCTGTGTCTTTGAGACGCAGAGTAGGTGAACGGATGATCTCTGCATGTTGTTCCCAATGTGAAGCATGGAGGAGGTGTAATGGTGCTTTGCTGGTGACACTGTCAGTGAGTTATTTAGAATTCAAGGCACACTTAATCAGCATGGCTACCAAAGCATTCTGCAGTGATACGCCATCCCATCTGGTTTGCACTTAGTGAAACTATCAATTGTTTTTCAACATGACAAATGACCCAACACACACCTCCAGGCTGTGTAAAGGCTATTTGACCAAGGGGGAGAGTGATGAGTGCGGCATCAGATGACCTGGCCTCAACAATCACACAACCTCAACCCAATTGAGATGGTTTGGGATGAGTTGGACCGCAGAGTGAAGGAAAAGCAGCCAACAAGTGCTCTGCATATGTGGGAACTCCTTCAACAAGTGCTCTGCATATGTGGGAACTCCTTCAACAAGTGCTCTGCATATGTGGGAACTCCTTCAAGACTGTTGTTAAAGCATTCCAGATGACTACCTCACGAAGCTGGTTGAGAGAATGCCAATAGTGTGCAAAGCTGTCATCAAGGCAAAGGGTGGCTACTTTGAAGAATGTAAAAAATAAAGTATATTTTGATTTGTTTAACACTTTTTTGGTTACTACATGATTCCATATATGTTATTTCATAGTTTGTGTCTTCACTATTATTCTACAATGCAGAAAATAGTGAAAATAAAGCAAAACCCTTGAACGGGTTGGTGTGTCCAAACTTTTGCCTGGTACTGTATATATTTATTCATTGATTTCTGTATTTCTTCCTCCAATATGATAATGGGGGGGGGGGGGGGGGGGGTCCGTAGGTTTTATCGTACACCATTATTTGATCAATGTCACACACTTGAGGGATTTAGAACCGGTAGGTAGTTTACAGTAACCCAGTTCTCCTGGCAAGTAGTATGGCTGCAATCAGGCGAGCGGTAGCCAGACATTTGGCAGTGCTGGCTAACGCTGCTGAAAACAATGACTCTCCTTCCGTGTGGAGGCATGCGTCAAACTTGGTTCAGCTAACTACTACAAAATGGACACAGAGGTGGGCCCATTAGTTCTTAACAATTTGGAGGAAGTTGCCCGTCCACATAACCAGAGTTCAGGTGATAACAGAGTCCTGATGCAGCACACCATTGACAATCACCCTCTGGGCAACCATAATCAACAAGTCATTCAGTACAGTACCTATTCGGTTTAATGAAATGTTGAACACCATTCGGTAGCACTGAATGCACAATGAAAAATATTTGAGGTATTAATGGTAAGAATTGCCAGCAATTACAAAATACAGGGTTAAGTGGCAATAGAAAAACAGATTTATAGATTGAGATATAGCCTACATTAGTCCTATCTGAATCCTATAGCACGAATATCTGCACTCAATGTATTCCCTATGGCATTCAGAGGCTGCTGTACAGCAAAATAATCACTAGAACAATTATCTGGGTGATTTTTCTAGGGGCACTGGTGCTCACAAATAAAAATTCCAGGTAGCATACTGTATATCCCCAAAATGGTAGCACTGTAGCGCCCTGGTGGTTGTATGTATGTGTGTGTCTGTAATTGTGTGTGTACAGTAGCATTCCTGGATAGCCTAGGCTGTGTAGGCAGGCCAGTGCCCCCCGGCCCCATCACTCAGGTGACGATCGATGAACAGGGGAATCAGTCTCTTTTTTTTGTTCCCTCCGTTCTCCCTCCTGTTCTCCTCCTTCCAATCTTCTGCTCTCTCTACCGCCCTCCCGATCGCTCTCCCACCCACCCTCCTGCTCTTCAGGAGAGAGTGGAGCACTGTTCAAGCAGAGGGGTTCGGTCTTTCTTTCCCTTTTTTCCCTCTTTGTTCCATCATCTCTACCTCCTGCCAGGCCCAGCAGTGAGAGACATGATTGACAGGGGTGTAAAGTAGCAGAGAAAGGAGAGGGAGAGGCTCTGACATCACTTGTGTGTTTAGCACAGATTTGAATGAAATCCATTGGTGGTGCTGGGTGAGTCATCGTCAGGTCCCGAGTTAAAATGGCCTGCTGTTTCAGGTGTATTGCACAAAGGCTAAATGTGGAGAGGTGAGCAATGGTGGGAAGGATGAAAGAGAGAGGTAAAATCGTAGAGGGGGGACGTTTTGGCTGAGGCGAGAGTGCCTACAGTAGGCGTACAGGAAGAAGAGTCTTCAGAACATAATATAAACACCCTTTTAATAACTGAGGAAAGAAATGGCACACTTCAACCACCCACTACACCTTCATGGAATAACAGCACTACTACTGTATAACCTTTATTGTCAAGTTATTTACCACACTCCTACTTAGTGCTTTCCACCATCTCAAACTTTCCAAGTCTTATTTATCCCATAGACAGAACTGGAACATATTTGATTATAGTGGCCAACACAGAGAGACAGACAAAACCAACAAAGACTGATAGGGTTATGGAGACAACAATAGATAGATGAAAGATAGATGAAAATATAGGGGCTTTGCAGAAAGTGTGTCTGTGATTAAAACAAGAGACAAGAGATTCAGAGCTATGTGGTTGCACTGTGACCTCAGAGTTTGGCACTCGCGGGGTTAATGCCCATCGTGGGAGTTCATATCCCACCGCATCTGTCCTCACACAATCAGCCGCCAGCAGAGGAAGACGCACATAAATGTCAGTTGTACCCGCCATAAATGACAACAGAGCAATGCTATGCTAATACTAGCAACAGTAGCTTCAGTTAGCATAGGCTAACTGCCAGTAGGTTCATTTCAAATGGTGACAACGCAAAAACTGCAAAATCAGCAATTCAGCTACTAGCCATTTAGGTTAGCTCCTTAGGTTACAGGAAATGCTGATTTGGCTAGTAGTAGGCTATTAGCGTTAGCGGAAGTAGTAGCATCGGTCACATTAATAATAGTAGCAGCAGTAGCAGGAATATAGCTGTAACATTAGACCAGAGGAAGGGATGGTTTAGAGGGGGCATTAGGAGGGTGTAATGTCTGGAGTGGCGCGATAGGACAGGTCAATAGGAGAGGAGGATGTCAGTAATGTAAACAATGAGATTATCACAAAGCTAGGAGCTGAATGCTGCAGAAATGTTGTATTATGCAGAGCACAAGGACTACTACGGAATATGCAGGTCCATGTCTCTCATGCACATCATATACGTTCCCCTCCCATAGCCCCTCTCTCACACACACACACACACACACACACACACACACACACACACACCTATCCAAGAAACACTTTCACATCTCCACTGTCTGAAAGATTCCAGACCAGCTGCTTTATACCAGAGTCAAATCCCTACTCCCCTAATACCGTGCCTCTCCTCCCCACTCTCCAAATCCCCACCTGGCCCTGCATCCACATACAGTCCAGTACAACCCTCTACCTGGTGCCTTTCACCTCCCAGATTAGGGGGAAGTTACAGTGCATTCAGAAATTATTCACACTCCTTTACGTTTTCTATTTTTTGTTGTTGTTACTGGCTCAATTTAAAATGGATTAAATTGAGATGTGTCACTCGCCTACACACAATACCCCATAATGTCACACTGGAATTACGTTTTTCACATGTTTTACAAATTAATGGAAAAATAAATATTAAAGGTCTTGAGTCAATAAGTATTCAACCCCCTTCTTACGGCAAGCTTAAATAAATTCAGGAATAAAAATGTGCTGAAAAAGTCAGTCACATAATAAATTGCATGGACTCACTGTGTGTGCAATAATAGTGTTTAACATGATTTTTGAACCACTACCTCATCTCTGTACCCCAGACATACCATCTATAAGGTCCCTCAGACGAGCAGGGAATTTCAAACACAGATTTAATCACAAAGACCAGGGAAGTTTTCCAATGCATCGCACCTATTGGGGTGATATATATATATATATATACACACACACACACACACACACACACACTGCTCAAAAAAATAAAGGGAACACTTAAACAACACATCCTAGATCTGAATGAAAGAATCTTATTAAATACTTTTTTCTTTACATAGTTGAATGTGCTAACAACAAAATCACAAAAATAATCAATGGAAATCCAATTTATCAACCCATGGAGCACATGGAAGGCTGTGCGGCCCCCCAAAGAAATGCCACCCCACACCATGACTGACCCACCGCCAAACCGGTCATGCTGGAGGATGTTGCAGGCAGCAGAACGTTCTCCACGGCGTCTCCAGACTCTGTCACGTCTGTCACGTGCTCAGTGTGAACCTGATTTCATCTGTGAAGAGCATAGGGCGCCAGTGGCGAATTTGCCAATCTTGGTGTTCTCTGGCAAATGCCAAACATCCTGCACGGTGTTGGGCTGTAAGCACAACCCCCACCTGTGGACGTCGGGCCCTCATACCACCCTCATGGAGTCTGTTTCTGACCGTTTGAGCAGACACATGCACATTTGTGACCTGCTGGAGGTCATTTTGCAGGGCTCTGGCAGTGCTTCTCCTGCTCCTCCTTGCACAAAGGCGGAGGTAGCGGTCCTGCTGCAGGGTTGTTGCCCTCCTACGGCCTCCTCCACGTCTCCTGATGTACTGGCCTGTCTCCTGGTAGCGCCTCCATGCTCTGGACACTACGCTGACAGACACAGCAAACCTTCTCGCCACAGCTCGCATTGATGTGCCATCCTGGATGAGCTGCACTACCTGAGCCACTTGTGTGGGTTGTAGACTACGTCTCATTCTACCACTAGAGTGAAAGCGCCGCCAGCATTCAAAAGTGACCAAAACATCAGCCAGGAAGCATAGGAACTGAGAAGTGGTCTGTGGTCCCCACCTGTAGAACCACTCCTTTATTGGGGGTGTCTTGCTAATTGCCTATAATTTCCACCTGTTGTCTATTCCATTTGCACAACAGCATGTGAAATTTATTGTCAATCAGTGTTGCTTCCTAAGTGGACAGTTTGATTTCACAGAAGTGTGATTGACTTGGAGTTACATTGTGTTGTTTAAGTGTTCCCTTTATTTTTTTGAGCAGTGTATACACACACACACACACACACACACACACACACACACACTTTAAAGCAGACTTTGAATATCCCTTTGAGCATGGTTAAGTTATTAATTACACTTTGGATGGTGTATCAATACACCCATTCACTACAAAGATACAGGCATCCTTCCTAACTCAGTCACCGGAGAGGAAGGAAATTGCACATGGACTTCACCATGAGGCCAATGGTGACTTTAAAACTGTTAAAGTTTAATGTCTGTGATAGGGGAAAACTGAAGATGGATCAGCATTGTAGTTTCTCCACAATACTAACCTACTTAACAGAGTGAAAATAAGGAAGCCTGTACAGAATAAAAAATAATCCAAAACATGCATCCTGTTCGCAACCGGGCACAAAAGTAATACTGCAAATAATGTGACAAAGCAATTAACTTTTTGTCGTGAATACAAAGTGTTGTGTTTGGGGCAAATCCAATACAACACATTACTGCGTACCACTCTCCTATTTTCAAGCATGGTGGTGGCTGCATCATGTTATGGGTATGCTTGTAATCGTTAAGGACTGAGGAGTTTTTCCAGGATAAAAAAAATAAACAAACAGAATGGAGCTAAGCCCAGGGAAAATTCTAGAGGAAAACCTGGTTTAGTCTGCTTTCCACCAGACAATGGGAGATTAATTCACCTTTCAGCAGGACACACAACCTAAAACAAGGGCATATGTACACTGGAGTTGCTTACCACGAAGACAGTGAATGTTCCTGTGGCCGAGTTTCTGTTTTGACTTAAATCTGCTTGAAAATCTATGGCAAGACTTGACAATGGTTGCCTAGCAATGATCAACCAATTTGACAGTGCATGAAGAATTTGGAAAATAATACTGGGCAAAATTTGCACAATCCAGGTGTAGAAAGCGCTTAAACTTACACAGAAAGACTCTGCAATCACTGCCAAAGGTGATTCTAGTCAGTATCTGGTGTGACCACCATTTGCCTCATGCAGCGTGACATCTCCTTCGTATAGTGTTGATCAGGCTGTTGATTGTGGCCTGTGGAATGTTGTCCCACTCCTCTTCAATGGCTATGCGAAGTTTCTGGATATTGGCAGGAACTGGAACACGCTGTTGTACATGGTCAATCCAGTGCATCCCAAACATGCTCAATCGGTGACAAGTCTGGTGAGTATGCAGGCCATGGAAGAACTGGGATATTTTCAGCTTCCAGAAATTGTGTAGAGATCCTTGCGACATGGGGCTGTGCATCATCATGCGGAAACATGAGGTGATGGCGGCGGATGAATGGCACAACAATGGGCCTCAGGATCTCGTCACGGTATCTCTGTGCATTCAAATTGCCATCGATAAAATGCAATTGTGTTTGTTGTCCTTAGCTTATGCCTGCCCATACCATAAACACCACTGCCACCATGGGGCACTCTGTTCAAACGTTGACATCAGCAAACCGCTCGCCCACATGGTGCAATCTCCTCGAAACGGTTGAAACCGGGATTCATCCATGAGAACAGCACACTTATCCAGCATGTCAGTGGTCATTGAAGGTGTGCATTTGCCCACTGAAGAAGTCGGTTAAAATGCCGAACTGCAGTCAGGACAAGACCCTGGTGAGGACACCGAGCACACAGATGAGCTTCCCGAGACGGTTTCTGACAGTTTGTGCAGAAATTCTTCGGTTGCGCAAACTCAGTTTCATCAGCTGTCTGGTCTCAGATGATCCCGCAGGTGAAGAAGCCGGATGTGGGGGTCCTGGGCTTGTGTGGTTACACGTGGTCTGCAGTTGTGAGGCCGGTTGGATGTACTGCCAAATACTCAAAAACAATGTTGGAGGCAGCTTACGGTCGAGAAATGAACATTAAATTATCTGGCAACAGTTCTGGTGGACATCCCTGCAGTCAGCATGCTCCCCCAAAACTTGAGACATCTGTGGCAGTGTCGCGTGACAAAACTGCACATTTTTGAGTAGCCTTTTATTGTCCCCAGCACAAGGTGCACCTGTGTAATGACCGTGCTGTTTAATCAGCTTCTTGATATGCCACACCTGTCAGGTGGATGGATTATCTTGGCAAAGGAGAAATGCTCACTAATAGGGATGTAAACAAATGTGCACATTTTAGAGAAATACACTTTTTGTGTCTATGAAACATGGGACTAACACTTTACATGTTGCGTTTATATTTTTGTTCAGTATATATATATATATAGACAAAGTGAGCGATTTCACACTAGTGGGAGTGGAAAATATTTTTTTGTATATCAAATTGTTCTGGAAATTCTCACATAGAAACCTCATGGGGAGGAAGGATGTTTGACATGCTTTTTACATTTGTATCACAAGATTTTTTTTGGAAAAGTGTCAATTTTAGGCCATTTTAAGACACATACCTGCCTCCTCTAAGACCTTTTGATCCGTGAACTGTACATGATAAACATCTTGGTGTCATTATACTCCTTATAGTGTGGAGTATGTCTAGATTCTGAAACACATTTTTACTTTAATTTATTCAACATAAAAAATATTAATATGAATCTCAACTACCCTTTTTGATGTAGCTTATTTTATATAGATATTGTTTATAACATTATACGCTACAATTACATCACATTTCAAGAGTGGGCTCTTAATTATATGACCCATTTTATACACGTTGACATGGGTCATTAAGCAATCACAGCCCACCTTTAGGATTGCATATTCAGCAATTCACCAGCAGATGGAGCTCCCTTTGAATCGATTTACCATACATTTTAGGAACACCGCCAACACAGTGTATCAGAAATTCAGACTTTGCAGAGAGCCCATCCTGTAAATTGTATGTATTGTAGATTATTTTGTTTCAAACAATGTCTTAAAAGGGTCATTTTTGATATATTTTTTATGGTTGTATAAATGTATCTGAAAAATATATATGAATCTAGACATACTCCATAAGTTAGAGCACACTATAAGGAGTATAATGACATCAAAATGTTGTCTGTATCATGTAGAGTTCACAGATCACAGTCTTACAGTAGGCATGTATAGGTCTAAAAAGGGCCAAAAATGGCCACTCATGATTTTCTCAATAAACGGTTTGTGATACAAAATGTAAAAAGCATGTCAAACATCCTTCCTCTCAGTGATGTTTCCATGTGAGAACTGCCAGAACAATCTGAGATACCAAAAATATTTGTGCTCCCGCTGGCGTTGAGTCGCCCAGTGACTGATCTGTACATTGACCCAATAAAGACCCATTATGGATACTACAGTTGGTTGTAGATAGTGTCTAGCCTTAGTTAGTGCTTCTCTGCCTACAATAGTGCTGCTGCCACAGCAATCTGGGTCAAAGGTCAGTGTACTGTGCTCTTGGGCACGCCCTGGCGTATACATCTATGTCAGTCGAAAGAAAAACACACACCAGCATGTACACAACATGGAAAATCGGAATTGGCTGAGGACGGCATAGACTAGAGGACGATAGCTCAAGGGAAGAAACCTTTGGCCAAGTGATTTCAAATGCAGTCGGCCTCCATTTAAAAAAAAGCAGCAACAACATAAACAAAATGTGAAGATGCTGAACAGAGGCCAGCTGAGCCAGACCACACTGTAGGAGCTTGAATAGAAGTGGGCATTCTGACCATTGCCTCCAGGCTCCAGCCTAAACCAGGTTGTCTGTCACTCAGAGCGAGCTGCACATTGCCTTCAGCTTAAGGCCATGCACAAAGACCACCACCTGATGCCCAGAGAAGCCAAGAGACACTTGAGGGCTTTTCACACTACTGAGCCGAACCAAAACAAAATCAAGCTGTACCGAGCTGGCTTCGTTACGCATCCACCATAGTTGCTTCAATCGTGCTGAAAAGAACAATGTGAAAAGAAATGAGCCAGCAGTTTTGTTCTGGTCTGCACCGCAGTGTGAAATGCTCAGATATATTGTCCTTTCCTGTTCCACCAACTCCGGGTCAGAACTGTACAGATCAGGTAGGTTGGGCTCAGTGGTGTGAAAAGGGTCACTCTCAGAAAAAAAAGACAATATCCATCACATGATACTAGGGATCAGAGGGAAACATCTAACAGAGGAAGTCTGAAATGGCACCCTATAACCTACATAATGCACACTACTTTTGACCAGAGCTCTATGGGGCAAGCCTTAAAGTAGTGCACTATATAGGGAACATAATGCAATTTCAGACGCAGCCTGAGACTGCAGAGTGTAAATGCCCCCAAATAGATTAGATATATGGGAGAAATAAATCAAAGGAACGATTCTGGCCTGTATCTCTTCAGAAAGAAACTATGGCAACTGTTGGCTCTCACAGAACATTTCTCTGTGTCACAGAGAAGGTTACAGTCAGTTACTTTGTCACAACAGACTACAGTAGTAATACGTTGGATGCATTGGTTGGCGTTGATATGAGAGGAAGTGTATCTAAAATAGTGACAAGTGTTATAATTAGCCTCCTTTGGCTGGGCAGCGCTACATTACAGAGCGTGCGTGTGTGTGTGTGTGTGTGTGTGTGTGTGTGTGTGTGTGTGTGTGTGTGTGTGTGTGTGTGAGAGAGACTAAATGACGGTGATATATGAATGAGGTAGGAAAGCCCTATGAAAGGATTTATGTGAATGGGTATTGAAGGAGAGAGGGGCCAGAATGGCGTTTCTGTGTTTCAAATCAAATCACATTTTATTGGTCACATACACATATTTAGCAGATGTTATTGCGGGTGTAGCGAAATGCTAGTGTGTTCCTAGCTCCAACAGTGCAGTAGTATCTAACAATAGACAAATCTAAAATGTAAAATAATGTAATTAAGTAATATAGAAATTCTAGGACGAGCAATGTCGGAGTGGCATTGACTAAGATATAGTAGAAAATACAGTATATTCTTATGAAATGAGTAAAGCAGTATGTAAACATTAAAGTGACTAGTGTTCCATTATTAAAGTGACCAGGGATTCCATGTCTATGTATATAGGGCAGCAGCCTCTAAGGTGCAGGGTTGAGTAACAGGGTGGTAGCCGGATAGTGATGGCTATTTAACAGTCTGATGACCTTGAGATAGAAGCTGTTTTTCAGTCTCTCTGTCCCTGCTTTGATGCACCTGTACTGACCTCGCCTTCTGGATGGTAGCGGGGTGAACAGGCCGTGGCACAGGTGGTTGATGTCCTTGATGATCTTTTTGGCCTTCCTGTGACATCGGGTGCTGTATATGTCCTGGAGGGCAGGCAGTGTGCCCCCAGTGATGCGTTGGGCAGAGTGCACCACCCTCTGGAGAGCCCTGTGGTTGCAGGCAATGCAGTTGCCGCTCTCAATTGTGCATCTGTAAAAGTTTGTCAGGGTCTTCGGGCAAAGCCAGATTTCTTCAGGCTCCTGAGGTTGAAGAGACACTGTTGCTCCTTCTTCACCACTGTTTGTGTGGGTGGACCATTTCAGATTGTCAGTGCAGAGGAAATTGAAGTTTTCCACCTTCTCCACTGCAGTCCCATTGATGTGGATAGTAGTGTGCTCCCCCTGCTGTTTCCTGAAGTCCACAATCAGCTCCTTCGTTTTGTTAACGTTTCCTGGCACCACTCTGCCAGGACCCTCACCTCCTCCCCGTAGTCAGTCACGTCATTGTTGGTAATCAGGCCTACTGCTGTCGTGTCGTCTGCAAACTTGATGATTAAGTTGGAGACGTGCGTGGACATGCAGTCATGGATGAATAGGGAGTACAGGAGGGGGCTGAGCATGCACCCTTGTGGGGCCCCTGTGTTAAGGATCAGCGAAGTGGAGGTGTTGTTTCCTACCTCATACCTGGGGGCGGTCTGTCAGAAAGTCCAGGACCCAGTTGCACAGGGCTGGGTTCAGACCCAGGGCCCCAAGCTTAATTATGAGCTTGGAGGGTACGACGGCTGAGCTATAGTCAATGAACAGTATTCTGACGTAGGTATTAGTCTTGTCCAGATGGGATAGGGCAGTGTGCAGTGCGATGGCATCGTCTGTTGATCTATTGGGGCAGTACGCAAATTGATGTGGGTCTAGGGTGTCAGGTAAGGTAGAGGTGATATGATCCTTAACTAGCCTCGAAACACTTAATGATGACAGAGTGCTACAGGGCGATAATCATGGAGTTCAGTTATCATTGCTTTCTTGGGTACAGGAACAAATGAGGACTTCTTGAAGCAATTGGGGACAGCTGACTGGCATAGGGAGAGATTGAATATGTCCGTGAACACTCCAGCCCGATGGTCTGCGTATGTTCTGAGTACGCGGCTTGGGATGTCGCCTGAGCCGGCAGCCTTGCAAGTGTTAACATGCTTAAAATGTTTTACTCACGTCGGCCACGGAGAACGAGAGCCCACAGTCCTTTGGAGCGGGCCGCGTCGGTGGCACTGTGTTATCCTCAAAGCGGGCGAAGAAAGTGTTTAGCTTGTCCGGGAGCAAGATGTCGGTGTCCGCAACATGGCTGGTTTTCCCTTTGTAATCCGTGATTGTCAGTAGACCCTGCCACATACATCTTGTGTCTTAGCCGTTGAATTACGACTCCACTTAGTCTCTGTACTGACATTTTGCCTGTTTGATTGCCTTACCGAGGGAATAACTCCAGTTTGTATTTGACAATATTCCCAGTCACCTTGCCATGGTTAAATGCGGTGGTTCGCGCTTTCAGTTTTGCGTGAATGCTCCCGTCTATCCACGGTTTCTGGTTTGGGTAGGTTTTAATAGTCACAGTGGGAACAACATCGCCTATCGCCTTCCTGACAAACTCCGTCACCGTGTCCGTGTATATATCAAATGTTATTTTAGAAGGCTAGCGGGAACATATCCGGTGATCAAAACAAAATCTTGAAGCATGGATTCCGATTGGTCAGATCAGTGTTGAATAGATCTTAGCACGGGTACTTCCTGTGAGTTTCTGCCTATAGGAAGGGAGGAACAAAATGGAGTCATGATCTGATTTGCCCGAAGGGAGGGCGGGGAATGGCCTTGTAGCCACCCCGGCCGAGTAGCAGTGATCAAGTGTTTTAGCAGCGCGAGTGCTACAGTCAATGTGTTGATAAAGCAAATTTGAGGAAAATTAATTTGTTAAAATCGCCACCTACAATAAATGTGGCTTCAGGATATGTGGTTTCCAGTTTGTCCAGTGTAGTTCCTTTAGGGCCGTCTTGGTATCGGCTTGAGGGGGAATACACACGGCTGTAACTACAACAGAAGAGAATTCTCTTGGGATGGTAATACGGTCGGCATTTGATTGTGAGGTATTCTAGGTCGGGTGAACAAAAGGATGAGTTTCTGTATGTTATCACAATCACCATGAGTAGTTAATCATGAAACATACACCACCGCCTTCTTCCCGGAGAGTTCTTTATTCCTGTCTGCGCGATGTCCTGAGAACCCAGCTTGGCTGTATGGATGGGGACAGTATATCTGGAGAGAGCAATGATTTCGTTAAACAGTATGTTACAGTCCCTGAGGTCTCTCTGGAAGGATATCCTCGCCCTGAGATTGTCTACTTTATTGTCCAGAGGCGAAACATTCTCAAGTAATATACTCGGAAGCGGTGGATGGTGTGCACGCCTCCTGAGTCGGACTAGAAGTCCACTATGAATACCTCTTCTAAACTTGCGGCGTCTTGGAGAAGCCTCTGGAATAAGTTCAGTTGCCCTGGGGGGGGGGGGGGGGGTACGAACAAAGGATCCCTGGTCGTAATGCTGGTGAGCTACTGCCGCTCTGATATCCAAAAGTTATTTCCGGCTGTATGTAATAACACAAAAAATACAAAAAATAAAAAATAAAAACACTGCAAAGTTGCTTAGGAGCTAGAAGCAGAGCTTCCATGTCTGTCGGTGTGATCTTGCATGTATGCCCCCTGGTTTGTGTGCGCACGCGTGTGTGAGAAAGCGCCTTTACCTTGCAGCTCAAGTGTAGCTGTCTAAACCCCCGACTCCGGCAAACATATGCCCCCTGGCGACGGGGGTTAGACCCGTCTCTGCCACCCTCTGTATATGGCCCTACTATCGGTCTCCCTCTACATTTCCAGCTGTTCTGTCAAAAATAATTAAAAAAACACTTAAAAAGAAGGGTACTGTGGTGCTGAGAAAGACTCAGTAACCATGACAACCATCACTCGGCAGCAGATGGATGGAGAGAGAGTGGGTGAGGCCTACGGGTGGTTTGGGGTTATTTATTTAGAATTACTGAGATGATGGAACCAGCTGATATCTCCATCTAACCTCATATAGAGTGCCTTCAAAAAGTATTCACACACCTTGACTTTTTCCACATTGTTGTGTCACAGCCTGAATTTAAAATTGATTAAATTTACATTTGTCACTGGCCTACACACCATACCTTATAATGTCAAAGTGGAATTATGTTTGTTGAAATGCTTAAAAATGTATAAGAAATGAAAAGCTGAAATGTAAGTATATTCACCCCTTTGTTATGGCAAGCCTAAAGTAAAAATGTGCTTAACAAGTCACAAGTTTCATGGACTCACTGTGTGCAATAATAGTGTTTAACATTATATTTGAATGACTACCGCATCTCTGTACCCCACCCATATAATTATCTGTAAGGTCCCTAAGTCGAGCAGTGAATTTCAAACACAGAGTCAACCACAAAGACCAGGGAGGTTTGATTGCCTCGATAAAAAGCACATACTGGATGGTGTATCAATACACCCAGTCACTACAAAGACACAGACGTCCTTCCTAACTCAGTTGCCGAGAAGGAAACCGCTCAGGGATTTCACCATGAAGCCAATGATGACTTTAAAAACAGTTACAAAGTTTAATGGCTGTGATAGGAGAAAACTGAGGATGGATCAACAACACTGTAGTTACTAGACAATACTAACATAATTGACAGAGTGAAAAGGAAGCCTGTATAGAATACAAATATTCCAAAACATGCATCCTTTTTGCAACAAGGCACTAAAGTAATACTGCAGAAAATGTGTCAAAGCAATTACATTTTTGTCCTGAATACAAAGTGTTGTCTTGGATTTGCCCCAAACACAACACATTACTGAGTACCAATCTCCATATTTTCAAGCATAGTGGTGGCTGCATCATGTTATGGGTATGCTTCTAATCATTAAGGACTGGGGAGTTTTTCATGTTAAAATTTAAATGGAATGGAGCTTAGCACAGGAAAAATCCTAGAGAAAAACCTGGTTAAGTCTGCTTTCCACCAGACAATGGGAGATTATTTCACATTTCAGCAGGACAATAACCTAAAACACAAGGAGTTGCTTACCAAGAAGACAGTGAATGTTCCTGAGTGGCCAAGTCACAGTTGACTTAAAAATCAGCTTGAAAATCTATGGCAAGAACTGAAAATGGTTGTCTAGCAACGATCAACAACCCTTTTGACAGAGCTTGATGAATTAAGAAAATAATAATAGGCAAATGTTGCACAATCTAGGTGTGGAAAGCTCTTAAAGACATACCCAGAAAGACTCAGTTGTAGTCACTGCCAAAAGAACTTCTACAAAGTAATGACGCAGGGGTGAATACTTACGTAAATCTGATATTTCTGAATTTAATTTTCAATACTTTTGCAAACATTTCTAAAAACATGTTTTCACTTTGTCATTATGGATTATTGTGTGTAGATGGGCAAGAGAAAAATGCCTTCACAACAATGTGGAATAAGTCGAGGGGTATGAATACCTTCTGAAGTCACTGTACACAAGAGAAAACATCAGGCTTGTTTAAGCATCAAACCTAATGCTACTTCTCACATCCGCCTAATGAAGACGTAGCCTACTGAATATTGAAATCAACATCTAGAAATCTAGACATCTAGAGGGTGCCAAATCCCATGTCAGGGTTCTGTTTGTTGACTTTTCATCTGCCTTCAACACAATCCAGCCTTACATTCTGGCACAGAGACTAATTCGGGACTTCTCCTTAGATGGGGGGGCTGGCATTGTGGCTGTTGGGCTTCCTGAGCCAACGTTCACAGCGAGTCAAAATAGGCCCCCCGTGTCGGATATACGCAATACCAACACAGGCTCTCCTCAGGGATGTGTTTTGTCCCCATTCCTGTACATCTTGTACACTAATAGTTGTACTAGTTCCCATACTGACAGACACGTCGTTAAGTTCGCTGATGACACTGCCTTGATTAGCCTGTTGGGCATTGGGGAATAATAAAATACATTTGTACTGTAGTGAAGCCGTCTCTAGAGTAATGTAAGGTCTCTTTCATGATCATGTGAAATGTCAATTGCTATGGAAATGCTGGGATGTGTTTTTCAATTATGTTAATGGTAATTATGATGCAACTATGATGGTGATACGATATGGATTACAATTATGAATATTAAGGCTATACGCACTACATGTTACACACAGACACTCAAACATGCTAATTGGCAGTTATTATTTATTTGGACATCACAGTCATACTCTTAGACATCATACACACTCATTATATCATATCCAATATCATACACGTCAACCTACTCAGATGTTACACACATAATTTGTCTCAATTTTCTAACATCTGTGGCATTGGCTCACAGACAAACAGGCAAGGGAATAAAAAAAATATTGCTAGAACCTATTTCTTGAATTCTAAATATCAGACATTTGAAAGCTCTAGTTGACTTTCATAATACCTCTGATGGCAGTAACTTTACAAGCACTAACTATGGTCAATTTAGACAGAATAGTATCTAGTTATGGTAAGGGGTGAAATAAGTATAGCTAGTTATAACTAACGGTTTGGCAAATAATAAAAAAAGATCAGTCTTTACATGGCTAAAAGAATAGGAATATAACATATACTGTTTACAGGAAACTCACTCTACATCATTAGATGAAGTTGCGTGGAAAAAGGAATGGGGTGGTGAAATTATTTTCTGTCATGGACAATGGAACTCAAAGGGTGTGATGATATTAACAAAAATGTCGATCTGAATGTGCAAATAATCAGGAATGATTCGCAAGGGAAGTGGATCCTTTTGAATATGAAAGTGGACGAAAAAGAGATTTGGCTCATTAATCTATATGGTCCAAATCAGGATGATCCACACTTCTTCGAAAACATTTATACCAATTTATTGAACTTACAGGCAACAAATGATCTAATCATTATGGTAGGAGACTATAACAGTGTTAAGTACCTCAATGGACCGTAAAGGAAATCACTCTACAAACTATCACCGTGCTGTTAAGGAAATCACAAATATTATGGACACATTAGAAATAGTGGATATTTGGAGACTAAAAAACCCCGACCTAGTGAGATATACATGGAGGAGACATAATCAAGCTTGTCGTCTTGACTACTTTGTCTCTTTCATCAAAGGTTAAAAAAGTTTTAATTGGAGACAGAATGCGATCAGATCATCATCATCCAATTGGCATTCACATAACTCTAGTAGATTTTCCACGTGGATGGGGATATTGGAAAATGTAATCAAAGTTTACTGGAGGACAACTTATTTTTAACTAAGACAAAATAATTTATAACAGAAATTTTCCAGTGTAATATAGGTTCAGCAAATCCATTTATTGTTTGGGATACTTATATGTACCTTCAGGGTCATTCAATATTCATCAATAATAAAAAAGCAGTTTCTGGCTAACAAGGGAAATCCATGAACTAATAGTACAGGTAGATAGCAATAAAAACGATACTACAGAGATACAAAATAAGTTAGAGGAAAAACAAAAAGAACTTGAGGAACTTATTCAAGAACGATCTAATGTAATCAATTACAAAATTAAAACAAACTGGATGGAATATGGAGAAAAAAAGCACAAAATTATTCCTGAATCTCTAATACAGGAACGCTAACAAAAAGAATTTGCAGAAACTCGTTACTGAAGACTGAGTGATCTATGATTCTCCGAATGATATTTTAAAAGAGGAAGCTAATTATTTTAGGCAGATGTTCTCTTTCCCGTCTCATCCTCTCCCACTGAATGAAGATTACAGTAAGGAATTCTTTCCAAATAATATAAAAAAAATGAAAATTAACAAATGTACAGAAAGATCAGTGCAAAGGCCAAATTACAGAGGAATAACTTTGAGGCTATTAAATCCTTTCAGTCTGGAAAAAACATAGGGCTTGATGGCATACCGGTAGAGGTATATCAAGTATTTCTTGATATACTGAAAGCTCCATTGTTAGATTGTTTTAAATACTCCAATACAATACAGAAATGGTGGTCTGTCAGGTACTCAGCAGAAAGGTCTGATTTCTCTATTATTAAAACAAGACCCAGGTGGCAAATATAAAGACCCAGTCTATCTAAAAAACTGGAGGCCCCTTACACTTCAATTCTGTGATGCAAAAATACTAGCAAAATGCATAGCACTCAGAATTAAAAGGGTTTTACCAGGTCTTGTTCAGCCTGATCAGACAGGTTTTTTACATGGACGATACATTGGAGATAATATACGACAACTACTAGAAATAATAGAACATCATGAAACATCTAAGAAGCCAGGCTTTGGTATTTATAGCGGATTTTGAAAAGGCATTTGATAAAGACTGGATTTTATTTATAAATGCCTAGATTTTTTTCAATTTCGGTAATTCTCTTATATAAAAAATAAAAAAATAAAAATGACGGCTACTTCTCAGAGTTTTGAATTGTCAAGAGGAGTTAAACAAGGGTGCCCGCTGTCACCATATCTATTCGTTATGGCCATCGAAATGCTAGCTATTAAAATCAGATCCAATAACAACATTAGAGGATTAGAAATCCAAGGCTTAAAAACAAAGGTGTCCATGTATGCCGATGACTAATTTTTTATATTAAGTCCGCAAGCTAGATCCCTGCAATGTCTCATTAAAGATCTAGATAACTTTTCTGTACTCTCTGGACTAAAACCTAATTATGATAAGTGTACAATATTAGGTATTGGATCCTTTACCTTGCAGCTTACCTATAAAATGGGCTGATGGTGAGGTAGACATACTCGGTATTCATATCACAAAATATATAAATAAGCTCTCCACAATGAATTTCAATAGAACATTTATAAAAATAGACAAGATCCTGCAACCATGGAGAGGTAAATACCTATCTATTTATAGAAAATTGCCCTGATTAACTCCTTAGTCATATCTCAGTTTACTCACTTATGTCCCTGCCTACTCCTGATGATTCGTTTTTCAAATCATATGAGCAAAAAATATTTTGCTTTATCTGGGACGCTAAACCAGACAAAATAAAACAAGCCTATCTATATAATGAATATAATTTGGTGGGATGAAATGATTAAATATAAAAGCACTAAAGCTCCAAAAGCTTCACTCATTCAAAAGTTTTATTTGAACCCAAAATGGTTCTCAAGTAGATTAATAAGAAAAGCTCATCCATTGTTTAAAAATTGCCTTTGTACAGATTGACAGGTCTCATCTTGGAGGGTTGGGGTTTCACAAGATTGTGATCATGAAAAAGGAAACTATGACATATTATATATCACTATCATGCACACGCACCCTCACACAAGGATGGCTCTGGTGCGGAAAGACTGATACATGTTTGATAGTGTCGTATTGTTTGTCCTTCATGTTCTAATACTTTAATGTTACCCCTTCCTTGTGTTTTTTGTAATAAATAATAATAAAAAAAAAATAATAAGTTACAAGTATAGGCTAGCGAATTTGATTTTAATTTTGAAATACAATAGGACCCATTTGTATAATTAGTATGATGATTCATTAATACTTTTCATAACATACAGTGCCTTCAAAGTATTCAGACCCCCTTGACTTTTTCCTACTTTGTTAGTTACAGCATAATTCTAAAATGGATTACATTAAAAAAAAAAAAAAATCCTCAGCAATGACAGTAAAAACAAGTTTTTCGAAACGTTTGCAAATTTATAAAAATAATAAAAGAGAAATACCTTATTTACATAAGTATTCAGACCATTTGCTATGAGACACGAAATTGAGGTCAGGTGCATCCTGTTCCATGGGTCATCCTTGAGATGTTTTTACAACTTGGAGTCCACCTGTGGTAAATTAAATTGATTGGACATGATTTGGAAGGGCACACACCCGTCTATACAAGGTCCCACAGTTTACAGTACATGTCAGAGCAAAAACCAAGCCATGAGGTTGAAGGAATTATCTGTAGAGCTCCAAGACAGGATTGTGTCAAGGCACAGATCTGGTGAAGGGTACCAACACATTTCTGCAGCATTGAAGGTCCAAGAACACAGTGGCCTCCATTCTTAAATGGAAAAAGTTTGGAACCACCAAGAACCTTCCTGGAGCTGTCCGCCCAGCCAAACTCAGCAATCGGGGGAGAAGGGCCTTGGTCAGGGAGGTGACCTCAATTTCGATGGTCACACTGACCGAGCTCTTGAGTTCCTCTGTGAAGATGGGAGAACCTTCCAGAAGGACAACTATCTCTGCAGCACTCCAACAATCAGGCCTTTATGGTAGAGTGGCCAGACGGAACCTATCCTCAGTAAAAGGCACAACAGCCCGCTTGGAGTTTGCCAAAAGGCACCTAAAGACTCTCAGACCATGAGAAACAAGATTCTCTGGTCTGATGAAACCAAGATTGAACTCTTTGGACTGAACGCCAAGCGTCACATCTGGAGGAAACCTGGCACCATCCTTACGGTGAAGCATGGTGGTAGCATCATGCTGTGGGGATGTTTTTCAGCCGGCAGGGACTGGGAGACTAGTCAGGATCGAGGCAAAGATGAATGGAGCAAAGTTCAGAGAGATCGTTGATGAAAACCTGCTCCAGAATGATCAGGACCTCAGACAGGGGCGAAGGTTCACCTTCCAACAGGACAACCCTAAGCACACAGCCAAGACAACGAAGGAGTGGCTTCGGGACAAGTCTCTATGTCCTTGAGTGGCCCAGCCAGAGCCTCAACTTGAACCTGTTCTAACATCTCTGGAGAGACCTGAAAATAGCTGTGCAGCAAAGCTCCACATCCAACCTGACAGATTGAGAGAATCTGCAGAGAAAAATGGGAGAAATAAGGGGGAAAAAAACGATTTAATCAATTTTAAAATAAGGCTGTAACCTAACAAAATGTGGATAGTCTAGGGGTCTGAATACTTTGAAGGCACTGTATCCCCTAATGTTAATTAGCCTACGCCCTCTTTCGCTCTCTATTGTTGCTTCATTCCTTCCTCGCTTTCAAAAGTGAAATGAAATTTGTTTCATTGTCCTTACCTTCCTCATTCTAATAACATCCTTGAATACTATAGAACTAGAAATTAGACACAGAAGGCTTTCACTTCTCTTCATGAAGATTGAATGGCTATGGGTCTGAAAGCATAAATAACTGCTAGCCTATCGCCATCGCGCGTTCACTGTTCTTTCAAACTACACGTGAGTTCTATTGACTGCTGTATTTAACTTTCAGCAAAAAAAAAGAGCTTGCGTCCCACTTCAAATAGTTTATTGGTATAAGAAATGCTCAAAACAATAATGCCCAGCAAGCTATTATAGTCTAGCTTTTCCTGCATGGGAGTCCAAGACCTAAGGAGCATTTTTTTAAGGATGGGCCAGCGGAGCACAGGTGTTTGTGTATTGCGCAAGAGAGAGGATACAAGTTAAAAGCTTATTATGAATAACCCATCCTTAATTAGCTAAATATAAGGCTAATACTGCAATGAATGCATTGCCTGAAAATTAGGTAGACTCATACATCTATATATTGGGCTATTGATATATATATATTTATAAACTCAGCAAAAAAAGAAACGTCCTCTCACTGTCAACTGCATTTATTTTCAGCAAACTTAACATGTGTAAATATTTGTATGAACATAACAAGATTCAACATCTGGAGACAAACTGAACAAGTTCCACAGACATGTGACTAACAGAAATGGAATAATGTGTCCCTGAACAAAGCGGGGGTGGGTCAAAATCAAAAGTAACAGTATCTGGCAGAGGTATGGACACGAGTCACAAATACGATGACTTTACAACTCGACTTTTACCAATGACTCGTGACTTAACTTGAACCTTCTGACTCGAACTGACTTGATACCCTCCCCAAGCACAAATATTAAAAATGATGCTATTAACTATTAAAAAAAAAAAAAAAAGTGTGCAGCACATCAACAACTTCATTTAACGGATTACAGTTTGAATCGGACAGCAGCCAATCAAATTGTGCCAGCTGAGAAAAAGTTGCACGTGGCAGTGCAGAGGAACATCGGTGGGTGAATTCAGATGGAGCCCTTATTTTCACATATAAAGATTATGCTGTATCAACGAAATACAGATTGCAACTTGCAAAACTTGCAGGAAGAAAATGACAGACGGAGGCGCAACAACTTCCAACTTTGTTCGACATTTGAAGCTGCACAAAGAACGGTAAGTCGTGGCTAATATAGCCGACTGCTATATAATTTATAACTTTGCTAGTGTAGCATGTAGGTTAACGTAACGTCGATGAGCCTCCACACTGTCAGTCAGTGCGGGAACGTGATCATTGCACCCAAGATTGAGCTACAAATGGGTAGGTAGTTGGTAGCCTAAATCCTGCCTGATGTTACTGCTGTTCCTAAAACCATTGACATACGTTAGCCTACTGTAACCACAAAGAGAGAGCGTGTGTGTGTAAGGTTGGGCGATTGTGTACAAGCCTACATCGCCCGATTGCACCCCATAGCGATACTCGATCACTATGGGGGGGCGGGTCTTTCTCATGGCTACCCATGTATTTCCATGGAAATATGTTTATTTGGAAAGTAATATATAAAAATATATATATATTTTTAAAAGCATTCATGATTTGCGTAAATGTAATTTACTAACTATTACTCTTGTTAAAAATATGAAATGGTATTACATTTGGTGAAGAGCACATTATGACTTATTTAGGACTCGAAACTCAAAGTTTAGGACTTGAGACTTGCCTGTTGACTTGGGACTTGAGTGCTAAGACTTGAGACTTACTTGTGACTTAAAACATAAACAATGTCTTGGTCCCACCTCCGGTATCTGTTGTGGCCACCAGCTGCATTACGTTCCGCAGTGCATCTCCTCCTCATGGACTGCACCAGATTTGACAGTTCTTGCTGTGAGATGTTACCCCACTCTTCTACCAAGGCGCCTGCAAATTCCTGGACATTTCTGGGGGGATTTGCCCTAGCCCTCACCCTCCGATCCAACAGGTCCCAGACGTGCTCAATGGGATTGAGATCCGGGCTCTTCGCTGGCCATGGCAGAACACTGACATTCCTGTCTTGCAGGAAATCACGCACAGAACAAGCAGTATGGCTGGTGGCATTGTCATGCTGGAGGGTCATGTCAGGATGAGCCTGCAGGAAGGGTACCACATGAGGGAGGAGGATGTCTTCCCTGTAACGCACAGCGTTGAGATTGCCTGCAATGACAACAAGCTCAGTCCGATGATGCTGTAACACACCGCCCCAGACCATGGCGGACCCTTCACCTCCAAAATCGATCCCGCTCCAGAGTACAGGCCTCGGTGTAACGCTCATTCCCTCGACGATAAACACGAATCCGACCAGCACCCCTGGTGAGACAAAACCGCGACTTGTCAGTGAAGAGCACTTCTTGCCAGTCCTGTCTGGTCCAGCGACGGTGGGTTTGTGCCCATAGGCGACGTTGTTGCCGGTGATGTCTGGTGAGGACCTGCCTTACAACAGGCCTACAAGCCCTCAGTCCAGCCTCTCTCAGCCTATTGCGGACAGTCTGAGCACTGATGGAGGGATTGTGCGTTCTTGGTGTAACTCTGAGTTGTTGTTGCCATCCTGTACCTGTCCCGCAGGTGTGATGTTTGGATGTACCGATCCTGTACAGGTGTTACATGTGGTCTGCCACTGCGAGGACGATCAGCTTTCCGTCCTGTCTCCCTGTAGCTTCTGTCTTAGGCGTCTCACAGTACGGACATTGCCATTTATTGCCCTGGCCACATCTGCAGTCCTCATGCCTCCTTGCAGCATGCCTAAGGCACGTTCACGCAGATGAGCAGGGACCCTGGGCATCTTTCTTTTGGTGTTTTTCCAGAGTCCGTAGAAAGGCCTCTTTAGTGTCCTAAGTTTTCATAACTGTGACCTGGAAGGGTACCAGCCTACAGTCTGTAAGCTGTTACTGTCTTAACGACCGTTCCACAGGTGGATGTTCATTAATTGTTTATGGTTCATTGAACAAGCATGGGAAACAGTGTTTAAACCCTTTACAATGAAGATCTGTGGAGTAATTTGGATTTTTACGAATTATATTTGAAAGACAGTGTCCTGAAAAAGGGACGTTTCTTTTGCTGAGATTGAGAGATATATATAGATAGATCTCTATACATCTCTCAATCTAGAACAGGATCATCCATTTTGGATACAATTTGAATGAAGTTGATGGAGAGACTGATTGAAAGCAACAATATTTGTATTTATTATGGATCCCCATTAGCTGCTGCAAATGCAGCAGCTACTCTTCCTGGGGTCCAGCAAAATTAAAGCAGTTTATGCAATTTTAAAACATTACAATACATTCACAGATTTCACAACACACTGTGTGCCCTCAGGCCCCTACTCCACCACTACCACATATCTACAGTACTAACTCCATGTGCATGTATAGTGCGCATGTTATCGTGTGTGTGTGTATTATTATAGCATACGCTATGCTGCAGCAAATGTAGGCTATGCTGCAGCAAAATGTCACAAGAAAAAGTTACCATGATGAGAGATGATGGGTTTACATGCATTGTGAACTGCGCTCCATAATGAGATGGGCTTTCTGTGCCCACCCTGAGAGTTAATTCATCATGCAGAGGCCGTAGAGAAGACAGATTTAGACATTGCATATAACTTAACAGTTCAATTTCACACCATGCTGTTCATATAAATAATGGAATTATATTTTACCGGGTTTCACAGTTATTTATCCCAGGAAAAGGGACTGGTTTAGGGCGGTAATTCCCGGTATATCTCGGCAACTGGGTTCCCGCCACTCAACCCTACTTTAGACTAAAGTGCAGACATATTTTCCGTGACAAGTGTATGTTTAAAGACTGCCAGAGGGAAAAGCTAAAGAGCAAAGGTTTTTGCCATAACAGGAGACACCCAAGAATAATTTCATAAGTTATTTTATCAGCATTCTGGTTCAATCTGGTTCTTCCATCAGCAATGCAATTCTCCACATTCAGTAAGCCATTGTATCGTCAAGGCTTACATTGCATTGTCAAGGTTTTTTAAAAGGGCTTCACTTGCCCTAGCTGAAAAAAAGAAAAAACAAACAGTATAATGTGTCTCTGCTAGCAAACTATTTTCAAAGCCATATCGATGTTGCCTGACGACTCATACTGAATTTAATTCCACTGTTCTATCTCATCGCTACCTACAGTATTATTCATTCATTGCATTGAGTCAGTCTCTGGCCCAGTCGGAATACTTTAAGTCACCTTTCTTTCATTATTTCCTTGAGTAAAAGGCACTGATCTAACATGGTAAGATTGATGAAAGCAAGGGAGTTGAAACCATGTCTTCACCTGTCCAATCACTTACAGATTCCTCAAGGAAGGGGAGGACAGAAGGACGCATTATTTTGGAATATCGCAGTCCCCAGTGGTAGTCCTGGCAATTGTGGTGGTGCAGTCATTAATGCCTTCCCCTGCTGACTTTCTGGGGTTTGAAGTCCTATGAAGCATGATGAGCTTCACTGTGGGATAACGTTCACAGCTAAAACATAAAAGGGAATGGCACTGCTCTTGATGTCCACAGTGGTGGTAGTGCACTGCCATCGCGGTTACAGACGAGTGTAAGTGCACACAAACACACACACACTCACTGTGGTTGATGCTGTATGATTTCAGTCCAAGTCTAGCCAAACACATGCTGGCACACAGTTTGAGTGTTCACACACTAATACATCTCTGTAATACACACACATTGATGTCTCAGGAGAGCATGTAAGGCTTAAAACAGTGCCTTTTCCCTTTGTATAATATTACAATTTTAGACACTGTGCTTCCATGCTGAGCATCAAAAACCTTTCAAGATACAGTAGTCGCAAGAATACATTTTTTTATGGAATACGTGAACCCTTGACAAAATGTCAACTTCCTAGTAAAAATGCATGACATTTGCCGAGACCAATTTAAATTCCTCTCGACCCTGCTGAAATCTCCAGATTGAGCACTTTACTTCAATTTCTCAGTATGCGTGAATATTCTCATAGAACTAGTGGATGAGGAAAATAATTTGCTAATGCACTAGTTGGAAAAAGGAGTAGAAGGCACCTATAAACCCTGAACGCTCCGTGTGTGGTGCACGCATGTGCTTACTCGGCAGAAGAGATTTATATTCTTCAGGGCACGATGGGACATGAGGTTCCCTTATTGTCGTAACGGAGTTGCCGCAACGGCTGCGTGCTTGGCTGACGTTCCCACATTACTTGGGTTATGCTCCATAACCTCTCCTAGCACTGTATTTCATTTCAGATCCGCAAAGCGGCCGTTAACGCCCAAAAAATTTAAAAGCCCCCCGTGTGTGAGAGAAACGGAGAGAGACGTGGGATATAGTGTGTGCGCGTGCACGCTCGTGTGCTTACCTGCAACAATTGAATTTGTTTGCACATTGCACCTGCCTGCATGTATGTGTGTGTGTGTGTACGCATCTGAATACAGGCCTATTGGTTTGGTTAATATGCTTTTGTTTGGGGATTCAGCTCCCCACCTGTGGCACCGCTTAATTGGCCCACCGGCACTCTTTCCTCCTAAGGGACTCTTGATAAATTAAAATGGCTAAATATTATGAATGATGTTGGCTGTGAATACACTGGAGACAATGAGCTTGTTGTGTCACAATGGCTGCTGTGAGAGCCCTATACAGTGGTTAGTTAGACATGGAAAACCATAAACAGTTTAACATGGGTTGTGTTCATTAGGGCACACAATAGGCAAAAACATGTTTTATATTTCTTATTGGACAAGTTCAGGTAGTCCCTTTTTGTTTCAGTCTGTTTTCTTCAATTTGGTGCTAAATGATTACAACCCTGCATTTGGTTTCAGAACAGAACAGTTGCGTGTTTTCGTTTTCTTCTGTATCAATCTTCGCTCTGATAATTTCATTCGCCTGTCAACTCCTGTTCCGTTTCTTGGGGGAAAAAAGCTACATTCTCAGTTTATGGCCACATCCTTTCACTGGCTCTTTATTCATTGATATACTGTGAATTTCTCTCCCCTTAATTCAGGCCTTCGCAGTAACTGTCCCTGGACCTAGCACTCTCTACTATCGTCAATCCCTCCCTGTATGCCTTGCCTGTACATACAGCCATGGTTAAGACTTGCTACACAAGCAAATGTCTGACATTTGAAGAGAAATCTTGACGTTAACATTTTTACATTGATGAGGAGCTGTCAAATGAACACGGTTTTGAAAAGCAAATCGCTTTCAGCTAATTGTCTCGCACATATCCGACTCGTGTCGAGTGTTTTCGTAAAGGCAACGATCGTGCACACAGAATGATACCGTCTCCTGTGGCACTGGCCTCAAATGGAATAAGGTGATTAGAATGCATGCCCATGAGATAATCATGAATATAATATTATTTCCCCATGTGTATATCTCTTTCAGCAGTTATCCCTTGCTAATCCTAGCTTTCAACAGTCATCTGTTGCTAGACAGTTGTTTTAACAATGTTCATTTATTTTGATATAACATGACACTCAAATTAGTGGCTACAGTGGCTAGCATTAGCAGTTACTGTAGCAAAGTAACTTCACTAACACAGGATGTGTCCACTGTCCAAACAGTCCAAAAGGCCTTCCCTTCCTGGTCTCCTATCCTTTAGAGTCATTGAGAGGTCACAGACTGAATAGGCCCACAACTGTTATTATAACTCATCCACCTGCCAAGTTGTCCTTTATTAGTTACATCCTGCATTAAGTTCGTTATCCTTGTGCTATAGGAGCACATGATGCAAGGCACATTTCTGTGCAAGCAGACGATAAAGTATCATGTCATTGGTCATGAATGGAAAGGAGATATGGCAGTCTGATACTACAGCAGCCTCGCTGCAGAGGTGGAAAACTCATGTCGTGACTCAGGAATGACCAGCTGCGTCACTGAAAGGCCATTGGTCAAATTTCTAAGTGTCATTATCATCATTGCTTACAGGATGTCATCCTACAGCTGTCGAATAGCCTGTGATACCTCCCCACCCCCACTGCAGAGGGAAACCTTGTGTCGTGACACAGGAATGCACCACCGCTGTTGCTACGTCACTAAAAAGCCATTGGTTCGTCCTGCAGGCTATTAATCATATCAGGACCATGTTATCAATCTAACTCAGCGCTCCTGCCAAGCGCCATCCGTCAGGCCGCAGTGGACGTACAACAAATGAGAAAAGGCACCGGTGCTTGAAGATGCCCTTGCACTAGCCCTTTTTAGTTGCCTCTCACATTCTAGTCTACCACTTTCCCCCCTCCTCTCTTTGTCCGCCCACGCTCTACATCTCTTCCTCCCCTGTTCCAGCCTGGCTGTGTAATTCATCACAATGTCTTTACGAAGGGCAGATAATGAAGGCGTTATTTAACGGTGGAAGGAGGAGGACAATCGTCCTTGACTAGAAGGCGCTGGCATTGTTGCTGCGGTGAACATCTCAGCTCAAGGAGTTCTCTGCGACGAAGGGCAGAGACTTTTGCCTGGCTACTCATCCACATCGCTCCGGCCAAACGCCACGCCCACTAACGTTTCGTGTCCTCGAGTCTGGATTTGATCTCCTCCCCGACGACAACTTGAATGCAAACACATTCAATCTAGGGCTATGACGATAGCAGTACCACAATTTTTCTATCCATGGCAAAAGTAAACACACAAAGCAACTCTTTGGTCCTTCAAAAACCCGCTGTATGTAAATCGCTGTCTGCTATAGCTTGGAAAATAAATAAATGTGCCTCTGGATGACAACATACTGTTCGTTTCCAACATTAGGGCTGTTTTCCTAAAGAAGTTAATCCGCTTCGTGTTTTGTTTCCTTACCACGATACTGGTATCATCCCGGCCCTAATTCATATTGGTCCCAGAAACAAAATGGGTTGGTTAGAGCCTAGCCTGTACACGTGGATAAAACAGTGGTTTCAGAAATAGTCATTGGCTTTAAAACTCTGATTGGTTAAAGACGATCCAAATCACTAACTTGTTCTGTACAACGCCCCCCGAGTTGACAGATGCAGAAAATACTTATACCGGGCCTCCCGAGTGGCGCAGTGGTCTAAGCAGCAGTGTGGCTTGGTTGGGTTGTGTTTCAGAGGACGCACAGCTCTCGACCTTCGCCTCTCCCGAGTCCGCATGGGAGTTCCAGCTGTTAGCCAGCCTGCCAGCTTAGTGGAGTCTGCCACTAGCACAGTCAATGTAGTCAGCTCAGCTATCCCCATTGAGACCATGTCTGTGCCTCGACCTAGGTTGGGCAAAACTAAAGATGGCGGTGTTCGCCTTATCAATCTCACTAGAATAAAGATCTCCTCCATTCCTGAAAGAGATCGTGATACATCACATCTCAAAATAGGGCTACTTAATGTTAGATCCCTCACTTCCAAGGCAGTTATAGTCAATGAACTAATTACTGATCATAATCTTGATGTGATTGGCCTGACTGTGTTAAATGAGGCCTCACCTCCTGGTTACACTAGTGACCATATCCCCCGCGCATCCCGCAAAGGCAGAGGTGTCGCTAACATTTACGATAGCAAATTTCAATTTACAAAAAAAATAATAATAATAATGTTTTCGTCTTTTGAGCTTCTAGTCATGAAATCTATGCAGCCTACTCAATCACTTTTTATAGCTACTGTTTACAGGCCTCCTGGGCCATATACAGCGTTCCTCACCGAGTTCCCTGAATTCCTATCGGACCTTGTAGTCATAGCAGATATTCAAATTTTTGGTGACTTTAATATTCACATGGAAAAGTCCACAGACCCACACCAAAAGGCTTTCGGAGCAATCATCGACTCAGTGGGTTTTGTCCAACGTCTCCGGACCTACTCACTGCCACAGTCGTACTCTGGACCTAGTTTTGTCCCATGGAATAAATGTTGTGGATCTGAATGTTTTTCCTCATAATCCTGGACTATCGGACCACCATTTTATTACGTTTGCAATCTCAACAAATAATCTGCTCAGACCCCAACCAAGGAGCATCAAAAGTCATGCTATAAATTCTCAGACAACCCAAAGATTCCTTGATGCCCTTCCAGACTCCCTCTGCCTACCCAAGGACGTCAGAGGACAAAAATCAGTTAACCACCTAACCGAGGAACTCAATTTAACCTTGCGCAATACCCTAGATGCAGTTGCACCCCTAAAAACAAAAAACATTTGTCATAAGAAACTAGCTCCCTGGTATACAGAAAATACCCGAGCTCTGAAGCAAGCTTCCAGAAAATTGGATCGGAAATGGCGCCACACCAAACTGGAAGTTTTCCGACCAGCTTGGAAAGACAGTACTGAAGAGCCCTCACTGCTGCTCGATCAGCTATTTTTCCACCCTAATTGCGGAAAATAAGAACAATCCGAAACTTATTTTTGATACTGTCGCAAAGCTAACTAAAAAGCAGCATTCCCCAAGAGAGGATGGCTTTCACTTCAGCAGTAATAAATTAATGAACTTCTTTGAGGAAAAGATCATGATCATTAGAAAGCAAATTATGGACTCCTCTTTAAAGCTGCGTATTCCTCCAAAGCTCAGTTGTCCTGAGTCGGCACAACTCTGTCAGGACCTAGGATCAAGGGAGACACTCAAGTGTTTTAGTACTACATCTCTTGACACAATGATGAAGATAATCATGGCCTCTAAACCTTCAAGCTTCATACTGGATCCTATTCCAACTAAACTACTGAAAGAGCTGCTTCCTTTGCTTGGCCCTCCTATGTTGAACATAATAAAAACGGCTCTCTATCCACCGGATGTGTACCAAACTCACTAAAAGTGGCAGTAATAAAGCCTCTCTTGAAAAAGCCAAACCTTGACCCAGAAAAAAAATTTATATATGAATAAATAAAAAAAATATAAAAAAATACATTTTCTAAAAAACAAAAATAATAAAAAAAAATAACAAAATAAAAAATAAATAATTGGGCCTATATCGATTCTCCCATTCCTCTCAAACATTTTCGAAAAAGCTGTTGCGCAGCAACTCACTGCCTTCCTGAAGACAAACAATGTACACAATGCTTCAGTCTGGTTTTAGACCCCATCATAGCACTGAGACTGCACTTGTGAAGGTGGTAAATTACCTTTTAATGGCATCAGACTGAGGCTCTGCATCTGCAAGTTCTGACAAGTTCAGTTTGTCTCTGTGTCCTCTGACAAATCAACTGTACATTTTAGGACCACTATTGTTTTCACTATATATTTTACCTCTTGGGGATGTCATTCGAAAACATAATGTTAACTTTCACTGCTATGCGGATGACACACAGCTGTACATTTCAATGAAACATGGTGAAGTCCCAAAATTGCCCTCGCTGGAAGCCTGTGTTTCAGACATAAGGAAGTGGATGGCTGCCTACTGTCTACTTTTAAACAAAACAGAGATGCTTGTTCTAGGTCATAAGAAACAAAGAGCTTCTGTTAAATCTGACAATTAATCTTGATGGTTGTACAGTCGTCTCAAATAAAACTGAAGGACATCGGCATTACTCTGGACCCTGATCTCTTTTGACGAACATATCAAGATTGTTTCAAGGACAGCTTTTTCCCCATCTACGTAACATTGCAAAGATCAGAAATGTTCTGTCCAAAATTGATGCAGAAAAATGTATCCATTCTTTTATTACTTCTAGGTTAGACTACTGCAATGCTCTACTTTCCGGCTACCCGGATAAAGCACTAAATAAACTTCAGTTAGTGCTAAACACGGCTGCTAGAATCCTGACTAGCTCCCCAAAATTTGATCGTATTACTCCAGTGCTACCCTCCCTACACTGGCTTCCTGTTAAGGCTAGGGCTGATTTCAAGGTTTTACTGCTAACCTACAAAGCATTACATGGGCTTGCTCCTACCTATTTTCCGATTCGGTCCTGCTGTACATACCTACACGTACGCTACGGTCACAAGACGAAGGCCTCCTAATTGTCCCTAGAATTTCTAAGCAAACAGCTGGAGGTAGGGCTTTCTCCTATAGCGCTCCATTTTTATGGAATGGTCTGCCTACCCATGTGAGAGACGCAGACTCGGTCTCAACCTTTAAGTCTTTACTGAAGACTCATCTCTTCAGTAGGTCCTATGATTGAGTGTAGTCTGGCCCAGGAGTGTGAAGGTGAACGGAAAGGCACTGGAGCAATGAACCGCCCTTGCTGTCTCTGCCTAGCCGGTTCCCCTCTCTCCACTGGGATTCTCTGCCTCTAACCCGAATACAGGGGCCGAGTCACTGGCTTACTGGTGCTCTTCCATGCCGTCCCTAGGAGGGGTGCGTCACTTGAGAGGGTTGAGTCACTGACGTGATCTTCCTGTCTGGGTTGGCGCCCGCCCTTGGGTTGTGCCGTGGCAGAGATCTTTGTGGGCTATACTCGGCCTTGTCTCAGGATGGTAAGTTGGTGGTTGAAGGTATCCCTCTAGTGGTGTGGGGGCTGTGCTTTGGCAAAGTCGGTGGGGTTATATCCTGCCTGTGTATCCTGACCCCTCCCGTCTCAGCCTCCAGTATTTATGCTGCAGTAGGTTATGTGTCGGGGTGCTAGGGTCAGTCTTATATCTGGAGTATTTCTCCAGTGTCCTGTGTGAATTTAAGTATGCTCTCTCTAATTCTCTTTCTCGGGGTACCTGAGCCCTTGGACCATGCCTCAGGACTACCTGGCACGATGACTCCTTGCTGTTCCCAGTCCACCTGGCCGTGCTGCTGCTCCAGTTTCAACTGTTCTGCCTGCGGCTATGGAACCCTGACCTGTTCACTGGACGTGCTACCTGTCCCAGACCTGCTGTTTTCCACTCTCTAGAGACAGCAGGAGCGGTAGAGATACTCTCAATGATCGGCTATGAAAGGCCAACTGACATTTACTCCTGAGGTGCTGACCTGTTGCACCCTTGACAACTACTGTGATTATTATTATTTGACCATGCTGGTCATTTATGAACATCTTGGCCATGTTCTGTTATAATCTCCACCCGGCACAGCCAGAAGAGGACTGGCCACCCCTCATAGCCTGGTTCCTCTCTAGGTTTCTTCCTAGGTTTTGGCCTTTCTAGGGAGTTTTTCCTAGCCACCGTACTTCTACACCTGCATTGCTTGCTGTTTGGGGTTTTAGGCTGGGTTTCTGTACAGCACTTTGATATATCAGCTGATGTAAGAAGGGCTATATAAACACATTTGATACCACGAAATTGGGGAGAAAAAGGAGTAACAAACAAATAGAAAATACTTATACCATGGCAGTCTCAGACTGAATATACTGTACCTCACATTGGATGGATAGAATTCAGGTTATTAGAATTCAGCATATTCAGGTTCAATGTCCAATCTCAGTCAACCCGATCTCAGGTTAATCCCAGACTTAGGCAGTGGTCTCTAACACCCTCAGTCTGTCCTGAACGGAACATCCCCTTACTAGCTTTAGGAATGTTCTGATATTCCGGAACACTGGCCGCCTAGGCCCGCTGTCTTTAGCTCCTTCCGCTTCCCCTTCTAAAATGTGAGTCTGTGTGCATGCGTTTAAAGTGCAGCGTGAGCGGGAACCCCAAAGCCCCAGCCCTCTTGGTCCTGGCAGCAAGCTCGGTTAATCACAGGAAATGAAATGAAACGCTATGTAATGCCATGCCTGCTGAGACAAGCCTGTAGAGGGGCTTAGCACCGGTTTATAAATGGGAGGAGAGAGGGATGAGAAGAGGGAAGGAGAGAGATGTGATTCATGAAGTAATGGGTTGATTGGGGTCATATGAATATAGGGTGAATGATAAAAGCAGAGAGAGAGAGAGAGGTCTAGTTCATGGGTTCAGATGTTGCAGTGTGTTGACTGCCGGTGCGCTTCCTCTGTAATAGACTCCAGTTTGAGATATTAAACATTTAAGAGACCAAAGCTCCAGGAGACACAGACCAAGCCGAGTGGAGAAGGGTTATCCTATCACACATATTATCTGTGAGTCATCTGCTTAGCTGAGGCAGGCAGAGCGCTCTCTCACACACACTCCATTCAGGCACTACTGTGTACACACACACACTTACTCAGTCCCTCATGTACTATTCTGTTCTGACGCATGTGTGAGTATTAAAGCCTGTGGCGGTGCATCCATCCCTCATGGCCCTGTTGCAAACAACTCAACCCCATCTGTTTTGAGACAACACTCTGTGAATAGGACTGACAGTCAACTCACAGCTCTCCTGAATAAAGAATAGCCAGAGGCTCAACACAAGACTAATCGTGCCCCTCAATTTTGGTTTGCCAGTCTGTCTGGCTGGCAGTGCCACCTAAGGACTATTGGGAACACACAAAGTCACATCTAAGAGTTCGCTGCATTTGCTGCCATAAGCCATTTTTCCTTAAACGATATGTTAAAGTTGACATTTCACTGTCCCTGCTGCTCTCTCACAGACAAACAAACACTATTTCTCATTGTAGGCCTACTGATTTCCATTTACACTGACAGACAAAGAATGGAGTGATAACTGCTATGGAAGTTATAGATGTATCAAAGCAGGACTGGGCGATACGTTCAAAATATTATATCACGGTATTTTACAAAAACTGGACGGTATGATGGCATTTTGTGTTTTTTTTTTATAATTAAGAGAGCGCGCGAGAGAGCGAGAGAGCTGACTCAAATAGTAAACTATTAAACAAATGGGATGTTACACATGGCGTATCACATTTAACAAATCAAACATTTAAATACTTATCACATTTAAATACCGTTATAGAAGGTCAAGTAAAAACCCAAACCGGTCCGTGCATCAATACCGGTATATCGTAAAATATGGTACACAGCCCAGCCCTGTATCAAAGCATGTGCACACACAGACGCAGTGAAAAATACAAAGTGTGTGATCAGCGACAGTCTTTCATCCAATGACTTATGATTCAAATGCAATGTTTATTTAAATGAGTGGAGCATCATCATTAGTTGAACCTTTTTAGTGTGACATCTGAGACATGGCATGCAATTATATTAAATCATTTTTATTTTGGATGAAATTGAACTTCTGACCTAAAATGTGTCGCAACCATGTGATTGTAAAGTACTAAACCAGGCCATAAATGAGAAGCGGTGACCGTACAAAGTGATGTTTGACTAATGTGTGCATTAGCATTGTAAACGTCACCCACGCCTACTCACTGTGTTGGTTCCTGCCAGGCCATCACTAGGTTCAGAGAGCAGACCAAAGTCTAATTCTGTCTGACTGCGTGGGAAAAGAATGTCAAACTTTGTGCTAGCTAGCTACAGTGGTTCCTCTTTTAAAAGTTGAGAGCTTATGCCGCGGGACTTAAGTAATTTGTGGTTTAGTACGGTACCCTGCGTCACCACTTCATTTCTCCAGACCAGCACAAGGGGGAGTTAGAGCACTGATTATGCTTTTGGGTCCTACTGTGTCTCTTAACTGACAATGAATGGGCGACATAAACCTAAATAGAAACTGAATTGTGCACGACTTCAGTATTACTTACTAAAACTGTTGTTACAAAGCTTTTTATTATTTTATTTTGCTCTTACTGTAGGCCACTCCCGACCGGTCACGTTTTACAGTGCCTGAGTGGTGCAACGCTCTAAGACACTGCATGGCAGTGCAAGCTGTGTTGCTACAGATGCTGGTTCAATACCCGTGCCGACCTCGACTGGGAGACCCATGAGATGACTGGGTTTTTCTCAGAAATAAATAATTCTAAATAACAAACTGGCTTTATTTACAATTTAGTAACAATGTCTCACCCCATGTTCAAGAATGGCCTTTTTCCTTGCTCATTTTACGTTATTTGAAAATGAAATCTCCAAAATATTTAACCTCTTAGAGACCCCTTAACATGCGAATCCCGTTAGCGGGATTGATTTGACAACAGCCAGTGAAATAGCAGAGCGCCAAATTCAAAACAACAAAAATCTCATAATTCAAATTTCTCACACATACAAGTATTATACACCATTTTAAAGATAAAATTCTCCTTAATCCAACCACAGTGTCCGATTTCAAAAAGGCTTTACGGCGAAAGCATAGCATTAGATTATGTTAGGACAGCACCTAACAACAAACCACACAGCCATTTTCCAAGCAAGGAGAGGCATCACAAAAACCAGAAATACAGCTAAAATTAAATCACTAACCTTTGATGATCTTCATCAGATGGCACTCATAGGACTTCCTGTTACACAATACATGCATGATTTGTTCGATAAAGTTCATCTTTATGTCCAAATACCTCCATTTTGTTCGCGTGTTAGGTTCACTCGTCCAGGTGCACGCTTGCTAACTCCAGACGAAAAGTCAAAAAGGTTATACTACAGTTTGTAGAATCATGTCAAACGATGTATAGAATCAATCTTTAGGATGTTTTTAACATAAATCTTCAATAAAATTCCAACCGGACAATTCCGTTCTCTTTAGAAATGAAGATGGAGTAGGCTCGCTCCCAAGGCCAAGCGCGTGACTGAACTCGTGCCTTATTCTGGGACACCTGTTTCCAGAAGCTCTTGTTGGCTACCTACTCACAGTAAAAGCCTGAAACAACGTTCTAAAGACTATTGACATCTAGTGGAAGCCTTAGGAAGTGCAACATGACCCCGTTAACACTACAAATTGGATAGGGATTCACTTGAAAAACTACAAGCCTCAGATTTCCCACTTCCTGGTTGGATTTTTCTCAGGTTTTTGCCTGCCATATGAGCTCCGTTATACTCACAAATATCATTCAAACAGTTTTAGAAACTTCAGAGTGTTTTCTATCCAAATCTACTAATAATATGCATATCCTACATTCTAAGTCTGAGTACCAGGCAGTTTAATTTGGGCACGCTTTTCATCCGGACGTGAAAATACTGCCCCCTATCCCTAAGGGACATTGCACTAAATGGCACTGACTAGGGAACCGTTCCCACTGTTCTGTTCTTAGTGCCAGTCTGCACGTACAAACTAAAACAACATAACTAATAATGGCATCATTATGCTTTCATTAATAAAATAATGATAAAAATACTCTTTCAATATGCTGATTTAGTTATGGATCCATAAATAACTGTGGGAATAAATATCACTAAATTACAGAAATATCCTCTATATGTAATTGGCAGAGAGTCAAGTCATTTATCAATATACTGTAGGCCTACCGTAGGCATCATGGGTCTCATTAGTGTTGAGTAACGTGCTGTTAAATGTGGTGTAGAGCTTATTTATTTAAAGAGCATATTGAAGTTAGAAGCAATAGCCTACAACTATTTTAGCACCGTTTCGCGCTGCTCTGAGACAAGCATTTGGACTGGTCTTGATAAATCAATGAGATTTTTATTTTCTCCGTTTGGGTATTGCTTAGACTAGAATTACAAAGTTAGGGTGTAGAAATGTTATGCTCTTAGTGTAACCTTTATTAAACTAGGCAAGTCAGTTAAGAACAAATTCATATTTACAAGGACAGCCTACTCCTTCCTTCCCATCTGGGAATTGAACCCCGGTCTCCCGCGTGCCCTGCCCGCACGACATGGGGATTCTTTAGCTAAATAGCCCAGTACTGTACTGCCGACCGTCACGTTGTACAGTGCCATATTTTCCGTTCCATCCTAACGGAAACCCAGAGGGTTTTTTCATTTACTTGGAATAGAAACACCATAATATTAATCAAATGAAATAAGCAAGTATCAAAAGTTTAGACACCTACTCATTCCAGTATTTTTCTTTATTTTTACTATTTTCTACATTGTAGAATAATAGTGAAGACATCAAAACTATGAAATGATACATATGGAAACCGTTAAGAACAAATTCATATTTACAAGGACAGCCTACTCCTTCCTTCCCATCTGGGAATTGAACCCCGTCTCCCACGTGCCAGCATTCTCTAGTACAGCCATTAATGAAAGTCCATGAGGTCACCGAGAAAGTCTGGACATTGCCTGCTCTCCCTTATGTAAGGAATTAGCCACTTTCCCATGTTTACTACAGTATGTATTGTAGGCCATGTTTATTTGTCAGACTGCACAGTAGCCTAATAAACAAATGCAGGTGGCTTACATCTTCAAAACGCTTTATTAATGTAAAAGCATATAGTGTACAGTACTGTATTTCTTCATCAGCATCGTTATGCTTTTGTTAATAAAATGATAAAAAAATACTCTCAAAATGCAGATGTTGATTTAGTTATGGATCCATAACGAATTAGTATGGTAATAAATATCACTGAATTACAAAAATATTGGAACAAAGTTGTCTAACGAAGGCAAACTAATTGTTGCTTATTGGAAAATACTCTTTCAAACACTGTCACATTGTACAGTGCCATTATGGCTATTAGCAGGGCTATATTTTTGCCTTTATCAATATTATTTTGGCCTTTATTCAACCTACAAATAGCTTACTGTCGTTTTTTTTTTAACCTGTTGGGGATAGGGGGCAGTATTGACACGGCTGGATAAAAAAACGTACCCGATTTAATCTGGTTACTATTCCTGCCCAGTAACTAGAATATGCATATAATTATTGGCTTTGGATAGAAAACACCCTAAAGTTTCTGAAACTGTTTGAATGGTGTCTGAGTATAACAGAACTCCTATGGCAGGCCAAAACCTGAGAAGATTTCAAGCAGGAAGTGGCCTGTCTGAGAAGTAGTGTTTCATCTTGGCTCTTTTTATTGAAGACTCAGGATCTGTGCAATAACGTGACACTTCCCACGTCTTCCATAGGGTCTCAGAGCCCGGGAAAACGTTGAACGATATCGAGGCAGGCTCTGGCTGAAACACTTTATCGCTTTTGGCAAGTGGCCACTCAGAGTACTATGGGCTTAGGCGCGTGCCCGCTTCGACCGAATGCTTTGTTTTCCTTTGTCTGTTTATCTAAACGCAGATTCCCGGTCGGAATATTATCGCTTTTTTATGAGAAAAATGGCATAAAAATTGATTTTAAACAGCGGTTGACATGCTTCGAAGTACGGTAATGGAATATTTAGAATTCTTTTGTCACGAATTGCGCCATGCTCGTCAACCTTATTTAGCCTTTAGGATAGTGTCTAGAACGCACGAACAAAACGCCGCTGTTTGGATATAACGATGGATTATTTTGGACCAAACCAACATTTGTTATTGAAGTAGAAGTCCTGGGAGTGCATTCTGACGAAGACAACAAAGGTAAGAACATTTTTCTTATAGTAAATCTGACTTTGATGAGTGCTAAACCTGCTGGGTGTCTAAATAGCTAGCCCTGTGATGCCGGGCTATCTACTGAGAATATTGCAAAATGTGCTTTCACCGAAAAGCTATTTTAAAATCGGACATATCGAGTGCATAGAGGAGTTCTGTATCTATAATTCTTAAAATAATTGTTATGCTTTTTGTGAACGTTTATCGTGAGTAATTTAGTAAATTCACCGGCAGTGTTCGGTGGGAATGCTAGTCACATGCTAATGTAAAAAGCTGGTTTTTGATATAGATATGAACAAAACATGCATGTATTGTATAACAATGTCCTAGGGTTGTCATCTGATGAAGATCAAAGGTTAGTGCTACATTTAGCTGTGGTTTGGGTTTATGTGACATTATATGCTAGCTTGAAAAATGGGTGTCTGATTATTTCTGGCTGGGTACTCTGCTGACATAATCTAATGTTTTGCTTTCGTTGTAAAGCCTTTTTGAAATCGGACAGTGTGGTTAGATTAACGAGAGTCTTATCTTTAAAATGGTGTAAAATAGTCATTTTTTTAAAATTGAAGTAATAGCATATCTAAGGATTTGAATAACGCGCCACAGGATTCAACTGGCAAGCGTCCCACCTAGCCCATAGAGGTTAAACAAAATCTCAAATATCGTTATAAGTAGCCTTCCCGCTGTGGACGTCTATTTATGCACCGTTTCGCGCTGCTCTGAGACAAGCACGGAGAAACGAAAATGTTCAATTATATTCCATGATATATGGTGTTGACTGAATATAAGCAAGTGATGTCTGCTAAATAATCAAGTTTGGTTTCTCCAGAAATAAATAACAAACTGGCTTTATTTACAAATTAGTGAGAATGTCTCACCCCATGTTCAATAATTGCCTTTCTCGCTCACTCTAGGTTAAATGAAAACGAATTTTCCAAAATATCGTTACTTTTTAAAACAAAATGATGATTATTATTATTATTAATTTAGAATTAAACAAAAAGCCCCTTAGATATTCTCATAGATCCTAACGGAAAATGCCCCTTAGATATTAATTTAGAATCCTCCAATCCTCTAAATGTAATTATTGGCGGAGAGTCACGTTATTGAAAATAATATAAACTGTAGGCCTACCATAGGTGAAATGAGTATCGGTTACTCTACAAATACGGTGTTTAAATGTTATGCCCCTTAGATATTAATTTAGAATCCTCCAATCTTCTTATGCTGTAGCCTACTCCCAACCATCACGTGGTACAGTGCAATATTTTCCATTCCAACTTAACGGAAACCCTGAGGGTTTCGTTTTCTCGGAATAGAAACACCATAATATTAATCAAATTAATTAAGCCACATTTCTTAAAATCAATCCCATGTACTATGTTATTACAAAAAAGGTTTTAAATTCTCTAGTAATGCCAATATGGGAGACCATCAAATGCTTTTCAAAGTTGCACTCTGGTGGTCAAACTAGCGCTAACGTACA
Organism: Salmo salar; assembly: GCF_965601325.2. Lineage (NCBI taxonomy): Eukaryota > Metazoa > Chordata > Actinopteri > Salmoniformes > Salmonidae > Salmo > Salmo salar. The sequence goes on along the minus strand of NC_138299.1, from coordinate 8,349,578 downwards.
TTAACGTAAAAAAAAGCCTGACAGTTAGATAACGTGTCATAGAATGCTAAGACGCAACTATTAAATGAGGAACCACTGTAGCGAGAGAGCTTACTCACTGCTCTGTTTATACTGAAGATGTTAGCATGTGTATTTCTGTGGCTAGGCGTGTGTGCCAGACAGATTAGTCTCCAGGCTTTGTAAAAACTTTCTACAGTCTCTAGAAGTTGATAAAAATTGTATTATGATCTGGTAATCTGTGCAGTCCTGTAAAGAATAAGCATATTTGAAATGCAACCTAGGTCTTGGCCAGGTTGGGATTTGGCTAGGCTAAGTTTTGGCTAGGCCAGGTCATGGTCTGTGCAGAAAGCTGGAGCCCAGTCCGTGTTGGCCTTGGACTTCAAACAGAGTGGAGTCAGCCCGTCTCATCAATATGTGTATGAGGCACTATGAGAAACTAACCACTGCTAAAATGACTGACTACAGCCTTACAGGCCTCCAAATCTCTGCCAAGATCCACCAGTAGAGATAATGTAGCTACACTCCATAAATACACTACTGTATCCTGAGTAGGTGCATTGGAATGTAGCTATGTCTTTATTCCCTGCAGTACTAGGTAATACAAACACCCATGGGGTGCTAAACATGAGTGGATAAGGTGTGCTCCATCCCAATGACGAGCACTTTGGATTTACAGTGCTTTTCCAAGGACTCCAACTGTGGCGGTCATGACATTTTGTCAGCCGGTGATTGTCAAGCAAATAACTGCCGGTCTCATGGTAATTGACCGTTAATTAACAAACATTTTGAATCTACTGGCTCCCACCTACAAGCCACTGATGCAGACCTTTGGAACGTCTACATTTTAAAAAGTCTAATAAATCCATGTTCTATACCCTACACCATCACAATAAATCCATTATTTATTTTAGGCAGGTCTAAAAAAAACATGATATGAAGAAAATGTAGTCTATTTCAGAAGAACATACTATGTGTTGTCCTTATGTTAGGCCCTGATCTGGCAATGCCATATGGCTGTGGGCTACACTAGTTCATTTAGTAGACAAGATTTGCTTAGAATTTAGTGGCATTATTTTATAGTATGAAGAATATAATGGAACATAGCTGAATAAAATAGGATATTTTCTCCAAATAATTTGAGGGATAGCACACATGCGGCTATTCTGTGTTGAGCGGTTAACAAAGAAGCAGGTACTCCTATATGCTTAGAGTTATTTATGGACCTTTAGTTGTGATTCAAATGTTGGGCTATATGTTTTGATTTTTAATACATTAAGGCTGCATGATCGACTTTGATGATTTGAAAAAAGTTGCATGAAAGGCATGAGCACTGCTTTGTTTATTGTGCAGGCTGTACACACTTCATCAGTCTCTCATTCACAATTTGACAAGCACTTGATAATCCCTCAAATTTCCCCGCTGCATCCCCTTTGTGTGGCCATAATCCTCGCAGAAAAAAATAATAAAAATAAATAAAATAAAAAAATTGTTTTTAAATCGATGCCTTTTGTGCCCAGTGGCCATTGTGCCCTTGGGCTGACGTGATCGCATCTTTCTCACAGGCTACAGACACGTCGGGGATGCAACTGTGCGCGTCCTTATTCAATTCCGGAGGTGCATATTGAAGATCTTGGAAGAACTGTCCACATTTACTTGAGTAGACCTAACGAACAGCAAAAGCACTAGGCTATGTCAATCTACTATCCCCCATAGTACAAACGTTGACCTATTCTATACCTTAGCACGTGCTTTGTATTTATGCAACTTCAACTTGAAATGTATAATGTACAGCTACAGTATGTCAATGTGAATTGAATACTGAAGTATATTCTTTTCTGTATTTTGCAGTTTTACAACATAAACATTTTCAATATACTAATTCAAGAAAAGTCACGCCTTGGGAGTTTTATTGAAGGCTTAGTTGTTAGCAATCTGTCTAGTTTTGCATGGGAACGCAATTCAAGGGCAGAATAGTGAAAAACATCACAACGGGCTCAAGCACAAGAATAACTGCACACGCTGGATATGTTTCTACGTTCAGCAGCCAACAAAGCCTCTTATCCAAGGGAAGACCAGCAGTGATGCAACAAACAGAGCCAGGTGTTCAACAGAGAGAGATGGAGGAGCCTCTTCAGCACATTGGGATGAAAATTGTCCCCTCGTCAATTATGCATGCAATGCTTTTATTAAAAAAGGTGCATTTTTAAGGTGAAAATTATCTTCCCCAAACCTTATCAAAACATATTAGGCCCTTGGGCTAGGCTACATGAGGAGTGCAACTATGATTTGAAACAGTCACAAAAAAAAAGCATACGCTGTTTCTTGCCTTGAGCTGGGCATCATTCACAAGTAATAATATAGTCATTCACAAGGAATAGGTTAATAGTCACCCATTCCACTATTCTTGATTTAATCTTCTAAAGTCTAAATAAAATATATGTATGAAATTTGTCTCGAAACAGGGGCAGCGAAAAAATAGCAAATGGGGGACGCTTTTCCTGTGGTTCATTTTCATGCAAGCCAGGTAGGCTATACTCCTGTTTTAAAAAGAAGCAATGTGCTAAATATTAGGAAGGTTGAGAAATAAATATAGTAGGCCTAGGCTATAGAAAGCGGATCCTCTTTTTATTAGATGCCATTACTTTGTTTTCTCATGCAATTTTATAGCCTATAGAAATGTTGTGCAACATGAGCCCTCATGAAGCTTTTGATTACATTTTCGATTACATTTGCATTGATGTCAGAGTGATTAGAGGGACAATAGAGTGCAGAGTACCAGGCAGTTAAACTCTAGTCAACAGCCAGTGGAATCCCATGGCGCGAAATACAAATACCTAAAAAATGCTATAACTTCAATTTCTCAAACATGACTATTTTACACCATTTTAAAAGACAAGACTCTCGTTAATCTAACCACACTCTCCGATTTATAAAAAGATTTTACAAAGATAGCAAAAAATTAGATTATGTCAGCAGAGTACCCAGCCAGAAATAATCAGACACCCATTTTTCAAGCTAGCATGTCACAAAAACCAAAACCACAGCTAAATGCAGCACTAACCTTTGATGATCTTCATCAGATGACACACCTAGGACATTATGTTATACAATACATGCATGTTTTGTTCAATCAAGTTCATATTTATATCAAAAAACAGCTTTTTACATTAGCATGTGACGTTCAGAACTAGCATTCCCACCGAACACTTCCGGTGAATTTACTAAATTACTCACGATAAACGTTGACAATTACAAGTGCTCATAACAATTATTTTAAGAATTATAGATACAGAACTCCTTTATGCAATCGCGGTGTCCGATTTTAAAATAGCTTTTCGGTGAAAGCACATTTTGCAATATTCTGAGTAGATAGCCCGGCCATCACAGGCTAGCTATTTTGACACCCACCAAGTTTGGTACTCACCAAACTCAGATTTACTATAAGAAAAATTGGATTACCTTTGCTGTTCTTCGTTAGAATGCACTCCCAGGACTTCTACTTCAACAACAAATGTTGGTTTGGTTCCAAATAATCCATAGTTATATCCAAATAGTGGCGTTTTGTTCATGCGTTCAAGACACTATCCGAAGGGTGACGCGCCGGCGCATATCGTGACAATTTCAAAAATATTCCATTACCGTACTTCGAAGCATGTCAAACGCTGTTTAAAATCAATTTTTATGCGATTTTTCTCGTAAAATAGCGATACTATTCAGACCGGGAGAAGTTGTTTTCGTTCAAAGACTCAAAGAAGAAAATGGACTCTTCACATGCACGCGCGCACCCGTCTCATTGTTCTCAGATCGACCACTTACCAAATGCGCTACTGTTTTTCAGCCAGTAACTGCAGAGTCATAATTCAACGTTCTGGCGCCTTCTGAGAGCCTATGGGAGCCTTAGAAAGTGTCACGTTACAGCAGAGATCCTCTGTTTTGGATAGAGATGACAAAGAAGGCCAAGAAATGGTCAGAGAGGGCGCTTCCTGTTTGGAATCTTCTCAGGTTTTGGCCTGCCATATGAGTTCTGTTATACTCACAGACACCATTCAAACAGTTTTAGAAACTTTAGGGTGATTTCTATCCAAATCAAACAATTATATGCATATTCTAGTTACTGGGGAGGAGTAGTAACCAGATTAAATCGGGTACGTTTTTTTATCCGGCCGTGCAAATACTGCCCCCTATCCCCAACAGGTTAACACCAGGCAGTTGGCTAGTATTGACCATCAGCAGCATCAGAGCTTGGAGAAGCCTAATTACTGTGATTAAACAGTCACATGGAATTTGACTGACATCATGACTCGTGACCGCCGGTGTGGCGGTAATACGGTCACCGTAACAGCCCTAAATCCAACCAAACTGATGTGAAATACCAGCATGCCAGCCAAGGCCATGCGTACCTACAGCGCAGGCCTATTTAATGGATTGAGTCTCCAACTGGAATGCTGGTATTTCACATTAGTTTAGTGTGTTGTTTGAAAACTGAGGAAAGTTAGGTCAGAAGGTCAGCCAAGCTGCCCCATTCCCAGCTGTCCATAGGCTACGTTCCAGCCTAGTGTTTATACTAGAGTATGCGAGTACAGCCAAAAGAAACCTAGTCAATTATTCTGAAAAACGGTGAGCAGTAACAGAGCTAAAGCTAAGATTAGGAAAGGTCGTATTTGTCATGTGGTATTTCAGTTTCAGCTACGAAGGGCAAAATATTCTGTGGAATGATTTATTTGTCCTGACATGGCCCTCAAGGCTGATTCAACTTCCTAGAATTCCACAAGGATGTTCCTTGGAATTCCAATCTAGATATGCAATGTCACACAATCACTATCCTGACCTCCACTCTAAACCGTGAAAACATCTGCATGATAAAGTGTGTGTGTTCACAGCTAAAGATGACACCAAGATGGGGAGCCCCCAGCAATCTCATTCTGGTTTCACTCCTCAAATCTCTTTTTGGAGAGAATCCCATTCTATACCCGCACCACTCCCCTCAACTATGAAGGAATGGAAGTGTTTGGCTCTGCTCTTGCGCCCAAAGGCGTGTTCCAACACACCTAATCGAGGGTCGTATTCACTTGGAACCAAACAGAAGAAAACGGTCTGAAACAGGGAGGGACTACCTGGACTTGACCAATAATAGAATAATTTGTTTCATTTCCGTTGCAAAATATGTTGCTATGGTGTGCCATAATGAATACAACCCAGGCCTCAGAGGAATAGCTTGGTGGCAAGGCAGATTTCCGGTCCATTGCCAACTTGACAAGCTAAACACCTCTGGAATGTAACGTCGCTGAAAGGGGTGCAAATACTTCTTGAAAATCTGCCAACTGACAGAGCAGAGTTGATATGAACAGAGCAGACAGAACGTTACAAACATAAACAGCACCTCTGGCAAGACCATTTAGGCTGAGGGAGCTCAGCAGGGGGTGAGAGCAGAGATTCTACATTTCTCACTAACTGCCCTCTAGCTATCGTAACCATCAGGCAGAGGTTCGCTGCACCTAAAAAGCTTTTAAAAAACACTCATGCACGCTCTCTCAAATAAAGTGTTGCTCTGAGTGCAAAGCAGTAGTCGTAGATCCTGGAGAATAGCAGCAAGTTACTCATAGTGACACACAAAAATACACCCACAAAGACACTCCACAGACGCCTCCTAAAGCAGTCGTAATCATAGAGGACAGCCTACCAGCCTAGACACTAACGTACTTGTCCTCTTGCGCAGTTGTGCACCGGGGCCTCCCACTCCTCTTTCTATTCTGGTTAGAGACAGTTTGCGCATTTCTGTGAAGGGAGTAGCACACAGCGCTGTATGAGATCATCAGTTTCTTGGCAATTTCTCGCATGGAATAGCCTTAATTTCTCAGAACAAGAATAGACTAATGAGTTTCAGAAGGACTTTGTTTGCTGTTTGGGGTTTTAGGCTGGGTTTCTGTACAGCACTTTGTGACATCAGCTGATGTAAGAAGGGCTTTAAATACATTTTATTGATTGTTTCTGGCTATTTTGAGCCTGTAATTGAACCCACAAATGCTGATGCTCCAGATACTCAACTACTCTAAGGCCAGTTTTATTGCTTCTTTAAAATCACCACTACATTTTTCAGCTGTGCTAACAAACTCAGCAAAAAAAGAAACATCCTTTTTTCAGGACACTGTAAAAATCAAATATCTTTGAAAGACAAACTAACTTCCCAGATCATTGTAAAGGGTTTAAACACTGTTTCCCATGCTTGTTCAATGAACCATAAACAATTAATGAACATGCACCTATGGAATGGTCGTTAAGACACTAACAGCTTACAGACGGTAGGCAATTAAGGTCACAGTTATGAAAACTTAGTGGAAAGGCTTCTTTAGTGTCCTAAGTCTGAAAAACACCAAAAGAAAGATGCCCAGGGTCCCTGCTCATCTGCTTGAACGTGCCTTAGGCATGCTGCAAGGAGGCATGGGACTGCAGATGTGGCCAGGGCAATAAATTGCAATGTCCGTACTGTGAGACGCCTAAGACAGCACTACAGGGAGACAGGACAGACAGCTGATCGTCCTCGCAGTGGCAGACCACGTGTAACACCTGCACAGGATCGGTACATCCGAACATCACACCTGCGGGACAGGTACAGCATCGCAACAACTGCTCGAGTTACACCAGGAACGCAAAATCCCTCCATCAGTGCTCAGACTGTCCGCAATAGGCTGAGAGAGGCTGGACTGAGGGCTTGTAGGCCTGTTGTAAGGCAGGTCCTCACCAGACATCACCGGCAACAACGTCGCCTACGGGCACAAACCCACCGTCGCTGGACCATTTACATTTAAGTCATTTAGCACCAGACAGGAATGGCAAAAAGTGCTCTTCACTGATGAGTCGGGGTTTTGTCTCACCGGGGGTGATAGTCGGATTCGCGTTTAACGTCGAAGGAATGAGCATTACACCGAGACCTGTACTCTGGAGCAGGATCGATTTGGAGGTGGAGGGTCCATCATGGTCTGGGGCGGTGTGTCACAGCATCATCGGACTGAGCTTGTTGTCATTGCAGGCAATCTCAATGCTGTGCGTTACAGGGAAGACATCCTCCTCCCTCATATGGTACCCTTCCTGCAGGCTCATCCTGACATGACCCTCCAGAATGACCACCAGCCATACTGCTCGTTCTGTGTGTGATTTCCTGCAAGACAAGAATGTCAGTGTTCTGCCATGGCCAGCGAAGAGCCCAGATCTCAATCCCATTGAGCACGTCTGGGACCTGTTGGATCGGAGGGTGAGGGCTAGGGCCATTCCAGCCAGAAATGTCCAGGAACTTGCAGGTGCCTTGGTGGAAGAGTGGGGTAACATCTCACAGCAAGAACTGTCAAATCTGGTGCAGCGCATGATGCAGCTGGTGGCCACACCAGATACCGACTGTTACTTTTGATTTTGACCCCCCTTTGTTCAGGGACACATTATTCAATATCTGTTAGTCACATGTCTGTGGAACTTGTTCAGTTTGTCTCTGTTGTTGAATCTTGAAAATAAATGCAGTTGACAGTGAGAGGACGTTTCTTTTTTTGCTGAGTTTAATTGCAAAAGGGTTTTCTAATGATCAATTAGCTAATCCAAGTTAATCATTTTAAAAGGCTAACACAACATGCCATTGGAACACAGGAGTGATGGTTGCTGATAATGGGCCTCTGAATGCCTATGTAGATATTCCATTAAAAAAAAAAAAAATCTTCAGTTTCCATGCAACTTAAGTAATTTACAACATTGACAATGTCTACACTATTTCTGATAAATTTTGTGTTATTTTAATGGACAAAATAATTTGCTTTTCTTTCAAAAACAACGAAATTTCTAAATGACCCCAAACTTTTGAACGGTAGTGTATATTTTCCATTTCCTTGTTCAACCACGACTCTGAGAAACATAGGATATTACAGTTCCTCAGATCACATTGATAGGATGGTCTTGAACGGAGCTCGTCCAGTTTATTCTCCAGTGATTACACTTTCGACAATAGAACAGAGGGTAGCGCCGGTTTATCCACTCGCCAAAGTAATCTTGTCAGGCATCCCACATGACAGCCTCCATGTCGTTCGCCACCGACTCAAAGTAGAAATCCTCATCCAAATCGAGGTTAGTGCTCTCTGTTCTGATGTCCAGAGACTCTTTCCGTTCATAAGAAACGATGGCGGAAACATTATGTACAGAAAAAGTTAAGATCAGAGAAAAAAAACCCACACAAAATGGCTCATAAACCGGCTGTTATTCCCTTCAGTGTTTTACGAAGTCATAGACTGTTCTTTGCTACCGCACGGCAAGCGGTACCGCAGTACCAAAAGGCTCCTGAACAGCTTGTCATGACGTTGGCCTCTTTTGGTACAGGGAGGACAGTTGACCCCCTCCCTTTTGCACCACCACCCAACCTACCTTCCCCCCAATCCACCCTGTGTGTAAAGGGTTGTAAAAACTCAAATTCCAGTAGAGTCTCTGGCCACATGGCCCATAGAGAGACAAAGGAAATTCTTCCAACTCATAGAATTGGAGAACCGAGCGACATGTGTGTTCTGGAGAAAGTATGGAAGATTGGTGAAGAATCCAGCTACGAACTGGTCCGCTTGGTACAATTTTGTGATACTCAGAAGAGACAATATAGCCATATTACCATAAAACTTTATATAATAGACTCAGCTTGAGACTTGCATCATAATGGGTGTATAGAATGTATTAATAAGGATGAAGCTTTTATAATACATTGAGATGCTATTGTACTGATGTTAATGTGATAGAATTGTATTTCTGTAACCAAGTCTAGCTCAGTCATCGGCCCGCCCCCCAGGGACACATACAGGACCAGGCGTCATTTGACTAGCCTGTTCTATGGGCACTATAAAACACCCCCTGATTTACATTTCCCCAGACCAGGCCCCCACTCCATGGCCAATAGGTTTTACCATCCAATTCCTCTACTGAAAGTGAACCATACCACGTGGTTAACTTTTAGACTATTGATACCGACAGAATAAAAACAAGTCTTTGATATTAATTATTAGTCTGCAGCTAAGTAAATTATATCATCGAACGCGAAGACCAATGAAACATCCATTCTAACCAAGAGAGATAGAGAGAGAAAACGCAGAGAAAACTCCAACAGAACCGAACGCTCCAACCAGAATCAGAACGACACACTGAGCGTAAATATATATTGATTGCAATTGTTCCCGAATGAGCGAGCCTTCAATTGTTAATATTAATGAACTCTGTAGGTGTGCATTCTCAGCTGACCGTTTATGACCCATTGTCTAACAGACCAGCCATGCCTGTTAGCCATTAGCGCACATTACTATACCAATCCTTTGTGACGATAATTACTGTTTGTATGTTTTCTGTTAATTACTTAGTGTAGTAAATAAATTATTTTAAGACAATTGATGTATGGATGATTTTAGTAAAGACTGGGTTCGTGCAGATACAACAATTTACGACGTTTGGAATGAGACTGGACTCGAGGTAAAATACACCATTTAAACCAGAAGATAATCGGCCTATAGAATATAATAATTATAGTACAGGAAAGTTATTAGGAAAATTATAGCTTTGTAATCTGAATATTCTCCTTGGTGCCCCGATCTCCTAGTTAATTACAATTAAACGATTAATCAAGTTAATCGCGTGATAATAATTACAGGGAGCTAATTGATAAACATGTCTTCAGTTTAATGGTACCCCCAAAGACACGACAAGCTTCTACCCGCAAGCCATAAGACTGCTGAACAGTTAATCAATTGGCTACACAGACTATCTGCATTGACTCAACTCACACATACTTCACTGACACTCAAAACACATGCATATTGACGCCACACAGTTTCACATACGCTGCTGCTACTCAGTTTATTATTTATTCTGATTGCCTAGTCACTTTTACCTCTACCTACATGTACATATTATCTCAATTACCTCGTATCCCTGCATGTTGACTCATTACCGGTACTCCTTGTATATAGCTTCATTATTGTGATTTTATTGTTACTACTTCCTTTTTTAATTTAGCAAATTTTTCTTACTTTTTAACTCTGCGTTGTTGGGAAAGGGCTCTTAAGCGTTTCACGGTAAAGTCTACACCTGTTGTATTCCGCGCATGCAAAAAATTTGATTTGATTTAGTGACACACAATGGGCTGCTAACTGGGGACTCCCATTATGAATGCAGGTCTGGATTATTTCCAGAGTTAACATCCATCCACATGGCCCCCACAGAGGCCCAGAGGTCAGTGAGAGAATCAAATAATCTCCAATCCCCCACCTACACACAATCAACCCATCATACTTATAAATATTTAATCACTAACAGAATGTCTCAATGCAAAACCACCCATACGGGGAGTGTTTTCCAGAGCCTTCAAATTGTAAAGACTTTTACACATGCCAGGAAGACACACACAGACGCGAGGACACACAGACGCGATGCTAATCCTGATGGAGACAATTCAGTAGAAATTCTGTGGAACGTGGGATCACAACCTGCTCGGTTTTGTATACTCTAATCCCAATGTGGAGAGGCAGGCACTCCAGAGGCCCCCGTTGACTCTGCTGAGCAAACAGCCACAAAATGGGCCAGGCTGCTGAAAAATGTATGGCACTGCGCCGTGGCCCACGTGCATTTCTAAATGCCGTGTTACCTCAAAGGGCTCTCACTTGACTGGAGGAAAGTGATATCAAAAGGCCCGACTCTTCCTAAACTGCAGCAGGCAGTCAAGCCTTAAAAACACAGCCAGGGTCCGGCTAGCAGAGCCAATCGAAACTAAAAGCCCATTACACCACATCAGGAACTTTACTAATCTAATTGTCACCAATGGAAAAATCATTACAACCCCAAAGCCCCCTCCATGCCTGAAAGGTATGACAAAGTCAGAGACGCACATGCACATAGACAAAACACTTGTGGGGATGGCATTTTCCCCCACCTCTTACTAAGCAACTAAGGGCTCCCGAGTGGCGCAGCGGTCTAAGGCACTGTATCGCTGTGCTAGAGGCATCACTACAGACTCTGGTTTGATCCGGGGCTGTATCAAATCAAAATGTATTAGTCACATGCGTCGAATACAACAGGTGTAGACCTTACTGTGAAATGCTTACTTACGAGCCCCTAACCAACCATGCAGTTAAAAAAAATACAGATAACAATAAGAGATAAAAGTAACAGTAATTAAAGAGCAGCACTGAAATAACAATAGCGAGACTATATACAGGGGGGTACCGATACAGAGTCAATGTGCGGGGGCACCGGTTATTTGAGGTAGTATGTTCATGTAGGTAGAGTTATTAAAGTGACTATACATAGATGACAACAGAGAGTAGCAGTGGTGTAAAGAGGGCTGAGGGCATTGCAAATAGTCTGGGTAGCCATTTGACTAGATGTTCTTGAGTCTTATGGCTTGGGGGTAGAAGCTGTTTAGAAGCCTCTTGGACCTAGACTTGGCGCTCCGGTACTGCTTGCCATGGGGTAGCAGAGTGAACAGTCTACAACTAGGGTGGCTGGAGTCTTTGACTATTTTTAGGGCCTTCCTCTGACACCGCCTGGTATAGAGGTCCTGGATGGCAGGAAGCTTGGCACCAGTGATGTACTGGGCTGTTCGCACCACCCTCTGTAGTGCATTGCGGTCGGAGGCCGAGCAGTTGCCATACGAGGCAGTGATGCAACCAGTCAGGATGCTCTCGATGGTGCAGCTGTAGAACCTTTTGAAGATCTGAGGACCCATGCCAAATCGTTTCAGTCTCCTGAGGGGGAAAAGGTTTTGTTGTGCCCTCTTCACGACTGTCTTGGTGTGCTTGGACCATGTTAGTTTGTTGGAGATATGGACATTAAGGAACTTGAAGCTCTCAACCTGCTCCACTGCAGCCCGTCAATGAGAATGGGAGCGTGCTCGGTCCTCTTTTTCCTGTAGTCCACAATCATCTCCTTTGTTTTGATCATGTTGAGGGAGAGGTTGATGTCCTTGCACCACACGGCCAGGTCTCTGACCTTCTCCCTATAGGCTGTCTCGTCGTTGATCAGGCCTACCACTGTTGTGTCATCGGCAAATGTAATGATTGTGTTGGAGTCGTGCTTGGCCGTGCAGTCATGAGTGAACAGGGAGTACAGGAGGGGACTGAGCACGCACCCCTGAGAGGCCTCTGTGTTGAGGATCAGCGTGGCAGATGTGTTGTTACCTACCCTTACCACCTGGGGGCAGCCCATCAGGAAGTCCAGGATCCAGTTGCAGAGGGAGGTGTTTAGTCCCAGGGTCCTTAGCTTGTTGATGAGCTTTGACTGCAATATGGTGTTGAATGCTGGCCTTGTAGGCAGAGTTCCTCTGTCCAGTGTTTGTGTTCTTTTGCCCATCTTAATCTTTTCTTTTTATTGGCAAGTCTGAGATATGGCTTTTTCTTTGCAACTCTGCCTAGAAGGACAGCATCCTGGAATCGCCACTTCACTGTTGACGTTGAGACTGGTGTTTTGCGGGTACTATTTAATGAAGTTGCCAGTTGAGGACTTGTGAGACGTCTGTTTCTCAAACTAGACACTTTAATGTACTTGTCCTCTTGCTCAGTTGTGCACCGGGGCGTTCCACTCTTTCTATTCTGGTTAGAGACAGTTTGCGCCATTCTGTGAAGGGAGTAGTACACAGCGTTGTACGAGATCTTCAGTTTCTTGGCAATTTCTCGCATGGAGTAGCCTTCATTTCTCAGAACAAGAATAGACTAATGAGATTCAGAAGAAAGGACTTTGTTTCTGGCCATTTTGAGCCTGCAATCGAACCGACAAATGCTGATGCTCCAAATACTCAACTAGTTTAAAATAAGGCCAGTTTTATTGCTTTTTTAATCAGCATCAACAGTTTTCAGCTGTGCTAACATAATTGCAAAAGGTTTTCTAATGATCAATTTTTAAAATGATAAACTTGGATTAGCTAACACAACGTGCAATTGGAACACAGGAGCGACAGTTGCTGATAATGGGCCTCTGTAGATATTCCATAAATAAAATCTGCCTTTTCCAGCAACAATATCCATTTCAAAATATTAACAATGTCTACACTGTATTTCTGATCAATTTGATGCGTTTTTAAATTGGACCCAAAAATGTTTACTTTTCTAAGTGACCCCAAACTTTTGAATGGTAGTGTAGGTGTTCCTTTTGTCCAGGTGGGAAAGGGAGTGTGGAGTACAATGGATATTGCATCATCTGTGGATCTGTTGGGGCGGTATGCAAATTGAAGTGGGTCTAGGTTTTCTGGGATGATGGTGTTGATGTGAGCCATGACCAGCCTTTCAAGGCACTTCATGGCAGATTACCTTAGTGTTCTTGGGCACAGGGACTATGGTGGTCTGCTTAAAACATGTTGGTACTACAGACTCGGACAGGGAGAGGTTGAAAATGTCAGAAGACACTTGCCAGTTTGTCAGCGCATGCTCACAATAGACGTCCTGGTAATCTGTCTGGCCCTGTGGCCTTGTGAAAGTTGACCTGTTTAAAAGGTCTTACTCACATTGGCTGCGGAGAGCGTGATCACACCGTCTTCTGGAACAGCTGGTGCTCTCATGCATGTTTCAGTGTTATTTGCCACAAAGCGAGCATAGAAGTAGTTTAGCTTGTCTGGTAGGCTCGTGTCACTGGGCAGTTGTCAGCTGTGCTTCCCTTTGTAGTCTAATGGTTTGCAAGCCCTGCCACACCCGACGAGCGTCAGAGCCAGTGTAGTACAATTCGATCTTAGCCCTGTATTGACGCTTTGCCTGTGATTCGTCGGAGGGCATAGCGGGATTTCTTATAAGCTTCCAGGTTAGAGTCCCGCTCCTTGAAAGCAGCAGCTCTAGCCTTTGATGACGTCATTGTGGGGACGACGTCATCAATGCACTTATTGACGAAGCCAATGACTGATGTGGTGTACTCCTCAATGCCATCGGAGGAATCCTGGAACATATTCCAGTCTGTGCTAGCAAAAGTCCTCTGACCACATTTTTATTGATCTAGTCACTGGTGCTCCTGGCTTAGTGCCAGCCTCTGACTGTGGTGGTATGTAAACAGCTACAAAGAATACAGATGAAAGCTCTCTCGGTAGGTAGTGTGGTCTACAGCTTATCATGAGATACTCTACCTCAGGCAAGCAATAGCTCGAGACTTACTTAGATATCGTGCACCAGCTGTTTACAAAAATACATAGACCGTTACCCTTTGTCTTACCAGACGCTGCTGTTCTATCCTGCCGGTACATCGTATAACCAGCCAGCTGTATGTTGATGTTGCCGTCGTTCAGCCACGACTCCGTGAAGCATAAGATGTTCGTTTTTAATGTCCCGTTGGTAGCTTAATCTTCTGCGTAACTTGTCGATTTTATTGTCCAAAGATTTCACGTTTGCTAGCAGAATGGAGGGAAGTGGGGGTTTGTTCGATCTCCTACGAATTCTCAGAAGGCAGCTCGACCTTTGCCCCCTCTTTCTCCGCCTCTTCATGCAGATCACGGGGATCGGGGCCTGTTCCCGAGGAAGCAGTGTATCCAGCTCGTCAGAGTCGTGAAAGGAAAAAAAAGAGGATTCTGCTAGTCCGTGGTGAGTAATCGCAGTCCTGATGTCTAGAAGTAATTTTTTTCAGTCATAAGAGACCCCATAGGGTGGCGCACAATTGGCCCAGCATCGTCCTGGTTAAGATTTGGCCGGTGTAAATAAGAATTTGTTCTTAACTGACTTGCCTAGTTAAATAAAGGTTAACCTGTTTAGGATAGGGGGCAGTATTGACACGGCTGGATAAAAAACGTACCCGATTTAATCTGGTTACCACTCCTACCCAGTAACTAGAATATGCATATACTTATTACATATGGATAGAAAACACCCTAAAGTTTCTAAAACTGTTTGAATGGTGTCTGTGAGTATAACAGAACTCATTTGGCAGGCAAAAACCTGACAAGGTTTCAGGCACGAAGTGGCCTGTGACAAGGTGTCGTTCTTCTTGTCTCTGTTTATTGAAGAGTGAGGATCTTAGCTGTCCCGTGACACTTCCTACGGCTGCCATAGGGTCTCAGAAGGCGGCAAAAAGCTGAATCGTGGCTTTGCAGGCTCTGGCTGAAACAAAGTAGCGCGTTTGGGTAGTGGCTGGTACCAGTACTGTGAGACTCAGGCGCGTGCCCGCGTCGACCGAAAGCTTTGTTTACTTTCCTCAGTTTAGCTAAATGGACATTCCCGGTCGGAATATTATCGCTTTTTTACGAGAAAAATTGCATAAAAATGGATTTTAAACAGCGGTTGACATGCCTCGAAGTACGGTAATGGAATATTTAGATTTTTTTTGTCATGAATTGCGCCATGCGCGCGACCCTGATTTACCATTTCAGATAGTGTCTGGGACGCACGAACAAAACGCCGCTATTCGGATATAACGATGGATTATTTTGGACCAAAACAAGATTTGTTATTGAAGTAGCAGTCCTGGGAGTGCATTCTGACGAAGACAACAAAAGGTAATCAAACTTTTATAATAGTAAATATGATTATGGTGAGTGCTAAACTTGCCGGGTGTCTAAATAGCTAGCCCGTGATGCCTGGGCTATGTACTTAGAATATTGCAAAATGTGCTTTCACCAAAAAGCTATTTTAAAATCGGACATATCGAGTGCATAGAGGTCTGTATCTATAATTCTTAAAATAATTGTTATGCTTTTTGTGAACGTTTATCATGAGTAATTTAGTAAAATGTTAGCGAATTCCCCGGAAGTTTGCGGGGGGTACGCTAGTTCTGAACGTCACATGCTAATGTAAAAAGCTGGTTTTTGATATAAATATGAACTTGATTGAACAAAACATGCATGTATTGTATAACATAATGTCCTAGGGTTGTCATCTGATGAAGATCAAAGGTTAGTACTGCATTTAGCTGTCTTCTGGGTTTATGTGACATTATATGCTAGCTTGAAAAATGGGTGTCTGATTATTTCTGGCTGGGTACTCTGCTGACATAATCTAATGTTTTGCTTTCGTTGTAAAGCCTTTTTGAAATCGGACAGTGTGGTTAGATTAACGAGAGTCTTGTCTTTAAATTGCTGTAAAATAGTCATATGTTTGAGAAATTGAAGTAATAGGATTTTTAAGGTTTTGAAAATCGCGCCACAGGCTTCAAGTGGCTGTTACGTAGGTGGGACGAATTCGTCCCGCCTAGCCCATAGAGGTTAAACAAAAAATAAAAATAAACTGCTTGGTATATTTGTCCTTAGATTCTACCAACAAGGTGGTAAGCAATTCGCCTATAACAACTTGTGTCTTATACGAGTTGAACAGCCTTGAAGGAAAGTACAGCCTGTTTTTGGTTTTCCTTCGACAATAGAACAGGATGCTAGTGTTCCTGAGCCACAATATCAGCTACACTGCATTATTCACTGGAGAAAGCAACTTTTCCCATCATCTTGACCCCCTATGGACCTGATCAAATATTAATACAACCGCATCTTTACAAAAGACATTTCCTGTTCATCCACTGTAAAGATAACCCGAGACAGAAACCTTAGGGGTGAGATAGAAACTTTACTACTGAGACAAAAATCTTAGGGGAAACCAAGGGTCACCTTGACACAGATTAAGTTTAGTGCTGAATTTTAAAAAGCATGCACACTGGTGCTTTTTAGTCCAGGACTAGGATTAATCTGTGTCCGGGAAACTGGCTCTAGAAGTAAAATAACTAAAATTAAAATAAAAAAAGCAATACCTAATCCCAAATACATTCCAGTTGATGGGTTCATTTTGAACACACAAGACAGTTCTTAATAGCACCTTTAAAATGAAAACCTTAATGCCTAAATGCCAGCTAGACATGGTGACATATTTAAAACTGCCTTGTCACAGAGAAGTATTTCCTCTTGACTCCCTCAGTGGGCGTGTGCGTTTTACTATACTTGTGATGACCAGAAGTCTTCAAAAGAATAGTAAGCCAAGGAGCCAAGTTTGGCTGGTCCTAAAAAAATGAAAAAGGATATTTTAAGGTTTAGGGTTAGAATTAGGAGTTAAAGTTAGGGTTTAGGGAAAATAGGATTTTGAATGGGAATCAATTGTTGGTCGCCAAAAAGTATAGTAATAGACAAGTGTGTGTGTGCGCGCGCATTTTACAGGAAGGTCCTTGGTTCGTATCCCTGAGCCGACTAGATGAAAAATCTGTTGATGTGCCCTTGAGCAAGGTAGTTAACCCCAATTGCTCCTGTAAATCGCTCTGGATAAGAGTGTCTGCTAAACAACTAAATCAAATCCTGAATAATTCAATTATGAGCCTATTTCAGCACAGCCTGGGTTGTTGGCACCGTCTTTTATTGAATACCATGAAAACAAAGCCAGCCAGCTGTACCAAGCAACAGACCAACCCTGCAGCTAAACACACGGTCCAGCTGTGTTAAGATGTATTTTCTCAAAAGAATAATATTATTGTTGCAGTCACACTTCATTGTAAAAAAACATTATTTTTACAAACACTAAATTATATTGAAACAAAACATTTTTTTTTTTTTTTTATCTGTAGTAAATATCCCCTAAACTATTGCTCAATATGCATTGGCTATGCCAACTTTACATCAAATTACACGATCAACACTTCTAAGCCATTGTCATAACAGAACGCCGTCTCTTCATGCACAAAAATACATGACTCAAGCTCATTTCACACCCTTTCAGTCCTGCTACAGAGAAAATTGCTAGGTAATATAATTTGCTGCTCAGATAGGGCTTTTCACTTGAGTGGCCCAGACCTCAGACTGCTCATTTCCCAATCTCCCATCAGATGTCGTCTTAATTGCCTCTATTGCACTAGAATAAAAGCTCCTTAAATCTTAAGTTACAGGAGAGAGAGACATTTTAAGTCCTTCCAAAGCTTCTTCGGCGCAATTCGCATAGAGAGGAAAGGATTAGGCCAGGAGTTCTTCCTGACCCATTGTCCAGACCAGGGTTTTTTCCTGGTCACAAAATATGGTCAGTAAAAAACCCTTGCTCTAATTGTGCCCTAAGTTATATGCCCATCATTAGCCAACCAACAAATTGGCAACATGGGCGCGAGGCAGCACAGATCTAGAGAGGAGTGATTTTAGAACAACGCATCTCTACTGTCCACTGCCTTTGACACCATGAGAAACAGATCCTCCTCACCAACCTCTCATGGCTGGGCATCTCAGGGTCTACACTCTCTTGGATTACTGCTCTACTTGGCAGGACTCTCCTACCAGGTGGTGGAGAGGGTCCCTGTCTGCACCATGTGGTCTCATTACTGGTGTCCCTCAGGGCTTGGTACTAGGTTCTCTCTTGTTCCGTTTTGGGCATAGTCTCTTGATTCTATCATGTCCTCACATGGATAATTGTGTCTGTTAAATGGCAAAACTAACATCTAAAATGGTAGCTTGCATGTTTCCATGCATTTCACGTTCAGCTATCAAAGAGCTCTATATCCATGTTAACATACTCTGCACCAACGACTCCTTACCATAGTGTAGGCCACCAACAGGAATCAAGCTTAAGCTCAATGAGCAACACCAGAAGGCTGCCCACCTTTCCGGTGTGCCCTTTGTTCCACTAGCAGGCTGGGGAGGCGTGGGAGAGACAAAGGAGGGCCAATTAGTTATGAAAATGGGACGGTGTGGCTAAGTGTGATGGTGTGAAAGAGTGTAGACGAGTCATTATAGACCTTTCACTTAACACTACTCTAGGCCTAGGGATAATTACCCAGTCTTCCTTTCCAAAGCCTAATTCGCACTAGGGCCAACCGCAACAATACTGGGCTGTCTTGGATCATTTCTTTTCACATTGTCTTTTCCAGCATGGTTCTAGCAACTATGGTGGGTGCGTAACCAGGCCAGCCCGGTACAGCTAAGCTTGGCTCAGTATTGTGAAAAGTATAGCTGCCTGGGATTCCTGGATCTAGAGCTATTTATTCCCTCTGTTGTCCCTGGGGAGGGCCAGGCATGAGGGAGCCAGGTATGCTTAATGGGATGCATTATCGGACTTGTTCATTCTAACAGGTTTCCCATTGATCTCGCCCACGCTCCCGTTACAGGATGGTGCCTTTACAGTCTGGATGATTATCGGTCCCCGACATCAAGATTGGATATTCAGCCATGTGTCTTGATATGGGCAATTCCATGGTAACGGAATTGCGCTGAGACCACAGACATTAAAACCACCGACATTGAAGTGTGCCATATTGCTGAATGAATCTGAATGGGATCCAACAACACAATAAAATCACCAAGGATCATAGTGAAAGATGCCGTAACTAGCAAAGTATCATGGTCGATGTAGTCATTTTTCATCCTGCCGGAGAGAGTCAACCTTAATATGGAGCATCCTCTTTTTTGGTTATTGAACTACACTAAGTGAATTGGCTTTACAACCAGTAACAGAATTTCATCATGGGTCCCTGATCTGTACTATAAATAAATGAATAATTATGGATATTACTCTTCATGGTGGCGCATCCTAAATTAGTAAACAAAAAAAAAAGGTATGACTAGGCAATATCTTCCTTTGCATACTTGGTATTATTCTACAAACTGGCTATTATTTTAATGAGCTCTGCCCCAAAACAAGACCAGATTTTGTCCGGTCCTGGCCAATCATAGACATCTATGTTTCGCAAGTGTGGACAGCACAGTAGCGCTTAGTAAAGTACAATAGAATATAGTTCACTACACTACAGTAGAGTTCAGTACAGTATACTCAACTCGCCTGTGCTCTGCTGTACTGCACATAGACGTCTAAGAGTAGTTCAGATCTGGTTCGGTCTAGACCAAATCTGAACCAATCATAGACGTCTGTTTTCAGTAACGGAATTTCACGGCACAGGGCAATGTTTCTTGAACTTAAACAAGGCAAATCATTTCTCCAAATATAAGTGTTGATGTTAGTTGGCAGGGGTCTTTACTTCAACATTAGTGTTTTGATGTATTTCTAACACCTTTTAAGACCCATTCCCATCTGTTTGATCAGAAACGAAAGCCTTGGCTTATTCTTTATTTATATATGCCTTGATATCTCAAAACATAAAATAAGCTTTCATTTGACATACACATATGAACTTCACATTGGTGCTCATAGGTCCTTTTACATGGAAGTAGCCATATCCAATCAATCAATACTATTCTACCTGTATGTCAATTAATACTCCATTAAATCGCTCAATTCTATTGACTGCCCGATCTACACTACCGTTCAAAAGTTATGGGGTCACTTAGAAATATCCTTGTTTTTGAAAGAAAAGCAAATGTTTTGTCCATTAAAATAACATCAAATTGATCAGAAACAGTGTCGACATTGTTATTGTTGTAAATTACTATTGTAGCTGGAAACGGCAGATTTTTCATGGAATACCTACATAGGCGTACAGAGGCCCATTATCAGCCACCATCACTCCTGTCTGTGTTCCAATGGCACGTTGTGTTAGCTAATCCAAGTTTATAATTTTAAAAAGGCTAATGGATCATTAGAAAACCCTTATGCAATTATGTTAGCACAGCTGAAAACTGTTGTCCTGATTAAAGAAGCAATAAAACTTGCCTTTAGACTAGTTGAGTATCTGGAGCATCAGCATTTGTGGGTTCGATTACAGGCTCAAAATGGCCAGAAACAAAGCACTTTCTTCTGAAACTCATCAGTCTATTCTTGTTCTGAGAAATGAAGGCTATTCCATGTGAGAAATTGCCAAGAAACTGAAGATCTCGTACAACGCTGTGTACTACTCCCTTCACAGAACAGCGCAAACTGGCTCTAACCAGAATAGAGTGGGAGGCCTTGGTGCACAACTGAGCAAGAGGACAAGTACATTAAAAAGTGTCTAGTTTGAGAAACAGACGTCTCACAAGTCCTCAACTGGCAGCTTCATTAAATAGTAACCGCAAAACACCAGTCTCAACGTCAACAGTGAAGAGGTGACTCCAAGATGCTAGCCTTCTAGGCAGAGTTCCTCTGTCCAGTGTCTGTGATCTTTTGCCCATCTTAATCTTTTATTTTTATTGGCCAGTCCGAGATATGGCTTTTTCTTTGCAACACTGCCTAAAAAGGCCAGCATCCTGGAGTCACCTCTTCACTGTTGGTGAGACTGGTGTTTTGCAGGTACTATTTAATGAAGCTGCCAGTTGAGGACTTGTGAGGCGTCTGCATCCTTATTAGCATACTGCACACATAGCACTCATTTTCACAATACAACTGGCAATGCCTGAAAACCACTGGCGCATGACATCTTGGCAGGCTGTCATAGTCAGCCATGAAATCCATGCTGTTAGAAGAACGCTAAATTAATTTAATAATGTCAATATGAAGATTCCTTGCAATCAATTAACTCGACTATTTCATGCAGCATGTTTTGTGCGTAATAGGACTGCTCATATTATCTGCAAGTTTTCCTTTCGATAAACAATTCAGTGTTTTGCTGTTGAATTTGGACAATAGAATGCTGTCTGTCAATACACAGTAGTTCTGTTGAACTTCACAAAAACACATTGCGAGGTTCAGCTCAATCACGAGTCCCATCATATTCTCCTGAGATGAAAGAGAAATGCTCAGTTCTGCTCATTTCTCTGTATGAAAAAAATAAAATAGGGAAACAACTCCAAGAAACCAGAAGGCTACATTTTCCTCTAGTACAGGACTGGAGAAGAATGGTGTGCTTGAGAGTGAGGAATCACATTTCAGTGAGACAAAATGTGCAGGAAAGCAGAAAAGGGTTTATTCATGAAGCAGTGGGCTGACATGTAAAGAATATGGAATTTGCAATGTTTCATTTCCCTGAGAGCCCCTATTATATTGACCTCAACAAAATATTGTCAACCCACCCAGCCTCATTCTGACTTAGTCTTCAGCACATTGGAACTCCTAAAAGGAGGATCAATTGACAATGTGACATACAACGTACACACGCACACACAAAACATTTTCCTAGTGAGGAAGGTAGAAAAATAAATGACCAAAATACTAAAGTAGAGTTGTCTCTTGACTGGTTTTGTTGAATCAGCAGATTGGTTATTATTTGTGAGGAGGTGTTAGTCTTCCAGTTCGCACTTCCCATCTTTTCAGCACTGCATAGTTTATTTGGTGGGCATGTGCGAGAGTGTGTGCGAGTACAAGATGTGATCAGAAGATCCCTCTTACCTTGTGCCCAGCAGGTGTGACCCCATCCTCCGTGACGCTTTGTCCATTCTGAAAAGAAACAAGACAAAACACAGTTTCAGTGCCAAGATGGTTGCTGTGTGTGTGTGTGTGACAAATAGCAACCTAGAGCATCCATAGTCATTACTGCTACTTTGTTCCTAAACTGACAAACCCAATAATCTATTGCAAACACACTTTCCCAGTGGGTTTTGCCTGTTGAAAAGGCCAACCACTTATCATCCAACAATGCATCTAGAGGAACAATTGCTAAGAGCCCTATAAAGGGAAACATCCATGTGTTATGAGCCATAGTATTATCAGTCTGCACATTAGTTCCCAGAATGCACAGTATGGACCAGAGGTTAAAACTAGAGGTCGAACGATTAATCGGAATGGCCGATTAATTAGGGCCGATTTCAAGTTATAACAAACGGTATTTTTGGCCACCGATTAGCCCATTTTTTTTGGTTTTTACCTTTATTTAACTAGGCAAGTCAGTTAAAGAACACATTCTTATTTTCAATGACGGCCTAGGAACGGTGGGTTAACTGCCTTGTTCAGGGGCAGAACGACAGATTTTTACCTTGTCAGCTTGGGGATGCAACCTTACGTTAACTAGCCCAACGCTCTAACCACCTGCTTTACGTTGCCAAGGTAAGTTGCTAGCTAGCATTAAACTTATCTTATAAAAAAACAATCAATCAATCATAAACACTAGTTAACTACACATGATATATATACATTTTACATTACATTTACATTTAAGTCATTTAGCAGACGCTCTTATCCAGAGCGACTTACAAAATGGTGCATTCACCTTATGATATCCAGTGGAACAACCACTTTACAATAGTGCATCTAAATCTTTTAAGGGGGGGGGGGTTAGAAGGATTACTTTATCCTATCCTAGGTATTCCTTAAAGAGGTGGGGTTTCAGGTGTCTCCGGAAGGTGGTGATTGACTCCGCTGTCCTGGCGTCGTGAGGGAGCTTGTTCCACCATTGGGGTGCCAGAGCAGCGAACAGTTTTGACTGGGCTGAGCGGGAACTGTGCTTCCTCAGAGGTAGGGGGGCCAGCAGGCCAGAGGTGGATGAACGCAGTGCCCTTGTTTGGGTGTAGGGCCTGATCAGAGCCTGAAGGTATGGAGGTGCCGTTCCCTTCACAGCTCCGTAGGCAATCACCATGGTCTTGTAGCGGATGCGAGCTTCAACTGGAAGCCAGTGGAGAGAGCGGAGGAGCGGGGTGACGTGAGAGAACTTGGGAAGGTTGAACACCAGACGGGCTGCGGCGTTCTGGATGAGTTGTAGGGGTTTAATGGCACAGGCAGGGAGCCCAGCCAACAGCGAGTTGCAGTAATCCAGACGGGAGATGACAAGTGCCTGGATTAGGACCTGCGCCGCTTCCTGTGTGAGGCAGGGTCGTACTCTGCGAATGTTGTAGAGCATGAACCTACAGGATCGGGTCACCGCCTTGATGTTAGTGGAGAACGACAGGGTGTTGTCCAGGATCACGCCAAGGTTCTTAGCACTCTGGGAGGAGGACACAAGGGAGTTGTCAACCGTGATGGCGAGATCATGGAAGGGGCAGTCCTTCCCCGGGAGGAAAAGCAGCTCCGTCTTGCCGAGGTTCAGCTTGAGCTGGTGATCCGTCATCCACACTGATATGTCTGACAGACATGCAGAGATGCGATTCGCCGCCTGGTTATCAGAAGGGGGAAAGGAGAAGATTAATTGTGTGTCGTCTGCATAGCAATGATAGGAGAGACCATGTGAGGATATGACAGAGCCAAGTGACTTGGTGTATAGCGAGAATAGGAGAGGGCCTAGAACAGAGCCCTGGGGGACACCAGTGGTGAGAGCGCATGGTGCGGAGACAGATTCTCGCCACGCCACCTGGTAGGAGCGACCTGTCAGGTAGGACGCAATCCAAGCGTGGGCCGCGCCGGAGATGCCCAACTCGGAGAGGGTGGAGAGGAGGATCTGATGGTTCACAGTATCAAAGGCAGCAGATAGGTCTAGAAGGATGAGAGCAGAGGAGAGAGAGTTAGCTTTAGCAGTGCGGAGAGCCTCCGTGACACAGAGAAGAGCAGTCTCAGTTGAATGCCCAGTCTTGACACCTGACTGATTAGGATCAAGAAGGTCATTCTGAGAGAGATAGCAGGAGAGCTGGCCAAGGACGGCACGTTCAAGAGTTTTGGAGAGAAAAGAAAGAAGGGATACTGGTCTGTAGTTGTTGACATCGGAGGGATCGAGTGTAGGTTTTTTCAGAAGGGGTGCAACTCTCGCTCTCTTGAAGACGGAAGGGACGTAGCCAGCGGTCAAGGATGAGTTGATGAGCGAGGTGAGGAAGGGGAGAAGGTCTCCGGAAATGGTCTGGAGAAGAGAGGAGGGGATAGGGTCAAGTGGGCAGGTTGTTGGGCGGCCGGCCGTCACAAGACGCAAGATTTCATCTGGAGAGAGAGGGGAGAAAGAGGTCAAAGCACAGGGTAGGGCAGTGTGAGCAGGACCAGCGGTGTCGTTTGACTTAGCAAACGAGGATCGGATATCGTCAACCTTCTTTTCAAAATGGTTGACGAAGTCATCCGCAGAGAGGGAGGAGGGGGGGGGGGGGGGAGGCGGAGGAGGATTCAGGAGGGAGGAGAAGGTAGCAAAGAGCTTCCTAGGGTTAGAGGCAGATGCTTGGAATTTAGAGTGGTAGAAAGTGGCTTTAGCAGCAGAGACAGAAGAGGAGAATGTAGAGAGGAGTGAGTGAAAGGATGCTCAGGTCCGCAGGGAGGCGAGTTTTCCTCCATTTCCGCTCGGCTGTCCGGAGCCTTGTTCTGTGAGCTCGTAGTGAGTCGTCGAGCCACGGAGCAGGAGGGGAGGACCGAGCCGGCCTGGAGGATAGGGGACAGAGAAAATCAAAGGATGCAGAAAGGGAGGAGAGGAGGGTTGAGGAGGCAGAATCAGGAGATAGGTTGGAGAAGGTTTGAGCAGAGGGAAGAGATGATAGGATGGAAGAGGAGAGAGTAGCGGGAGAGAGAGAGCGAAGGTTGGGACGGCGCAATACCATCCGAGTAGGGGCAGAGTGAGAAGTGTTGGATGAGAGCAAGAGGGAAAAGGATACAAGGTAGTGGTCGGAGATTTGGAGGGGAGTTGCAATGAGATTAGTGGAAGAACAGCATCTAGTAAAGATGAGGTCAAGCGTATTGCCTGCCTTGTGAGTAGGGGGGGAAGGTGAGAGGGTGAGGTCAAAAGAGGAGAGGAGTGGAAAGAAGGAGGCAGAGAGGAATGAGTCAAAGGTAGACGTGGGGAGGTTAAAGTCACCCAGAACTGTGAGAGGTGAGCCATCCTCAGGAAAGGAACTTATCAAGGCGTCAAGCTCATTGATGAACTCTCCAAGGGAACCTTGAGGGCGATAAATGATAAGGATGTTAAGCTTGAAAGGGCTGGTAACTGTGACAGCATGGAATTCAAATGAGGAGATAGACAGATGGGTCAGGGGAGAAAGAGAGAATGTCCACTTGGGAGAGATGAGGATTCCAGTGCCACCACCCCGCTGGCTCGATGCTCTAGGGGTATGCGAGAACACGTAGGCAGACGAAGAGAGAGCAGTAGGAGTAGCAGTGTTATCTGTGGTAATCCATGTTTCCGTCAGCGCCAGGAAGTCTAGGGACTGGAGGGTAGCATAGGCTGAGATGAACTCAGCCTTGTTGGCTGCAGACCGGCAGTTCCAGAGGCTGCCGGAGACCTGGAACTCCACGTGGGTCGTGCGCGCTGGGACCACCAGGTTAGAGTGGCAACGGCCACGCGGTGTGAAGCGTTTGTATGGCCTGTGCAGAGAGGAGAGAACAGGGATACAATGGTGGAACAAGCTCCCTCACGACGCCAGGACAGCGGAGTCAATCACCACCTTCCGGAGACACCTGAAACCCCACCTCTTTAAGGAATACCTAGGATAGGATAAAGTAATCCTTCTAACCCCCCCCCCCCCCCTTAAAAGATTTAGATGCACTATTGTAAAGTGGTTGTTCCACTGGATATCATAAGGTGAATGCACCAATTTGTAAGTCGCTCTGGATAAGAGCGTCTGCTAAATGACTTAAATGTAATGTAATGTACACATGGTTGATGATATTACTAGTTTATCTAGCCTGTCCTGCTTTGCATATAATTGATGTGGTGCGCATTCGCGAAAAAGGACTGTCATTGCTCCGACGTGTACCTAACCATAAACATCAATGTCTTTCTTAAAATCAATACACAAGTATATTTTTAAAACCTGCATATTTAGTTAATATTGCCTGCTAATGTAACAGTGTAGGTTCCGTCCCTCTCTTCGCCCCAACCCAGGCTCGAACCAGGGACCCTTGCACACATCAACTGACACCCACCGAAGCATCGTTACCCATCGCACCACAAAAGCCGCGGCCCTTGCAACGCAAGGGGAAACCCTACTTCAAGTATCAGAGCGAGTGACGTCACCGACTGAAACGCTATTAGCGCGCACCACTGCTAACTAACTAGCCATTTCACATCGGTTACACTAACATGAATTTCTTTTAACTAGGGAAAATGTGTCACTTCTCTTGCAAACAGAGTCAGGGTATATGCAGCAGTTTGGGCCGCCTGGCTCGTTGCGAACTGTGAAGACTATTTCTTCCTAACAAAGACAGCAGACGTCGCCAAACGGGGATGATTTAACAAAAGTGCATTTGCGAAAAAAAGCACAATCGTTGCACAACTGTACCTAACCATAAACATCAATGCCTTTCTTAAAATCAATACACAGAAGTATATATTTTTAAACCTGCATATTTAGCTAAAAGAAATCCAGGTTAGCAGGCAATATTAACCCGGTGAAATTGTGTCAGTTCTCTTGCGTTCGTTGCACGCAGAATCAGGGTATACAGAATCTGGCTGGTTGCGAACTAATTTGCCAGAATTTTACGGAACAACATTGTAGGTTGTGCGATGTAACAGGAATATTTAGACTTACGGATGCCACCCGTTAGATAAAATACGTAACACTGAAAGAATAATGTTTGGGATGATAGGTCATTAATATGGTCAAATCCAGAAACTAAGGTTTATTATATTATAGTTAAGTCTATGATTTGATATTTGATAGAGCAGTCTGACTGAGCGGTGGTAGGCAGCAGCAGGCTTGTAATAGTCAAAGGTATATGGTTTAGAGAGAAATAGTCGACGCGTCATAATTCCTGTAATAACTTGCGGCTGAACTTGAAAGGGGTTCCTTCATTATTTTACCGTTCATGTCTTCCATAGAGAATGTCTTGATCTACTTCAAATAAGGTCTGTGTTTTGTGCTTAAACCGCCTCGGCGTATTGATACCTGTGTAAATCTCACTAGGTAACGTTTGTCAACATATTTTCCATAAATCCCCCCAAAATTATCTTCGCTATTATTGATCAAAGTTATATCCTATGGATATCTACACAGTTATAAAATTGGCAAGGTGGTGTAAGCCTAAACCAAACACAGACCTTATTTTAAATTAATCTAAAAATATCCTATGGAATAAATGAAGGAACCGTTTTTCAGATTTTGCTAGAAGGTGTCATGGGAATTATGACTCGCACTTTGGTAGTCAATTCTTACCATGCCCATTATTAAAATAGGATTTCCAGCATATAGAAATTACAGTTTTTGTTTTCAGCATTCATCACAGGTAACTAAAACTATTTTTATTATTCAAACAGTTGAGAGTATTTGTCTCCTAAGCAGACTCTTCAGTATCGTTGTCACTTCAGAGCTGTGTGTGTGTGTGTGTGTGCGTGTACACACACTGCTCAAAAAAATAAAGGTAACACTAAAATAACACATCCTAGATCTGAATGAAATAATCTTATTAAATACTTTTTTCTTTACATAGTTGAATGTGCTGACAACAAAATCACACAAAAATAATCCATGGAAATCCAATTTATCAACCCATGGAGGTCTGGATTTGGAGTCACACTGAAAATTTAAGTGGAAAACCACACTACAGGCTGATCCAACTTTGATGTAATGTCCTTAAAACAAGTCAAAATGAGGCTCAATAGTGTGTGTGGCCTCCACGTGCCTGTATGAACTCCCTACAACGCCTGGTCACGCTCCTGATGAGGTGGCGGATGGTCTCCTGAGGGATCTCCTCCCAGACCTGGACTAAAGCATCCGCCAACTCCTGGACAGTCTGTGGTGCAACGTGGCGTTGGTGGATGGAGCGAGACATGATGTCCCAGATGTGCTCAATTGGATTCAGGTCTGGGGAACAGGCGGGCCAGTCCATAGCATCAATGCCTTCCTCTTGCAGGAACTGCTGACACACTCCAGCCACATGAGGTCTAGCATTGTCTTGCATTAGGAGGAACCCAGGGCCAACGCACCAGCATATGGTCTCACAAGGGGTCTGAGGATCTCATCTCGGTACCTAATGGCAGTCAGGCTACCTCTGGCGAGCACACGGAGAGCTGTGCGGCCCCCCAAAGAAATGCCACCCCACACCATGACTGACCCACCGCCAAACCGGTCATGCTGGTGGATGTTGCAGGCAGCAGAACATTCTCCACAGCGTCTCCAGACTGTCACATGTGCTCAGTGTGAACCTGCTTTCATCTGTGAAGAGCACAGGGCGCCAGTGGCGAATTTGCCAATCTTGGTGTTCTCTGGCAAATGCCAAACGTCCTGCACGGTGTTGGACTGTAAGCACAACCCCCACCTGTGGACGTCGGGCCCTCATACCACCCTCATGGAGTCTGTTTCTGACCGTTTGAGCAGACACATTTGTGGCCTGCTGGGTGTCATTTTGCCTGGCTCTGGCAGTGCTCCTCCTGCTCCTCTTTGCACAAAGGCGGAGGTAGCGGTCCTGCTGCAGGGTTGTTGCCCTCCTAAGGCCTCCTCCACATCTCCTGATGTACTGGCCTGTCTCCTGATAGCGCCTCCATGCTCTGGACACTATGCTGACAGACACAGCAAACCTTCTTGCCACAGAACGCATTGATGTGCCATCCTGGATGAGCTGCACTACCTGAGCCACTTGTGTGGGTTGTAGACTCCGTCTCATGCTACCACTAGAGTGAAAGCACCGCCAGCATTCAAAAGTGACCAAAACATCAGCCAGAAAGCATAGGAACTGAGAAGTGGTCTGTGGTCCCCACCTGCAGAACCACTCCTTTATTGGGGGGTGTCTTGCTAATTGCCTATAATTTCCACCTGTTGTCTATTCCATTTGCACAACAGCATGTGAACTTTATTGTCAGTGTTGCTTCCTAAGTGGACAGTTTTATTTCACAGAAGTGTGATTGACTTGGAGTTACATTGTGTTGTTTAAGTGTTCCCTTTATTTTTTTGAGCAGTGTAATACACATATATAAAAAAAATAATCATAATAATAAATCGGCTGATTAATCGATATCGGCGGCGTTGGTCCTCCAATAATCGGTATTGAAAAATCATAATCGGTCGACCTCTAGTTAAAACACCAGATGAGATAATTGCTGTGTAGTTTCACAAGAGCAGACAATCTTTAAATGTCATGACGAGAAGAGAATCAAGGCATTTGAAGACCATTACTTGAGCCTCGCCACTTTCTAGTGAAATCACACTGTCATTAAGGCTAATAACCAATAGTAACCATGTTTAACCTGTTGAGGGTAGGGGGCAGTATTTGCACGGCCGGATAAAAAAACGTACCCGATTTAATCTGGTTATTACTACTGCCCAGAAACTAGAATATGCATATAATTATTGGCTTTGGATAGAAAACACCCTAAAGTTTCTAAAACTGTTTGAATGGTGTCTGTGAGTATAACAGAACTCATATGGCAGGCAAAAACCTGAGAAGATTCTGTACAGGAAGTGCCCTCTGACCATTCCCTGGGCTTCTTGACTCTTTTTATTCAAAACTTAGGATCTTTGCTGTAACGTGACACTTCCTACGGCTCCCATAGGCTCTCAGAACCCGGGAAAAAGCTGAATGATGTCGAGGCAGCCCCTGGCTGAAAAACATTAGCGCCTTTGGTAAGTGGTCTATCAGAGGACAATGAGACTGAGGCGCGTGCACGAGGCGACCCCATGTTTTTATTTTCTCCCTCTTTGTACTAAAACACAGATTCCCGGTCGGAATATTATCGCTTTTTTACGAGAAATTGCATAAAATTGATTTTAAACAGCGGTTGACATGCTTTGAAGTACAGTAATGGAATATTTAGAAATTTGTCGTCACGAAACGCGTCGGGCGCGTCACCCTTCTTTACACTTCGGATAGTGTCTTGAACGCACTAACAAAACAGAGGATATTTGAACATAACTATGGATTATTTTGAACCAAACCAACATTTGTTATTGAAGTAGAAGTCCTGGGAGTGCATTCTGACGAAGAACAGCAAAGGTAATAACATTTTTCTTATAATAAATCTGACTGTGGTGAGGGTTAAACTTGGTGGGTGTCTAAATAGCTAGCCCTGTGATGCCGGGCTATGTACTCAGAATATTGCAAAATGTGCTTTCACCGAAAAGCTATTTTAAAAATCGGACATAGCGAGTGCATAAAGGAGTTCTGTATCTATAATTCTTAAAATAATTATGTTTTTTGTGAACGTTTATCGTGAGTAATTTAGTAAATTCACCGGAAGTTTGCGGGGGGTATGCTAGTTCTGAACGTCACATGCTAATGTAAAAAGCTGGTTTTTGATATACATATGAACTTGATTGAACAAAACATGCATGTATTGTATAACATAATGTCCTAGGATTGTCATCTGATGAAGATCAAAGGTTAGTGCTGCATTTAGCTGTGGTTTGGGTTTATGTGACATTATATGCTAGCTTGAAAAATGGGTGTCTGATTATTTCTGGCTGGGTACTCTGCTGACATAATCTAATGTTTTGCTTTCGTTGTAAAGCCTTTTTGAAATCGGACAGTGTGGTTAGATTAACGAGAGTCTTGTCTTTAAAATGGTGTAAAATAGTCATATGTTTGAGAAATTGAAGTAATAGCATTTCTAAGGTATTTGAATATCGCGCCACGGGATTACACTGGCTGTTGCGTAGGTGGGACCCTAGAGAGGTTAAAAACTTCAGGTAGCTGGGGTGACAACAGGAGATGATGACGTGTAATTGACTAAATGTCTTGCCCTTAGCAGAATATATGGTGCAACAGTACGGAGCTGTGCAATATCCAACAGCCACAGGTGATTAAAAGAGTATCTAAAAACAAGAGGTTTCTGTTTCTTCTGAAGCATTGCTAAACAACCTCTTTTATCATAGCAGTCAGAATTGACTTTGCTATACAGTATATTGCGTTGGAAAAAAACAGAACAGTCAAACAAAGAGAGGGGTTTGGACTAGCACTAACAGAGCCCCCCCCCCCCCCCCCCCCCAGTCATGTCACAATGGAGAGCGAGGCGACGCTGAAGTCAGACTTCCTCTCCTACTCTTTTCCCTTGACAACAAAACAGTTATTTTCTTTTAACACACACAAAACGGCAGGCAGGCAGCAGAGCCAGCCAGGACATCGATTGGCCTTGAGTGGTGATAAAGAAGTAGGGAAGAAAGAGGGAGGGGAAATGGAAAAATGGCTTTTCCGAGGCACTGCCCTTGGTCTCAGGGAAGAAAAAGATCTTTACATGTCCACGATAGTCATCTCCTCACAGATCGATTGGTGTGTTGGGCTACAAAATAAATTAATATACCATGGAAATGTTTTGTTGAGTCAGTCTCAAAGGCTGCGTTTACACAGGCAGCCCAATTCTGATATTTTTCATGAATTGGTCTTTGACAAATCAAATCAGCTCTTTTGCCAATAATTGGGCAAAAGACCAGAATTGGGCTGTATGTGGAATGGCAGCCGAAAGGACCAAGAGTGAGACATTATTGCTGTGGCCTCTGGTACAAATCAGGCGCTCAAGATGGAAGTAGGATTACAGTAATATGAAAACTTGTTAAGGTATCAAGTCTAGGAAACACAATAATGAGCTTCTCAAAACCAGTCAAACCAGCCAGTTTTATGAGTGCAGAAGGCAGATCAATATTTTATCAGACTTTAAAAAACAAAAAAAACACTGCAGTTCAACTCCAAATGTATTTTATCTAGACAATGAGATTCTAGGAATTGACGTGCCTCACACCATTAGATTCACATCCATGGAGGTAGGACATTTTTTTGTTTGTTCGAAATGTTAAGAAATCTATTTTTTTTTAAATCACCTCAACGTAATGGGTTGTGGAGGTGATCTAGGGTTGGGCGGCATCCAGATTTGTTATCGTCCTCCTTTTCTGATCCTGGGATTTACGGTATTACGGTCTTCGTACACAAGGGGACACTAAAACTGAAGAAAAAAAGCCCATTGGACGTTACCAGAAATTAGCACAAGTAATAGAGAATTTCCATTGAGGCTGCGACCTAAATATGTTAACAAGCTCAAACGAAAATAAACCAGGGCTGTCAAAGTGAACGTTAATAACGCATGACATGTTTATCGGCGTACATTTGTTTGATGCCGTTAATCGCGTCTTCATTTCTTCACCACACCAAACCTTTAAGCGCACGCGTTTCTGCACAAACCCCCTTTTAGTGCAGAATCCAACGCTGAACACAACTACAATCAATGCTTGTGCCTTTAGAATCACTGACGACCGTGTGCCTCTAGCCAAAAAGTTATGCCCAAGTTAGGGAAAAGTTATGCCCAATATTACTGGAGCTATGTTTTTTTTCTCTGACGCGGATATGTAGGCGTAGGCCTACTTAAACATTGGGAGCATTAATAGCTGTATGTTCGTGACTTAAGTTGTTTATGGTGAAAATGCTATTAAAACATTCTGATGTTCATAATTTTGTTTCAAAGCATAGTATGCCTGTAACTCAATGCACTACTTTTGAAATTATTTTCTCTTCTTCTTCAGGGCCAAATTTGAGCAAATTCAAAAATGGTGATTAATCGCGATTAACTTGATTATTTATTAAATAATTTGACAGCCCTAAGAAACTAAATTGCAAATACAGGCAATCCAGCTCAAAAAGTTATACAGCTATAGGTAGAAGCTACCGAATGTCATTTTTGGACTGAATGAAAGACATTGTGCAAATGAACAAAGTTGTGACATGCTTGTCTGAAGGAAGAAGAGCACTGGCTCCGGAGCAGCATGTGTACACGCTGTGTCTGTGTAGGGCAACGGGCCTGCCTGCTCTGCGAAGAGGGGTGAGGAGCAGAAAGAGGGGCTGAGAACAGAGGGAAAAAAAAGCAAGGAAATCAAGATACAGTATCTGTCCAGCTGCCACTGCTAACTCATCCAGAGCACTTTGACTTCTCAAACACGGCAGAAAGCTACCCATCACCTTATTAATTCAGCCACTTACTCAACTAACTTGCCCTTAACACCAGTATACGGGTTGAAAATGGCAGATTGGGCACTAATAAAAGCCTAAATTGGAAGACAGTAACATGCTATACATGACGCCAGAGCTCTGGCTCTGCGCTTCACAGGTCAGTATGGGTTTTGACTGACAGCCATTCTAAACTTTAATTTAAAAAAATATATAGAAAACAAAGATTTTGTTACATACACCAGATAGGCTCTGTAAAATGTGTCGCCTTACAGGGACAGCCATAGCAGTTGCCCCCATTCCTCCTGCTAAATTGGGCAACTTTTTTGTTGTCCGAGTGAGGGAAATGCTTTAAATTGAGAGGACTCAATGTATTTTGAAAGATGACATTGAGGATTATAAAAAAATATATATATAAAAAAAAAATACAGTTTTGGTGACATACAAGCAACCCAAAAGACCAGTGAGTCCAAAATGTGCACTTCAGATTTCCATATCATAAAACTTAAGTCACATACAGTGTCAAAGTTAATGGCCCGAGGTGGTGAGGTATATGGCCAATATACCACGGCTAAGGGCTGTTCTTAGACGCAACAGGGAATGCCTGGACACAGCCATTAGTCATGGTATATTGGGGCGGCAGGAAGCCTAGCGGTTAGAGCGCTGGGCCAGTAACCGAAGGCTTGCGAGATCGATCCCCGAGCTGACAAGGTAAAACTATCGTTCTGCCCCTGAACAAGGCTGTTAACATGTTGGGGATAGGGGGCAGTATTTGCACGGCCGGATAAAAAACATACCCGATTTAATCTGGTTACTACTCCTGCCCAGTAACTAGAATATGCATATAATTGTTTGATTTGGATAGAAAACACCCTAAAGTTTCTAAAACTGTTTGAATGGTGTCTGAGTATAACAGAACTCATTTGGCAGGCCAAAACCTGAGAAGATTCCAAACAGGAAGCGCTCTCTGACTATTTCTTGGCCTTCTTGATCATCTCTATCCAAAAATGAGGATCTCTGGCATAAAGTAACATTTTCTAACGCTCCCATAGCATCTCAGAAGGCGCCAGAACGTTGAATGGTGACTTTGCAGGCCATGGCTGAAAAACAGTAGCGCATTTGGATAGTGGTCGATCTGAGAACAATGAGACTGGGGCGCGTGCACGAGCTGACACCATGTTTTTATTTTTACGTCTTTGAACGAAAACAGGGTTTCCTGGTCGGAATATTATCGCTTTTTTACAAGAAAAAAATAAAAATCGCATAAAAATTGATTTTAAACAGCGTTTGACATGTTTCGAAGTACGGTAATGGAATATTTTGAATTCTTTTGTCACGAAACGCGTCGGGCGCGTCACCCTTCGGATAGTGTCTTGAACGCACGAATAAAACGCCGCTATTTGGATATAACTATGGATTATTTGGAACCAAACCAACATTTGTTATTGAAGTAGAAGTCCTGGGAGTGCATTCTGACGAAGAACAGCAAAGGTAATCTAATTTTTCTAATAGAAATTCTGAGTTTGGTGAGTACCACACTTGGTGGGTGTCAAAATAGCTAGCCTGTGATGGCCGGGCTATCTACTCAGAATATTGCAAAATGTGCTTTCACCGAAAAACTATTTTAAAAATCGGACATAGCGATTGCATAAAGGAGTTCTGTATCTATAATTCTTAAAATAATTGTTATGTTTTTTGTGAACGTTTATCGTGAGTAATTTAGTAAATTCACCGGAAGTGTTCGGTGGGAATGCTAGTCACATGCTAATGTAAAAAGCTGGTTTTTGATATAAATATTAACTTCATTGAACAAAACATGCATGTAATGTCCTAATGTCCTAGGAGTGTCATCTGATGAAGATCAAAGGTTAGTGCTGCATTTAGCTGTGGTTTGGGTTTATGTGACATTATATGCTAGCTTGAAAAATGGGTGTCTGATTATTTCTGGCTGGGTACTCTGCTGACATAATCTAATGTTTTGCTTTCGTTGTAAAGCCTTTTTGAAATCGGACAGTGTGGTTAGATCAACGAGAGTCTTGTCTTTAAAATGGTGTAAAATAGTCATATGTTTTAAAAATTGAAGTTTTCGCAAGCGTCCCACCTAGCCCATAGAGGTTAACCCACTGTTCATAGGTCATCATTGTAAATAAGAATTTGTTCATAACTGACTTGCCTAGTTAAATAAAATGTAAAAAAAATAAATATATACCACACCTCAGGCCATAAACGTTGGCCAAACCCCCGAGGTGCCTTATTGCTATTATAAACTGGTTACCAATGTAATTACAGCAGTAAGAAAATAAAACTGTGTTGTCATACGGTCTGATATACCACAGATGTCAGCCAATCAGCACTCAAACCACCCAGTTTATTTATTCATTCATACATACAGTTGAAGTCGGAAGTTTACATAAACTAGTTTTAATGACTCCAACCTAAGTGTTTCAACCACTCCACAAACGTCTTGTTAACAAACTATAGTTTTGGCAAGTCGGTTAAGACATCTACTTTGTGCATGACAAGTAATTTTTCCAACAATTGTTTACAGACAGATCATTTCACGTATCATTCACTGTATCACAATTCCAGTGGGTCTGAAGATTACCTACAGTAAGTTGACTGTGCCTTTAAACAGCTTGGAAAATTCCAGAAAATGTCATGGATTTAGAAGCTTCTGATAGGCTAATTGACACCATTTGAGTCATTTGGAGGTGTACCTGTGGATGTATTTCAAGGATTACCTTCAAACTCAGTGCCTCTTTGCTTGACATTGTGGGAAAATCAAAAGAAATCAGCCAAGATCTCAGAAAAAAAAAGAAAAGTGTAGACCTCCACAAGTCTGGTTCATCCTTGGGAGCACTTTCCAAAACGCCTGAAGGTACCATGTTTATCTGCACCAACAATAGTACGCAAGTATAAACACCATGGGACCATGCAGCCGTCATACCGCTCAGGAAGGAGACACGTTCTGTCTCCTAGAGATGAACGTACTTTGGTGAGAAAAGTGCAAATCAATTCCAGAACAACAGTAAAAGGACCTTGTGAAGATGCTGGAGGAAACAGGTACAAAAGTAACTATATCCACAGTAAAACAAGTCCTATATCGACAACCTGAAAGACCGCTCAGCAAGGAAGCCACTGCTCCAAAACCGCCATAAAAAAGCCAGACCACGGTTTGCAACTGCACATGGGGACAAAGATCGTACTTTTTGGAGTAATGTCCTCTGCTCTGATGAAACAAAAAATAGAACTGTTTGGCCATAATGACCATCGTTATGTTTGGAGGAAAAAGGGGGAGGCTTGCAAGCCGAAGAACACCATCCCAACCGTGAAGCATGGGGGTAGCATCATGCTTTGCTGCAGGAGGGACTGGTGCACTTCACAAAATAGATGGCATCAAGAGGGAGGAAAATTATGTGGATATATTGAAGCAACATCAAGACATCAGTCAGGAAGTTAAAGCTTGGTCGCAAATGGGTCTTTCAAATGGACAATGACCTCAAGCATACTTCCAAAGTTGTAGTAAAATGGCTTAAAGGACAACAAAAGACAAGTTGTTGGAGTGGCCATCACAAAGCCCTGACCTCAATCCTATAGAACATTTGTGGGCAGAACTGAAAAAGCGTGTGCGAGCAAGGAGGCCTTTACATACCTGACTCAGTTACACCAGCTCTGTCAGGAGGAATGGGCCAAAATTCACCCAACTTATTTTGGGAAGCTTGTGGAAGGCTACCAGAAACTTTTGACCCAAGTTAAACAATTTAAAGGCAATGCTACCAAATACTAATTGAGTGTATGTAAACTTCTGATCCACTGGGAATGTGATGAAAGAAATTAAAGCTGGTTAGGGCCAGTTTGCACTGTTTTGTGAAGAGAGGAGGAGGACACAGGGTTGTACGAGAGCTTCAGTTTCTTGGCAATTTCTCGCATGGAATAGCCTTCATTTCTCAGAACAAGAATAGACTGACGAGTTTCAGAACAAAGGGCTTTGTTTCTGACCATTTTGAGCCTGTAATCGAACCCACAAATGCTGATGCTACAGACACTCAACTAGTCTAAAGAAGGCTAGTTTTATTGCTTCTTTAAATCAGCACTACAGTTTTCAGCTGTGCTAACATAATTGCAAAAAGGTTTTCTAAAGATCAATTAGCCTTTTAAAGTTATGATTTTTCAACGCCGATACCGATTGGAGGACCAAGAAAGCCGATACCGATTAATCGGCCGATTATTTTCTCTTTTTTTATAATGACGATTACAACAATACTGAATGAACACATCAATAAAATCAATTTAGCCTCAAATAAATAATGAAACATGTTCAATTTGGTTTAAATAATGCAAAACAAAGTGTTGGAGAAGAAAGTAAAAGTGCAATATGTGCCATGTAAGAAAGCTAATGTTTAAGTGCCTTGCTCAGAACATGGGAACATATGAAAGCTAGTGGTTCCTTTTAACATGCGTCTTCAATATTCCCAGGTAAGAAGTTTTAGGTTGTAGTTAATATAGGACTATCTCTCTATAAGATTTGTATTTCATATACCTTTGACTATTGGATGTTCTTATAGGCACTTTAGTATTGCCAGTGTAACAGTATAGCTTCCGTCCCTCTCCTCGCTCCTACCTGGGCTCAAACCAGGATCACATCGACAACAGCCACCCTCGAAGCAGCGTTACCCATGCAGAGGAAGGGAAAAAAACTACTCCAAGTCTCAGAGCGAGTGACGTTTGAAACGCTATTAGCGTGCACCCGGCTAACTAGCTAGCCATTTCACATCAGTTACACCAGCCTAATCTGGGAGTTGATAGGCTTGAAGGGTTGGGTATAATTTGTGGAACGTTCTAACAGGAATCTGTTCAAAAAATTTAAAGTAAAAGGTTGCCAACCAACAATGCATACAAAGTAGCAACGCATACAAACCTAGCTAACTAGCTGCCGAATAGGCATCAACTCACCACGTAGCTTATTCTTAATGTTTGTCCATAGGCAAACAGACATGTGAGGACAGACATTTTTCGGAATAAACGTGATGAGTGAAAAACGCAATGAAATAGACCACTCCCTACCCGGTATCTTATTCTGCCGCTATACAACTTTGTATGCGTTGTTTTTTGGAAACCTTGTAATTTACGAAGTTTTTGGCATAGATTCCTGTTGGAACGTTCCAAAAATTATACCCACCCAGGTTGAAGTCATAAACAGCGCAATGCTTGAAGCACAGCGACGAGGCTGTTTGAATGAATGCTTACGAGCCTGCTGCTGCCTACCACCGCTCAGTCAGACTGCTCTATCAAATCATAGACTCATTAATATGGTCGAATCTGGAAACTATCATCTCGAAAAAAACGTTTTTTTTCTTTCAGTGACATACGGAACCGTTCCGTATTTTATCTAACGGGTGGCTAAGTCTAAATATTCCTGTTAGGCATTGATGTTTATGGTTAGGTACATTGGTGCAACGACAGTACTTTTTTCGCAAATGCGCTTGTTAAATCAACACCCGTTTGTCGAAGCAGGCTGTGATTCAATGAAAATTAACAGGCACCGCATCGATCATATGCAACGCAGGACACGTTAGATAAACTAGTAATATCATCAACCATGTGTAGTTAACTAGTGATTATGTTAAGATTGATCGTTTTTTATAAGTCTAATGCTAGCTAGCAACTTACCTTTGCTTCTTGCTGCCCTCACGTTACAGGTAGTCAGCCTGTTAATCCTTGTGGAGTGCAATGTAAGGCAGGTGGTTAGAGCGTTGGACTGGTAACCGAAGGTTGCAAAAACGAATCCCCCCTGAACAAGGCAGTTAACCCCCGTTTCTAGGCCGTCATTGTAAATAAGAATGTGTTCTTAATCTGACTTGCCTAGTTAAATAAAGGTGTATATAAACAAAAAAATAAATAGGCAAATCGGTGCCCAAAAATACCGATTACCGATTATGAAAACTTGAAATCGGCCCTAATTAAATCGGCCATTCCGATGAATCTGTCGACCTCTAATACTGATACCAAAGCTACCATATTTCTATGCGCACTGAGGTGCGTGCGCTCCTATTACGCACAACCAGAATGACAGACATGTCAAAAACACACAGAACTCCAACATAACTGGGAAATATGAACAAAGGAAACCATACATTGAATTAAATAAACAGAACTCCTACCTCATGAGTGTTGCTAACATTCATGTGCACAATAAACATCACGCCCAATAAGAGGGTAAGAAATGGTAAATGAAAATATTGTATCAAACATGAAACACACGTCTAAACCAGCAATTATAGTAGGATTAGATGGAATATAGATTTATCACATTTGCATTTAAATGTTTGAAAGGAACAAACATTTCAACAAAAGAACAGAGCTCTCCACTGGCGGGAGTTTGGAGAGTGCAAGTGGAGAAACGTGCCTATGGTGAGTCTGCGCCACAGTAATAATTTATTTTAACAAAGAATTCTAAATGCAAGCTTCATAAGTAAATGATCAATTTCAAGCAATGTTGACATACCAAAATACCTATTTGCTGGTCCAATCGGAAGGCCAAGTGTGCATTTCACTAACCAATCTGTTGGACATTGTTTTGCAAGCGACATCAAAAAGCTTAGCTTTCACCTGGTCAGTCTACATCATGGAAAGGTTTTTTACATTTTATACTCAGTGTAAGTCCATATGGCTAGTAATGAATTGACCCCCTGTAAATTGTCAAATAGTTTTGATTGCTAAAGTATAAAAATGTTTGGTATTAGCTTGGGTTCACATGTAATATATTGATGTATTTATTTCATGTTTCAAATGCAGGTTGACGTTGTGTTTTAGTTTAGCCAATGTGTCATGTCCAAATGTACTTTTTCCACCAACGACAGAAATGGCTGAGAGGCATGGGACAGCCCAGGCTGCCACAATTGAAAGCAGTTTTGACCAAAGTTAAACCATCTTTGGTTTCTTAGCCAACGTACATGAGATGTCAATTTCCATGAATAAACTACGCATTTCCCTATGTCATGTTAGCTGTGTACTGCAGTGGATGTGAGGAGCTTGTTGCTAGCACTAATGTTTAAATGACTCCATAGCGAAAAATATTCAAGTTGTTGGGAAAGTGTGAACACAGATACAGCATATTGAGATGAAATTATACTGTAAATATACAGTACATGTTTTTCATTGCGCCAAAGAAGAAGATAGCAAACTGGGACCTAAAGAAGCCTGGTGGTGATCCAGTGACAGCACATGAAACGGGAGACGGGCGAAGGGATGGGAATGGAGAGACAGGAAGGGAGGGAAGGAGGGAGATAGGAATTGAGGGGTAACATACAGTAAGTGCTATATGACAACCCTGGAATGAATCTGTAGCTGTTACAGTCTCTGGTTTCAAGACACAGATTGACAGGAAACAAGCAGCTCATCAGCTGTTATCGGATAGAGAGTAGCTCCTCTCACCGAGTGGATGTATTCAGTGTATGTTGTGATTATCACATTTCTATTCTGATTAGACATTCATAATAGGCTTGCAGATTTAACATCCTACTATTTAGAACTGCAGTTGTACCAGTGTAGACATCAGTAAACAACTGACATCGTCATCAACTATAGTATAGCAAAGGACCAATGGTAGAATTTGAACAGAGTTCGTACTTTGACAGTCAGTGCCATGACAAATCTGCCATAAAGCTGTTCATGAATCTGACCTTGGCTTGTCCCATCGGAAAGTAACCCAAGTACAGCTGTTCAATCAATAAACCCCCAGCTCTCCAAACCCAGCCGTGACCGTCTGTCTATCAGGGGCAGCGCTCTCCCTTTACATCTCAAATCAATCTACCTTGGCCTCGTCTCTCTTTCGGTACAAGTTTGGAGTGGAGCCAGGTGCCAATGAGAGCTGTGCTGTGACAGTAGTGACTTACAGCCTCAAGCTAAAATGAGAAAGCTCCCAGTGTGATGCATTCAAAAGGCATTAGTCATCTAGCTCTACATTACTACACATTGAACATGTTTTGTTGGAAAAATAGAACAGACATTTCAGCTTTGTCAAGGGAGCAGACTGTATCTGAATGATCTCTAGCCGTGGAAGCCTCCATGGGAGGAAGTTCATTTGTAATCAAATGGATTAGGCGAGGTGCATTCATTAAAGCAGAATTTAGTTTTTCATAACCACATCTCTATTTCTGCTGTTAGAATGGCGAGGTATCGCTCAAGTCGCAACCAAATAGAATATAACGCTGCGGATAAAGTTCGGAATAACAATTTCATGTGTACAACATACCTGCAACACTATACTGCGAGCTTATTTAAATTATTTCTAAAAAGGACATATTTTAGGTGGGGTTTTTTCACAATGTATCATGTTTTTTGCCCGAGTCCCCATATTGCACAGAGGATTAAGTGAATCACAGGTTGGGGTAAATTTGTCAAAGACCAGTGAAATAGCAAAAGGTGTCTGGACCATTCCATTTACATCACAAATAGAGATTTAGTTGTAAAAAAGCTAAACTAATTTAAATTGCCCTGATCCGTGGTGCAGGGAAGACATGCTGTGGTGGTATAGTACATAATTACATTCAGAAGGCATTCATCAGGTCTCCCGAGTGGCACCACTACAGATCCAAGTTCGATCCCGGGCCTTGTCGCAGCCGGCCGCAACGGAGAACCATGAGGCGGTGCACAATTGGCACAGCGTCGTCCTGGTTAGGGGAGGATTTGCCCGGCCGGGATGTCCTTGTCCTCTAGGAACTCCTGTGGCAGGTCAGGCGCATGCACGCTGACATGGTCGCCAGTTGTACGGTGTTTCCTCCGACACATTGATGCTTCCGGTTTAAGCGAGCAGTGTGTCAAGAAGCAGCATGGCTTGGCAGGGTCGTGTTTCGCAAACGCGCAAAAGAGATGAGGGAGGAGCGCAATCTCAAATCGAATAGTAATCTGCACCGCTCGGCAACGATGTCTACAAGGCACCATTACACGGAACCCAAACCGGCTGGGCGCGTGCACCACCGTGCATAAATGTATTTTGTCCCCCCACACCAAACGCGATCACGACACGCAGGTTAAAATATCAAAACAAACTCTGAACCAATTATATTAATTTGGGGACAGGTCGAAAAAGCATTAAACATTTATGGCAATTTAGCTAGCTAGCTTGCTAGCTAATTTGTCCTATTTAGCTAGCTTGCTGTTGCTAGCTAATTTGTCCTGGGATATAAACATTGAGTTGTTATTTTACCTGAAATGCACAAGGTCCTCTACTCCAACAATTAATCCACACATAAAACAGCCAATCAAATTGTTTCTAGTCATCCCTCTTCCTTCCAGGCTTTTTCTTCTCTTGACTTTATATTGCGATTGGCAACTTTCATAAATTAGGTGCATTACTGCCACTGACCTTGTTCGTCTTACAGTCACCCACGTGGGTATAACCAATGAGGAGATGGCAGGTGGGTACCTGCTTCTATAAACCAATGAGGAGATGGGAGTGGCAGGACTTGAAGCACGATCTGCGTCAGAAATAGAACTGATTTCTATTTTAGCCCTTGGCAACACAGACCCTTGTTGGCACAATAATTGAATAACAGATTTCTACATTTATTTTGCAATGCTCGTGTTGTGTGGTCATCCTGTTATGCATTGTTTAGAAATCTACATTTATTTTACATAATATGTTTGAATCTTCTAACTCATTTTCATTGGAAGGCAGATAAAGTCTATCAAAAGCAACCACTTTTGCACGTGAAAACAGAATCCTATTACTCCACGTGCTTAACCGACGTCACATTTCGTTTTGAGCTACTCAAAGAGACGGAAGCGAGACATCTCACTCCCTCATGTTTTCTGGTTCATACAGTCAAACTAAGCAGATGAGACCCAACTGTTACTGCATTGGTGCCTATGGGAGAGCCACCCATTTTTTTTAAACGATTAAAGTCCTGAGTGAGACATCTATTCACCACCTTTAGCCGACTGCGCCATCGGTCAAAACGGGGCACCTGGCTCACACCCAGAAAGGCAACCAGATTCCAGAGCGAATGCAATAAAGGCGCCCACATACTAGTTAACGTCCGTGCCTCGCATACGCCCTTAAAATATATACACTTGAAACTAGGAAAAAGCAGCAATATTACTGTTCGTCCCTCTCGAGGCATAATAACATAGCCAGTATACACGTCCTCAAAAGTCTGAATTAATCGAAGATAACATTACAGATCTCTTGATTTTACGTTTTTGGTCTTCAGCAATGTTTGGTGCAGTATTTCTCAAGTGTTTTTGTTGCATATAAACTAGTCATCTCTTGTTTATAGACAAACACTTAATTGAAGAATCCCATCCATAGTTCCCACTCCTACTAGTACTGTTGACCAATCACCGACGACGGGGCACTACGGAACTTCGACTTGTCGCAACAACAAAAAATGTAGTGTGCAAACTCAGGGAAAAAAATAACCTTGTCGAACACCAAAACGTCGTCATAATATATGCGCGAACTGTTTATACTACGAAGCATGCGACAGGGTTCGCAAGCAAGTACACCATCCCCAACTTAACAACCAGATGAAAGAATATGTTGCATTGCCTGTCAAAAACCTATTGCATTTTGGGCATTCATTTGGCAAATGCATTTACACGAGCAACAATAATCAGAATGGAAAAGTTTAGGCTACGGATATTTTTGGCACGCGGAATGAAAATAGTGCTTTTAACAAACTGTTCAATGGTGTCCTTACCTCTGAGTCCAGTGTAACTAGTTCCATTTGGGGCCAGGGTTCCGCAAGGTGTGCAAGAGGCATTCTGCAGGTTTTTAGTTTCTCCCTCTGCTGCCGAAATAC
This sequence comes from Salmo salar, assembly GCF_965601325.2. Taxonomy (NCBI): domain Eukaryota; kingdom Metazoa; phylum Chordata; class Actinopteri; order Salmoniformes; family Salmonidae; genus Salmo; species Salmo salar. Next base: position 8,305,354 of record NC_138299.1, on the reverse strand, counting down.
AAGTTGAGTTTGCCCAGATTTATTGGGTTGTAGATTGAGGTTGCGTTGCCCTGGACAAGGTCTTCTTCATTCACAATTTGAAGTCCGGTCCGTTGAGATGTAGCCTATCACTTCAATCCCCGATGTAAGACATGCATCCAGTCGCACTCCGCAGCCGTTGATTACAAACTAATATAATCCCTTCAAAATGACGTCGTATAATGACCACCTCTTCAGAAACATGCAATAAACACAATAAAAACAACTTGAGGCTTTGAGCAAAAACGAACCCCTTTACACCTTAGCCTACGTTCAGATTTGACGAGAAGAGAGGTGCTGGCTGTAGCTGCGACTGTGCAGCTTCCAAGCCGTTTAATAGGCTATCGCTATGCAATTATATTCCTCCACCGAAATAATTAGCCTTCTCTTGTGTCCATGTAACCTAATTAATCGACGACGCAGCCTATTATATTATAGGCATAGAGCTTTTCTTTTCCTCTGTATTTCTGAGAGCTTCCTCGGAGCGGGACTTGGTTCTGTCCGCTGGTTCATCCTCCAGAATGTAGCGTATCAACTCGACCAATTATATAGACTCCAAACGGATTTCATCCAGCCCCTTCTTGGTCGGTCCGCCCAACCGTATTTTCGCCATCCCCTGGAGGCTGGTTGAACTGCAAATGATAGGCCTACGTAATGCGCCAAAAGCCCACCATTTGCGCTTGTATACATGAATCAAATAAAATGTTGTTAGCGTAATAAGACCTTGAAGAGAATTTAGTTTAGTATGACGCTAAAAAAAAGAAGGGAAAGAAGAGAACAAGAAGAATAATAGGGCGATGATGGTGATACATTTGTATGCACAGAGGTATCATGCTAAAAAGTTAACCCCAAAACCTAACCTTAATCCTAAACGTTGCCCCTCAATTTGACTCATTTATAGCGTCATATAATTACTGAGTTTAAAGATAATGAATTTGTCTATCAATGTCCCTTCAAAAAGACATGGTACATGATGCATTTGGGTTTGAAGGAAACCAGATTGATACTTTACATTTAAACATAAACAATTCAATACAATTTCTTTGAGTGTGGTTTATCAATTGATCTGTGCATCGTCGAGGGCCATTGTGTTAATGTATAGGCCTATGTGCATTTGTTTAGGTCTTTGTTTCCCACTGGGCACACTGGTTGAATCAACGTTGTTTCCACGTCAATTCATTGAAACTACGTTGAACCAACGTGGAATAGATGTTGACTTGACGCCTGTGCCCAGTGGGTTCTTTGGAAACCACCAACATTTGCCACAAAGCGTTTTCATACAGAGTGCAGGTTGGAGAGAATAGTGCTCTGCTGTGGTTCCCTCTCCATCTACTCCATTGACTGGGCTGAGTGGACATTGTTCCTGGTTGAATTGGTTACTATTGGCAACCAGCCAGCATCTACCATAGAGGCAGGTGCTGGCTAGATTTACAGTATGACAAAAATTAGGATGGATACTTGCACTATTAATGTATTCTCAATTTAAGCCATTCACACACACACACACACACACACACACACACACACACACACACACACACACACACACACACACACACACACACACACACACACACAGGCTTGTTTAACTAACCTTGTGGGTACACACAATGAATTCCCATTCAAAATCCTAAAATGCTAGCTTGCCTAATTAAAGTTTATGTGAAAAAACAAGGAAGTATAGTGTAGAGAATAATTGAACCATCTAAACCGCTGTGAAATATATTTTCCATAACCAAAAATATTGTATTTTCAGCAGTTTGAAGCTTGTGTACAAAACCAAAAGTAAATGAGAGATCTATACATCACATTTCTATGTGAATTTGGTTGGGTCGCCCAAAAAGTTAACCCCAAAACCTAACCTTAATCCTAAACCTAACCATAAACCTAACCTTTAACCCCTAACTCTAAACACTCTAGAAATAGCCTTTTTTTATCCCCAGTTGGTTACATTTTTGTTTGTTTACTATTCTTGTGGGGAATTTACAAGTATAATTAAACATGTCCACACACACACACACACACACACACACACACACACACACACACACACACACACACACACACACCCTTATGTAATAAAACGTTGTACCAGCCTTGAGCTGAAATAACTATTCTCATGCTCAACTGTTGCTACGCAATGTGGCTGTATATGCATTGAGTTCTGAACACTGATACAAGACAGGACAAAGGACAAATTATTACATGTACTGAATGTGCTGTATCAAGATATTGGTCTGCTGTAATTGCATATTAAGCTTTCATAGCAATCGGCCCTCATAGCATAACTACCATGGAAGCGAAACCCTCAAGTATCTCACACTAAATTGGGGCGGCAAGTAGCCTAGTGGTTAGAGCGTTGGACTAGTAACCGAAAGGTTGCAAGATCGAATCCCCAAGGTAAAAATCTGTCGTTCTGCCCCTGAACAAGGCAGTTAACTCACTGTCCCTAGGCCGTCATTGTAAATAAGAATTTGTTCTTCACTGACTTGCCTAGTTAAAATAAAAGTACAATATATTGTATGGCATGTTCCTGCATCTCTGAACACAAACACCTATTTAGTGCAGATTGCACAGTTCCGTTATGTCTCAAGTGGCATCCAAAGTGCAACACACACACACACACACACACACACCCTGCCTAAAGGGATGTGAAGCTGAATGTCATGTCTTGCTCTATGACAACATGCCAGTTAACACCCACTAATCTAATCGAATAAAGTGTCAGTGTGGTTGTGCACTGAGAAGCACACTTTGTAACGAAAAAGAAGTAGGTTTGATTCTTTGATGCTGCATGCTACTGTATGTATAGAGAAGGAAAATCAGGCTTTACAGTATGAACCAGCAGAGACTATGGCTTTCAATCTCAGAGCTAATCCTAATAAAAAATGCAACTCATTTTCCCCGATTCAATTTTGGCTAATTATACATTTTTGTATAACAGCTCGATGAAGGTCATGGTTCGTTTTAAAGCAGCGTATCTGTATACAGTGGTAGTAGCCATAAGGGACTATGGGGCCGATTCACACATAGAAAATCTATTCCTTTTTTACACGTTTTGATTTGAGCACTTCTCAGTATTTGGTATTCAGACTTACCGTATGCAGGTGCGTAATGAACTCTTTGGGTGTGGCTCCCTTATGCACACCGATCAAATATAATTCAACCTCCGAAAACCTTCCCACTTGTTGGCCAACAGATTTTCTCATGGAGTTTTCATTCAATAGGGGTTTCAGTACATCTAAACCCATCCCTTTAAATAGGGTGTACCTTTATTTGGAATTTTCTTGACAGATTCACAAGAATAGCCTACAGTATATCGAGATAACAGGTTCTGAATATTAGGGATCAATGAAAGAAAGCCATCAATATATGCATTTCCGTCTAGTTTGGTAGAACAAAAAATGATCTGATATTGTAGATTATTTAGGGTTAGGAAAGTATTTATGAACCTACTTAATAAAAAAAACAGGTTTGGAGAGCCATTACGCATGAAATATATTGGTACATAAAAAATAAAGTGGCTTAATTCATCCTGAAAGTTGCCATATTCAGCTGTTCATTCCATTACATTTTGGAAGGTGAGAAAAGTGTACAATAGTGGTTGAAAAATAGTCTATAAATCTACCCTAATCTGGTCTGATTACGGAACTGTGATGACAACAGTCCAGTCGTCGTGAGCCGTGCGCCAGGCTCCAGGTTTAAATTGCCGGGTTTGGTCTGTGTTCCATAATGATTCAAATAAGCTACACGTCCCAAATTATTGCACAGCTTGTAATTAAATATTATCCAATATTGCTGCCGACCCTCAGCAACAACCACACGGACAAGTCAGAGAAAAGAAAGATAAACAATGAAATGGAAGGATGCAAAATGTAGGCTACAAATTGAAAGAAACCAACACTAAAGTGACAGTTATAAATGTGTGTGGGTATTTCTGAGGGTGGCTACCAATAGTGGCTAATATTAAACATGATACAAATGGTAAAAAACAGAGAAAAGTCCGGGCAAATACAGTTGAAGTCGGAAGTTTACATAAACTTAGGTTGGAGTCATTAAAGTCATTAAAACTCGTTACAACCACTGCACAAATGTCTTGTTAACAAACTATAGTTTTGGCAAGTCAGTTAGGACATCTACTTTGTGCATGACACAAGTAATTTTTCCAACAATTGTTTACAGACAGATTATTTTACTTGTAATTCACTGTATCACAATTCCAGTGGGTCAGAAGTTTACATACACTAAGTTTACTGTGCCTTTAAACAGCTTGGAAAATTCCAGAAAATGATGTCATGACTTTAGAAGCTTCTGATAGGCTAATTGACACCATTTGAGTCATTTGGAGGTGAACCTGTGGATGTATTTCAAGGCCTACCTTGAAACTCTGTGCCTCTTTGCTTGGCATCATGGGAAAATCAAAAGAAATCAGCCAAGACCTTAGAAAAAAGTCTGGTTCATCCTTGGGAGCAATTTCCAAATGCATGAAGGTACCACATTCATCTGTACAAACAATAGTACGCAAGTATAAACACCATGGGACCACGCAGCCGTCATACCGCTCAGGAAGGAGACGCGTTCTTTTGTGCGAAAAGTGCAAATCAATCCCAGAACAACAGCAAAGGACCTTGTGAAGATGCTGGAGGAAACAGGTACAAAAGTATCTATATCCACAGTAAAACAAGTCCTATATCGACATAACCTGAAAGGCCGCACAGCAAGGAAGAAGCCACTGCTCCAAAACTGCCATAAAAAAAAGCCAGACTACGGTTTGCAACTGCACATGGGGACAAAGATTGTACTTTTTGGAGAAATGTCCTCTGGTCTGATGAAATAAAAATAGAACTGTTTGGCCATAATGACCATCGTTATGTTTGGATGAAAAAGGGGGAGGCTTGCAAGCCAAAGAACACCATCCCAACAGTGAAGCACGGGAGTGGCAGCATCATTACATTTACATTTACATTTAAGTCATTTAGCAGACGCTCTTATCCAGAGCGACTTACAAAATGGTGCATTCACCTTATGATATCCAGTGGAACAACCACTTTACAATAGTGCATCTAAATATTTTAAGGGGGGGGGGGTTAGAAGGATTACTTTATCCTATCCTAGGTATTCCTTAAAGAGGTGGGGTTTCAGGTGTCTCCGGAAGGTGGTGATTGACTCCGCTGTCCTGGCGTCGTGAGGGAGCTTGTTCCACCATTGGGGTGCCAGAGCAGCGAACAGTTTTGACTGGGCTGAGCGGGAACTGTGCTTCCTCAGAGGTAGGGGGGCCAGCAGGCCAGTGGTGGATGAACGCAGTGCCCTTGTTTGGGTGTAGGGCCTGATCAGAGCCTGAAGGTATGGAGGTGCCGTTCCCTTCACAGCTCCGTAGGCAATCACCATGGTCGTGTAGCGGATGCGAGCTTCAACTGGAAGCCAGTGGAGAGAGCGGAGGAGCGGGGTGACGTGAGAGAACTTGGGAAGGTTGAACACCAGACGGGCTGCGACGTTCTGGATGAGTTGTAGGGGTTTAATGGCACAGGCAGGGAGCCCAGCCAACAGCGAGTTGCAGTAATCCAGACGGGAGATGACAAGTGCCTGGATTAGGACCTGCGCCGCTTCCTGTGTGAGGCAGGGTCGTACTCTGCGAATGTTGTAGAGCATGAACCTACAGGATCGGGTCACCGCCTTGATGTTAGTGGAGAACGACAGGGTGTTGTCCAGGATCACGCCAAGGTTCTTAGCACTCTGGGAGGAGGACACAAGGGAGTTGTCAACCGTGATGGCGAGATCATGGAACGGGCAGTCCTTCCCCGGAAGGAAGAGCAGCTCCGTCTTGCCGAGGTTCAGCTTGAGCTGGTGATCCGTCATCCACACTGATATGTCTGACAGACATGCAGAGATGCGATTCGCCGCCTGGTTATCAGAAGGGGGAAAGGAGAAGATTAATTGTGTGTCGTCTGCATAGCAATGATAGGAGAGACCATGTGAGGATATGACAGAGCCAAGTGACTTGGTGTATAGCGAGAATAGGAGAGGGCCTAGAACAGAGCCCTGGGGGACACCAGTGGTGAGAGCGCATGGTGCGGAGACAGATTCTCGCCACGCCACCTGGTAGGAGCGACCTGTCAGGTAGGACGCAATCCAAGCGTGGGCCGCGCCGGAGATGCCCAACTCGGAGAGGGTGGAGAGGAGGATCTGATGGTTCACAGTATCAAAGGCAGCAGATAGGTCTAGAAGTATGAGAGCAGAGGAGAGAGAGTTAGCTTTAGCAGTGCGGAGAGCCTCCGTGACACAGAGAAGAGCAGTCTCAGTTGAATGCCCAGTCTTGAAACCTGACTGATTAGGATCAAGAAGGTCATTCTGAGAGAGATAGCAGGAGAGCTGGCCAAGGACGGCACGTTCAAGAGTTTTGGAGAGAAAAGAAAGAAGGGATACTGGTCTGTAGTTGTTGACATCGGAGGGATCGAGTGTAGGTTTTTTCAGAAGGGGTGCAACTCTCGCTCTCTTGAAGACGGAAGGGACGTAGCCAGCGGTCAAGGATGAGTTGATGAGCGAGGTGAGGAAGGGGAGAAGGTCTCCGGAAATGGTCTGGAGAAGAGAGGAGGGGATAGGGTCAAGTGGGCAGGTTGTTGGGCGGCCGGCCGTCACAAGACGCGAGATTTCATCTGGAGAGAGAGGGGAGAAAGAGGTCAAAGCACAGGGTAGGGCAGTGTGAGCAGGACCAGCGGTGTCGTTTGACTAAGCAAACGAGGATCGGATATCGTCAACCGTCTTTTCAAAATGGTTGACGAAGTCATCCGCAGAGAGGAAGGAGGGGGGGGGGAGGGGGAGGAGGATTCAGGAGGGAGGAGAAGGTAGCAAAGAGCTTCCTAGGGTTAGAGGCAGATGCTTGGAATTTAGAGTGGTAGAAAGTGGCTTTAGCAGCAGAGACAGAAGAGGAGAATGTAGAGAGGAGTGAGTGAAAGGATGCCAGGTCCGCAGGGAGGCGAGTTTTCCTCCATTTCCGCTCGGCTGCCCGGAGCCCTGTTCTGTGAGCTCGTAGTGAGTCGTCGAGCCACGGAGCAGGAGGGGAGGACCGAGCCGGCCTGGAGGATAGGGGACAGAGAAAATCAAAGGATGCAGAAAGGGAGGAGAGGAGGGTTGAGGAGGCAGAATCAGGAGATAGGTTGGAGAAGGTTTGAGCAGAGGGAAGAGATGATAGGATGGAAGAGGAGAGAGTAGCGGGAGAGAGAGAGCGAAGGTTGGGACGGCGCAATACCATCCGAGTAGGGGCAGAGTGAGAAGTGTTGGATGAGAGCAAGAGGTTAAAGGATACAAGGTAGTGGTCGGAGATTTGGAGGGGAGTTGCAATGAGATTAGTGGAAGAACAGCATCTAGTAAAGATGAGGTCAAGCGTATTGCCTGCCTTGTGAGTAGGGGGGGAAGGTGAGAGGGTGAGGTCAAAAGAGGAGAGGAGTGGAAAGAAGGAGGCAGAGAGGAATGAGTCAAAGGTAGACGTGGGGAGGTTAAAGTCACCCAGAACTGTGAGAGGTGAGCCATCCTCAGGAAAGGAACTTATCAAGGCGTCAAGCTCATTGATGAACTCTCCAAGGGAACCTGGAGGGCGATAAATGATAAGGATGTTAAGCTTGAAAGGGCTGGTAACTGTGACAGCATGGAATTCAAATGAGGAGATAGACAGATGGGTCAGGGGAGAAAGAGAGAATGTCCACTTGGGAGAGATGAGGATTCCAGTGCCACCACCCCGCTGGCTCGATGCTCTAGGGGTATGCGAGAACACGTGGGCAGACGAAGAGAGAGCAGTAGGAGTAGCAGTGTTATCTGTGGTAATCCATGTTTCCGTCAGCGCCAGGAAGTCTAGGGACTGGAGGGTAGCATAGGCTGAGATGAACTCAGCCTTGTTGGCTGCAGACACCCCACAAATCATGTTGTGGGGGTGCTTTGCTGCAGGAGAGACTGGTGCACTTCACAAAATAAATGGCATCATGAGGATGGAAAATTGTCGATATTGAAGCAACATCTCAAGACATCACTCAGGAAGTTAAAGCTTGGTCGCAAATGGGTCTTCCAAAACGGACAATGACCCTAAGCATACTTCCAAAATTGTGACAAAATGGCTTTGGGACAACAAAGTCAAGGTATTGGAGTGGCCATCACAAAGCTCTGACCTCAATCCTATTGAACATTTGTGGGCAGAACTGAAAAAGCGTGTGCGAGCAAGGAGGCCTACAAACCTGACTCAGTTACACCAGCTCTGTCAGGAGAAATGGGCCAAAATTCACCCAACTTATTGTGGGAAGCCTGTGGAAGGCTACCCGAAACGTTTGACCCAAGTTAAACAATTTAAAGGCAATGCTACCAAATACTAATTGACTGTATGTAAACTTCTGACCCACTGGGAATGTGATGAAAGAAATAAAAGCTGAAAGAAATAATTCTCTCTACTACTATTCTGACATTTCCCATTCTTAAAATAAAGTGGTGATCCTAACTGACCTAAGACAGCACATTTTACTAGTATTAAATGTCAGGAATTTTGAAAACTGAGTGTAAATGTATTTGGCTAAGGTGTATGTAAACGTCTGACTTCAACTGTATATAATTAAAACATTCTAGAGCGCACAAATCAACTCAGTAGGTTCGGATGATCATTGCGCAAGGCTTTCCACAATAGCAAATTTAGCTTGGGTCTCCAAATTCCATCCCCTCAAATTTAGAAGGCCATACAATTACAATTCACAATAACGGCACAGCTATTTGTAGCCTACTTCACTGAGGAAAAGAGGCCGAAATATTTACCTGTCATGTTGATAAAATGTTCAGTTTGCTTCCATATGACTGGTTTCACATTCATCTCCATGAATGTTAAAGATAAAAAATTGATCATAAGATAAAATAATCTAAAGCAATCGCTATGCTTTCTCAGTGTTTCTGAGTATTATCATCCCCTTCGCCAAACTGATTAGAAATGAATAATGGTGTCATTCTTATCGGAGAAAATAGGTAGCTCAACCTTATTCATAGTTCCCTCATGTGTAAAGGTGGTGGAATAACGAGTGAATTAAGTCAAGGTCAGAATACAGCGTATATGTAGACACCTCTGCCTCACCTTGATTTCTGTGATCTCCACCCCAAACGCACGTCTTCCCCATGCTTAAGTTCACGGTCAGAATACGCATAGAAAGAAAACTGCATAAAAAGGGAATTAAGTTCCATTTACTCACACAACACAGGTCTGAATTCCCCCCATTGGGACTTCTGTTTCTGCATAGCGGTGGTGACATCACAAGGTGAAGGCCAGTTGTGGCAACCCAGGGGAAACCCTGGTAGGAGGGAGCGGGGGTTGTGTGTGTGTGCCTGTGTGTGTGTTGCTGTGTGTGCGTGTGTGAAAGAGCGAGAGAGTGTATGTGGTGGCGTGTGTGTGTGTGTGTGTGTGTGTGTGTGTGTGTGTGTGTGTGTGTGTGTGTGTGTGTGTGTGTGTGTGTGTGTGTGTGTGTGTGTGGGCTGCCTTAAGCCCAGATTCTCTGAGACAGGGGACTAGTGCGTGATGTCTGGACTGAGTACTGAGACAGACTAAGTGGCAGGTTTGAGTCCAAAAACAGCAGTCTGCAAATTAGAATGGTAACCGGGAAAAGCTGACATTGTTATTTAACTTCATTTTCAATTGGAGTTGACATTGATGAAAAGCATGGTGGATAGAGACACAGTGATGGGTAGAATAGCAAGAGAAAGGAGGAGAGAGGGGCAATTCCATGGTAATGGAATTTTCACTTAAAATGAATGCCAAACAAAAACCATTGATTTCAAAGTTTAACGAATCATACAACTCTATGCACAAGAACTACTTTTAACATTTTACACTGACAATTTTTCTGGAAGAACTGTTCAGATGCAAAGTTTGGTAACAGAATTTCACTAAAATCTCCCTAAATGTTGTGTGTCCACATTTTCCAAAAGCTCTGTTAAATATCTGCTCCAAATTAAGATTCAATGATGTATGCAGAAAGAATGGAGTGACTTCTACGACATGACACATCAACTAAAAAAAAAAAAAAAAAAACACTTTTGGTTATTAAACTACAGTAAGTGAAGTTCTTTTTTCACCTTGTAACGGAATTGCGGTAACCGAATTTCATCATGGGTCCCTGATCTGTACTACACAGAAATGCATAATTATCGATATGAACGTTATTCTCTTCATAATTAAGTACATAAAGGTATAAATATGCAATATCCTCCTTTGCATACTTGGGTATTATTCTACACACTGGTTATTATTTGAATGACCAAATCTGAACCAATCAGCACAATAGAGCACAATAGAGCTCAGTACAGTACATTATCCCCAGCTTCCAACTGGCTCCTTCATCCCCCATCCTCACCCCGTAACTATTCCCAAGGTCGTTGCTGTAAATGAGAAAGTGTTCAGTCAACTTACCTAGTAAAATAAAAATACATTGTTCTGTGCAGCACAGCACAGTATAGTTTAGTACATACATTACAGTTCAGTATAGTACAGTCGTGGCCAAAAGTTTTGAGAATGACACAAATATTAATTTCCACAAAGCTTGCTGCCTCAGTGTCTTTAGATATTTTTGTCAGATGTTACTATGGAATACTGAAGTATAATTACAAGCATTTCATAAGTGTCAAAGGCTTTTATTGACAATTACATGAAGTTGATGCAAAGAGTCAATATTTGCAGTGTTGACCCTTCTTTTTCAAGACCTCTGCAATCCGCTCTAGCATGCTGTCAATTAACTTCTGGGCCACATCCTGACTGATGGCAGCCCATTTTTGCATAATCAATGCTTGGAGTTTGTCAGAATTTGTGGGTTTTTGTTTGTCCACCTGCCTCTTGAGAATTGAGCACAAGTTCTCAATGGGATTAAGGTCTGGGGAGTTTCCTGGCCATGGACCCAAAATATCGATGTTTTGTGCCCCAAGCCACTTAGTTATCACTTTTGCCTTATGGCAAGGTGCTCCATCATGCTGGAAAAGGCATTGTTAGTCACCAAACTGTTCCTGGATGGTTCGGAGAAGTTGCTCTCGGAGGATGTGTTGGTACCATTCTTTATTCATGGCTGTGTTCTTAGGCAAAATTGTGAGTGAGCCCACTCCCTTGGCTGAGAAGCAACCCCACACATGAATGGTCTCAGGATGCTTTACTGTTGGCATGACACAGGACTGATGGTAGCGCTCACCTTGTCTTCTCCGGACAAGCTATTTTCCCGGATACCCGAAACAATCGGAAAGGGGATTCATCAGAGAAAATGACTTTACCCCAGTACTCAGCAGTCCAATCCCTGTACCTTTTTCAGAATATCAATCTGTCCCTGATGTTTTTCCTGGAGAGAAGTGGCTTCTTTGCTGCCCTTCTTGACACCAGGCCATCCTCCAAAAGTCTTCGCCTCACTGTGCGTGCAGATGCACTCACACCTGCCTGCTGCCATTCCTGAGCAAGCTCTGTACTGGTGGTGCCCTGATCCCGCAGCTGAATCAACTTTAGGAGACGGTCCTAGAGCTTGCTGGACTTTCTTGGGCGCCCTGAAGCCTTCTTCACAACAATTGAACCGCTCTCCTTGAAGTTTTTGATGATCCAATAAATGGTTGATTTAGGTGTAATCTTACTGGCAGCAATATCCTTGCCTGTGAAGCCCTTTTTGTGCAAAGCAATGATGACGGCACATGTTTCCTTGCAGGTAACCATGGTTGACAGAGGAAGAACAATGATTCCAAGCACCACCCTCCTTTTGAAGCTTCCAGTCTGTTATTCGAACTCAATCAGCATGACAGAGTGTTCTCCAGCCTTGTCCTCGTCAACACTCACACTTGTGTTAACGAGAGAATCACTGACATGATGTCAGCTGGTCCTTTTGTGGCAGGGCTGAAATGCAGTGGAAATGTTTTTTGGGGATTAAGTTCCTTGCATGGCAAAGAGGGACTTTGCAATTAATTGCAAATCATCTGATCACTCTTCATAACATTCTGGAGTATATGCAAATTGCCATCATACAAACTGAGGCAGCAGACTTGTATATTTGTGTCATTCTCAAAACTTTTTGCCACGACTATACAGTACAGTCAAGTAGAGTATAGTTCAGTACAGTAGAGTTCAATACATTAGTGTACTCAACTATAGTGTGCTCTACATTACTGCACTATACTGTACTCTGCTGTGCTGTCCAAACTTGTGAACCCAACTGTGGTTTGTGACTACTGTGATTTCCCATTGTAGCCAATTGAATTGCAGAAATTCCATTACTGATTTTTTGGAAATTACGTTAGAGGACAACTTGTTGAATAAAATAGAATGATCAACAGCATCAAATGCTTTTGAGAGGTTCACAAACAAGGCAGCACAATTCATTTTAGCGTCTAAAGCATTGACAATATCATTAACAACTAATGTGGTTGCTGTGATAGTGCTGTGCCCTAGCCTAAACCCAGATTGTTTTATATAAAAAAATACTATGCTAAAAAAAAAAAAAAAAGAGTGAAGTTGCTTATTTACCAAAGATTTGAGAATCTTAGCAAGACATGGAATCCTGGAGATGGGACGATAATTATCAAGCTCACTATCAATGGTGACACCAGCACCCCACACCATCACACCTCCTCCTCCATGCTACACGGTGGGAACTACACATGCAGAGATCATCCGTTCACCTACTCTGCGTCTCACAAAGACACAGCGGTTGGAACCAAAAATCGCAAAGGACAGAGGAAATCGCAAAGGACAAAGGACAGATTTCCACCGGTCTAATGTCCATTGCTTGTGTTTCTAGGCCCAAGCAAGTCTCTTCTTCTTATTGGTGTCCTTTAGTGGTTTCTTTGCAGCAATTTGACCATGAAGGCCTGATTCACGCTGTCTCCTCTGAACAGTTGATGTTGAGATGTGTTTGTTACTCGAACTCTGTGAAGCATTTATTTGGGCTGCAATTTCTCAGGAGCAGTTAACTCTAATGAATGTATCCTCTGCAGCAGAGGTAACTGGGTCTTCCTTTCCTGTGGCGGTCCTCATGAGAACCAATTTCATCATAGTGCTTGATGATTTTTGTGACTGCACTTGAAAAGAAGAAATTTCAACAAAGAACACAGACTGAGACCAAGGTCTTTTTTTACAGCTGGGCCTTGCGTATACATGTTTTCACATACAGTGTAGGTACAATGATTAAGAAATTACACAAGACAAACAAAACGATCACAGATGACACACAAAAAAATACAGCAGCAGATTGTTACATTTACACACAGGTTATTCCCCTAATAGCACAATAACTTGCATTACCCGAAGCAGTTACCAGCAATACAAAAATAAAAATCCTCCAATAAAGGTTTAAAATGGGCAAGGGGGACAAGAGTCTCAAGTTTAAGATTGGTCTGCAGGATATTCCATAAGCATGGAGCGTAACAGGAAAAGGCAGCCATGCCCAAGTCTGTGGAGATCGCAGGGGCCTCAAGTGTAATCCATGCTTGAGACCTGGTTTTATGAATTATAATGTTGATGAGTGAGGATAAATAAGAAGGTTGTTTATTCAGAAGTGCTTTATAGACAAACATGAGAGCATGTTGTTCTCGTCTCATGGACAGCGAAGTCCAACCCACATTTTAATATAAAACACAGTGGTGAGTTCTGTAGCTAGCACTCGTAATATACCTAAGTGCGAAAGTAGCATCCAGCAATTTAAGTGTGGCTGCCGTAGCATGCATGTAGATAATATCCCCATAATCTATAACAGATACAAAAGTAGCTTCCACAATGTCTTCTATTTGTAGAGGACAAACATGTCTTGTTTCTATAGAGGAAGCCTAGGTTGATATTTAGCTGTATACAAAGTTTGTCAACATGCATTTTAAAAGACAGTTTATCATCCAACCATATACCTAAGTATTTATACGCAGAGACCTGATTAATTCGAGAGCCATCTAAGCTTGTAAGTGCAAGTATATTTTCAACCAACTTTTTGGACCTGTTAAAAAAATAATTAAAATGTATTTTCTTTGCATTTAAAACAAGTTTCAGCTGTAAAAAAGTCCCTTGTAATATCTTAAAATCTGTCTCCAACTGTGATAATGCTTGGTCAGCCGTTGAAGCAATAGAGTACATGACCGTGTCATCAGCATATAGATGAATTTTACACTTTCTTACCTCATCACCAATATTGTTTATGTAGAGAGTGAACAGTAATGGACCAAGTATAGAACCTTGTGGGATTCCTTTAACCAACTCCAACTGGATGCCGTCAACTCTAACAGCCTGACTTCTATCCTTCAGATGGTTTCATGACTAACGACAGGCATCCGATCCCAGTCCTATTAATGACAGCTTACCCAAAAGTATCGCATGGTCTACAGTGTCAAAAGCTTTCGACAAATCTATGAACAAGGTGGTACAGTACTTTCTATTATCTGGGGCATTAATAATATCATTTACAACACGTACAGTGGTCGTAGTGGTACTGTGTTTAGGTCTGAAGTCAGATTGATTGCTAGAAAGAGTATTGTTAACAGTTAAAAATGATTGTAGTTACCTATTCACCAATGACTCTAGAATTTTAGCCAAACAGGAGAGCTTAGAGATGGGCCAATAATTATCCAATTCACTACCATCACCTCCCTTGAGGAGTGGTAAAACAAAGCTGTTTTCCAAGCTTTAGGAATCTTTCCTTCGACTAATGTTTGATTGAAGATGTGCGTCACTGCACTAGCAATGATAGGTGCCGCACACATGAGTAAATATGGATCCAGATTGTCAGTGCCTAACGATTTCTTAGAATCTATTGCAGATAGTGCAGATAAGACATCTTCTGTGACTTTTTGGAAATTAAAAACCGGCTTACTGTTTTCCACATCAGCTGAAGGCCGAGGGACTGAAACAATAGACCTGTCAGGATCATGTTGGCCATTTTTTCTTTCAAAAAGAAAACCAGCAGAAATAAAGTGCTTATTAAAAACATCACAAATTTCAGTTTGGTCCCTGATGATCCCAGATTCCAATGTAATTTGCTTCGGCAGGGACGTCGAGGAGTTTCCTCGTTTAAGTGAGTGAACAGTTTTCCAGAATTTAGAGGGATCACCAGCAGACTCTGTCATAGCACTAAGGAAATACCTAGATTGCCTTTTTTTCCCCTCCGGTCCTTTTATTTGTCAATTGCCTCAAAACAGCCAATCAGCTGTTTCACCAGTTTTCCTCGCCAAGGACCATGCTTGATTCTTTGGCAGGAAAAGGATTTTCAAATCAGAGGAGAACCAAGGATTAGTTAGATTTTTTAGCCTAAGTCACTTTAAAACGGGGCATGTTTATCAGCCGTGGAGGTAAAAATGTATGAAAAGAAAGAACGCTAAAACTGGGTCCATTATGCAGTTTATGGATAAAAGCTCTGAGTAATAAAGGTAATGGATAAAGGCTTGCTCTGAGAAGTGTTTATATAGTTTCTCTTTAGAATTATACAGGGGTCAGGGTTTTTTAGCCTTGTGTCTCTGATACATGCAATAGGGCAGTGGTCATTGATATCATTTGCAAATAACCCACTAGCTAGATATTTGTGAGGTGTATTTGTTAAGATAAGGTCTATTTAATGTAGATTTTTTCGTATCTTTTGGAATAGGACGGGTAGGTATAGTTATTAGTTGAGTAAGATTTAGTTCTTTACAAATGTCTTTTAATTTAAGCGACGCTGGCATCAGCCAGTCCAGATTGAGATCTCCGATAATCAATAATTCAGAGTTAACATAATTAGACATTAACTCAAACAATTTGCATAGAGCAGATACCGTAGCTGAAGGTGGGCGATAAACTCCCGCTAGCGTTAATAGTGCATTATGGCCAAGGACCACATTTAGAACTAAGCATTCATACTGTTTCGGAACAGAAGTTGAAATGGGCACAGTGACATCTAGGTTGCATTTAACATATATGGCAATACCTCCATGTCTACCCACTCTGTAGATATTGTACCCAGCTAACAGAACATCTGAGTCTGGAACAGAGACAAGGAGCCAAGATTCAGGTATAATCAATGTCTGTCAGCATGTGATTGTGAGACCAGTATTTCAATCAAATCTAACTTTTCGATCAAGCTTCTAGTATTCAAATGAATAATTCCAAGGCCACTGTTGAGAGCTCATATCAGATGGAGCATTCAAGATAATATTAGATTGGCAACGCTTCCTCGTGTAGCTACTGACAGGCCTGAGTTGGATGGAGATGAGATTACTTCTAACAATACCCCTCTGCCTGTGTGAGGAAGTGGCCACACGGTACCGTGACAGTAGTGTAACAATAACATAAAGTCCATCAAATGTTTCATCCATGTTAGCAGCACCTGTAGACCTATTTCAAACTGGGGGGTGGGGGTGGGGGGGGGGGGGCAATGAGTATAGTCTGATGGGGAAATCGACCAATTCCGAGTATCAACCACCATGGCTATATATTGTCAGTTCTCAAATGCAATTTATGAGGATATAGTGAGAGCCAGGTTTGAGGAGAGAATTCTTGTACCATACCTATTCAGATGCAATCCATCCCGGAGAAATACATTCGGTCGATGTAGGAAAGCTGTAAAATTGTCCACATATTGTATGCTTATTGAACAACAATAACCTTTAAGCCAGATGTGTAGCTAGCGTATACGACTGAAATTATTACCCGTAGAGCATGGAGACGGGAGTGGACCTGTAATAATGCATTGTTTGCCTGATTTAAGTAGAGTATGAATCAATGATTTAAAGTCCTTTTTAAATTGCTCAGATTGCTGTAGTTTAATATCATTTGACCCTACATGGACAGTGAGGCAGTCGGGTGTTCACTAATGAGTAGCGGTAACATACAGTCAATGTCCTGGATCCGGGTACCCGGCTAACAGATGGTCTCTGCTTTCCTAATAGAAACATTTTGGATCATGGATGAGCCCACAATAAGGACAGTGGGACTGCTGCTTGGTAAATTTTTTGAGTTGTGTCTCTCTTGAGTGATCTTCCTCCTAGAGAGTTGTTTGGGGCTAGTTGTAGGGCTGTTTCGTTGTAAATTGTTTAGATGGCAGGGGTCCACTTGGTTCCGGGCAGAGTTGTTTGTTCCTTTGGGGCCAGCAGCAGAAACCTCAGACTTTCCCAATACACGGTATCGGTTTCCCAGTTCCAAGGCATCACTTTGCCTTGGCGTTTTCCTGCCAAGGTTTTTTGGTTTCCGTACAGTAATCCATGGCTCCTGATGTGAAGCAGAGGGAGTGGAGCAGACCGGGTGCTTGAGTATAGCTCCCGGTAATGGCCAGGGCTCTGCTAGCGGGATCAAAGTATGTCTCACAGCTGCAGGCTCTACCGAGGCCGCGGTGACAAGCATTTACATTTACATTTACATTTAAGTCATTTAGCAGACGCTCTTATCCAGAGCGACTTACAAATTGGTGCATTCACCTTATGATATCCAGTGGAACAACCACTTTACAATAGTGCATCTAAATCTTTTAAGGGGGGGGGGGGGTTAGAAGGATTACTTTATCCTATCCTAGGTATTCCTTAAAGAGGTGGGGTTTCAGGTGTCTCCGGGAAGGTGGTGATTGACTCCGCTGTCCTGGCGTCGTGAGGGAGCTTGTTCCACCATTGGGGTGTCAGAGCAGCGAACAGTTTTGACTGGGCTGAGCGGGAACTGTGCTTCCTCAGAGGTAGGGGGGCCAGCAGGCCAGAGGTGGATGAACGCAGTGCCCTTGTTTGGGTGTAGGGCCTGATCAGAGCCTGAAGGTATGGAGGTGCCGTTCCCTTCACAGCTCCGTAGGCAATCACCATGGTCTTGTAGTGGATGCGAGCTTCAACTGGAAGCCAGTGGAGAGAGCGGAGGAGCGGGGTGACGTGAGAGAACTTGGGAAGGTTGAACACCAGACGGGCTGCGGCGTTCTGGATGAGTTGTAGGGGTTTAATGGCACAGGCAGGGAGCCCAGCCAACAGCGAGTTGCAGTAATCCAGACGGGAGATGACAAGTGCCTGGATTAGGACCTGCGCCGCTTCCTGTGTGAGGCAGGGTTGTACTCTGCGAATGTTGTAGAGCATGAACCTACAGGATCGGGTCACCGCCTTGATGTCAGTGGAGAACGACAGGGTGTTGTCCAGGATCACGCCAAGGTTCTTAGCACTCTGGGAGAAGGACACAAGGGAGTTGTCAAACGTGATGGCGAGATCATGGAACGGGCAGTCCTTCCCCGGGAGGAAGAGCAGCTCCGTCTTGCCGAGGTTCAGCTTGAGGTGGTGATCCGTCATCCACACTGATATGTCTGACAGACATGCAGAGATGCGATTCGCCGCCTGGTTATCAGAAGGGGGAAAGGAGAAGATTAATTGTGTGTCGTCTGCATAGCAATGATAGGAGAGACCATGTGAGGATATGACAGAGCCAAGTGACTTGGTGTATAGCGAGAATAGGAGAGGGCCTAGAACAGAGCCCTGGGGGACACCAGTGGTGAGAGCGCATGGTGCGGAGACAGATTCTCGCCACGCCACCTGGTAGGAGCGACCTGTCAGGTAGGACGCAATCCAAGCGTGGGCCGCGCCGGAGATGCCCAACTCGGAGAGGGTGGAGAGGAGGATCTGATGGTTCACAGTATCAAAGGCAGCAGATAGGTCTAGAAGGATGAGAGCAGAGGAGAGAGAGTTAGCTTTAGCAGTGCGGAGAGCCTCCGTGACACAGAGAAGAGCAGTCTCAGTTGAATGCCCAGTCTTGAAACCTGACTGATTAGGATCAAGAAGGTAATTCTGAGAGAGATAGCAGGAGAGCTGGCCAAGGATGGCACGTTCAAGAGTTTTGGAGAGAAAAGAAAGAAGGGATACTGGTCTGTAGTTGTTGACATCGGAGGGATCGAGTGTAGGTTTTTTCAGAAGGGGTGCAACTCTCGCTCTCTTGAAGACGGAAGGGACGTAGCCAGCGGTCAAGGATGAGTTGATGAGCGAGGTGAGGAAGGGGAGAAGGTCTCCGGAAATGGTCTGGAGAAGAGAGGAGGGGATAGGGTCAAGTGGGCAGGTTGTTGGGCGGCCGGCCGTCACAAGACGCGAGATTTCATCTGGAGAGAGAGGGGAGAAAGAGGTCAAAGCACAGGGTAGGGCAGTGTGAGCAGGACCAGCGGTGTCGTTTGACTTAGCAAACGAGGATCGGATATCGTCAACCTTCTTTTCAAAATGGTTGACGAAGTCATCCGCAGAGAGGGAGGAGGGGGGGGGGGAGGCGGAGGAGGATTCAGGAGGGAGGAGAAGGTAGCAAAGAGCTTCCTAGGGTTAGAGGCAGATGCTTGGAATTTAGAGTGGTAGAAAGTGGCTTTAGCAGCAGAGACAGAAGAGGAGAATGTAGAGAGGAGGGAGTGAAAGGATGCCAGGTCCGCAGGGAGGCGAGTTTTCCTCCATTTCCGCTCGGCTGCCCGGAGCCCTGTTCTGTGAGCTCGTAGTGAGTCGTCGAGCCACGGAGCAGGAGGGGAGGACCGAGCCGGCCTGGAGGATAGGGGACAGAGAAAATCAAAGGATGCAGAAAGGGAGGAGAGGAGGGTTGAGGAGGCAGAATCAGGAGATAGGTTGGAGAAGGTTTGAGCAGAGGGAAGAGATGATAGGATGGAAGAGGAGAGAGTAGCGGGAGAGAGAGAGCGAAGGTTGGGACGGCGCAATACCATCCGAGTAGGGGCAGAGTGAGAAGTGTTGGATGAGAGCAAGAGGGAAAAGGATACAAGGTAGTGGTCGGAGATTTGGAGGGGAGTTGCAATGAGATTAGTGGAAGAACAGCATCTAGTAAAGATGAGGTCAAGCGTATTGCCTGCCTTGTGAGTAGGGGGGGAAGGTGAGAGGGTGAGGTCAAAAGAGGAGAGGAGTGGAAAGAAGGAGGCAGAGAGGAATGAGTCAAAGGTAGACGTGGGGAGGTTAAAGTCACCCAGAACTGTGAGAGGTGAGCCATCCTCAGGAAAGGAACTTATCAAGGCGTCAAGCTCATTGATGAACTCTCCAAGGGAACCTGGAGGGCGATAAATGATAAGGATGTTAAGCTTGAAAGGGCTGGTAACTGTGACAGCATGGAATTCAAATGAGGAGATAGACAGATGGGTCAGGGGAGAAAGAGAGAATGTCCACTTGGGAGAGATGAGGATTCCAGTGCCACCACCCCGCTGGCTCGATGCTCTAGGGGTATGCGAGAACACGTGGGCAGACGAAGAGAGAGCAGTAGGAGTAGCAGTGTTATCTGTGGTAATCCATGTTTCCGTCAGCGCCAGGAAGTCTAGGGACTGGAGGGTAGCATAGGCTGAGATGAACTCAGCCTTGTTGGCTGCAGACCGGCAGTTCCAGAGGCTGCCGGAGACCTGGAACTCCACGTGGGTCGTGCGCGCTGGGACCACCAGGTTAGAGTGGCAGCGGCCACGCGGTGTGAAGCGTTTGTATGGCCTGTGCAGAGGGGAGAGAACAGGGATAGACAGACACATAGTTGACAAGCTACAGAAGTGTTGTTTCTTGTATTATTGTCTCTTGTGTCTTTAGAGAACTGTTTCACTTTGATATCCTTTTTCTTCTGTCCTGATTTTCTCTTTCTTTTCTTCTGTTAACTAGATATTCTTTGTTGTTCTTCGTTAGCTAGCTAGCTTCTTCCAAAAAAGTCCCTAGCAACTGCTTAGCAACTGGTAAACAATTCAGCTAGCTAAGATAACTACAATTTTATAAAAAAAAATTATTTTTCAAAAGCCTATCTTCTTTGTTTGTTGCTTGTTTTTTCTCCTATTCAGTCTTGCAGTTTTCTTTTGCTTTTTTCCGATGTACTTCACTCTAAAAACCATGTAAATTTCAATATTTGTAGGAGCTCATTTTTCAGCTGCTGCTGCTCAAATTGGAGTTCCGGAACTAGCAAGCCATGGGCAAGTGGCTTCGTTTACCATGTTTTTGGTGGACTCAAGCAAAGAGTCAATCAGCTGTTCATCTTCTTTAATCTGATAAAGAATTTACACTCTACCCTCCAATTCAGCGATTTTCTGGGTCAGTTGTTGGCAATTGGCACATCCAGGGGTGAGTATGGTCATTACTCTGAGTCGTTAGCTAGCAACACTAACTAGCTTTGGTGTGGGGGGTAGGCCCAAATCGAGCTAATACGCTAGCCAGCGTTACGGCGCTACCGCGAGTCCAATACTGAGGGTATCTGTTATAAAAAAATGTAAATGAAGGTTTAATCACCACTGATGCACAGCGAAGTAGGGGGAGTTTTCAATAATCACTGAATGAATTCTGGCCTGCTGATCATTTAGTGTCTACGCTTTTCAGAAGGTTCTCTCGTGAGTCCATATCAGTCCATTGCTGGTTGAGAGAATGCCAAGAGTGTGCAAAGCTGTCATCAAGGCAAAGAGTGGCTACTTTGAAGAATCTCAAATATAAAATATATTTTGATTTGTTTAACACTTTTTTGGTTACTACATGATTCCATATGTGTTATTTCAAAGTTTTGATGTCTTCACTATTAGAAAATATAACAAATAAAGAAAAACTCTTGAATAAGTAGGTGTCCAAACTTTTGACTGGTACTTTGTATATATATTATTTTTAATTTTATTATTTGTGCCTGTTTTGCATGTTATTTTGGCATTAATACATGTCACATCAGTTTGCAAATAATGTAAAAAAATATATAATAATTGCATTAATAAACCCACATACAAACATGGTCTCTTTTTTGCTTTCTTGAGTAAGGCAGCTACAAAATGCACGTGTTTCAGCCTAGCTCAGTGCTTTCGGCAGAAAATATGGAACGTTGGGATTGGTAATGTTCTCTAGTTGCGCCATGATTGCCTCAGTGCTCTGTCACTCATGGGGACACTACATCACCGCAAAATCTACAGGGAGAGCTCGAAAATTCAAGCGCCTTGGGTGCTGCCATAGAGTTACATTAGAAGTGCCCATCCAAGAGGACTCAAGGTCATTGGCCACAGATAAAATGACTTCAAATCACGTTATATCTAAAGTAGCTTTGAATGGACTGATCATCTCAACATCATACTTTCAAAATCTTAGCTAGCAATCATCATGAATCAAGCCGATAATCTTTTGTCATATGAAGAGAAATTATAAATTACCGTTCAAAAGTTCGGTCACTTAGAAATGTCCTTGTTTAAAATAACATCAAATTGATCAGAAATACAGTGTAGACATTGTTAATGTTGTAAATGACTATTGTGGCTGGAAACTGATTTTTAATGGAATATCTACATAGGCGTACAGAGGCCCATTATCAGCAACCATCACTCCTGTGTTCCAATGGCACATTGAGTTAGCTAATCCAAGTTTATCATTTTAAAAGGCTAATTGATCATTAGAAAACCCTTTTGCAATTATGTTAGCACAGCTGAAAACTGTTGTTCTGATTAAAGAAGCAATAAAACTGGCCATCTTTAGACTAGTTGAGTATCTGGAGTATCAGCATTTGTGGGTTCAATTACAGGCTCAAAATGGCCAGAAACAAAGCACTTTCTTCTGAAACTCGTCAGTCTATTCTTGTTCTGAGAAATGAAGGCTATTCCATGCGAGAAATTGCCAAGAAACTGAAGATCTCATACAACGCTGTGTACTACTCCCTTCACAGAACAGCGCAAACTGGCTCTAACCAGAATAGGAGTGAGAGGCCCGGGTGCACAACTGAGCAAGAGGACAAGTACATTAAAGTGTCTAGTTTGAGAAACAGACGTCTCACAAGTCCTCAACTGGCAGCTTCATTAAATAGTACCCGCAAAACACCAGTCTCAACGTTAACAGTGAAGAGGTGACTCCGGGATGCTGGCCTTCTAGGCAGAGTTGCAAAGAAAAAGCCATATCTCAGACTGGCCAATAAAAGATTAAGATGGGCAAAAGAACACAGACACTGGACAGAGGAACTCTGCCTAGAAGGCCAGCATCCCGGAGTCGCCTCTTCACTGTTGACGTTGAGACTGGTGTAGCTCGCTCATTAATGTCTTAATCGAAATTAAGGATTGCCTCTTATCTGCGCATCGTACCCTTTTGCCATAGTTTGTACGTCTTAATTATCACTAGAAACCACATTTGTTAAAGCAAGTCAGCCATATCAGCTATGTTTTTTTAAAAGGCAGTAAATGAGGCTGAATGAACTGTTTCGCTGCCAGACAAGGCTCTGCTGATAGCCAGGTGTAACAGCGGTAAGGTGTTGGGACAGCTTTATGTAGACCCTAACAGTTTGTGGGCACCGTTTGTCACCGTTATAGTCCAATTAATCTATTGTGTAGTGGCTTTGCTGGCATGCATAATTTTTTTAAATAATAAATAAATAAATAAATATATATACACTGCTCAAAAAAATAAAGGGAACACTTAAACAACACAATGTAACTAACAGTGGGGACCACAGACCACTTCTCAGTTCCTATGCTTCCTGGCTGATGTTTTGGTCACTTTTGAATGCTGGCGGTGCTTTCACTCTAGTGGTAGCATGAGACGGAGTCTACAACCCACACAAGTGGCTCAGGTAGCGCAGCTCATCCAGGATGGCACATCAATGCGAGCTGTGGCAAGAAGGTTTGCTGTGTCTGTCAGCGTAGTGTCCAGAGCATGGAGGCGCTACCAGGAGACAGGCCAGTACATCAGGAGACGTGGAGGAGGCTGTAGGAGGGCAACAACCCAGCAGCAGGACCGCTACCTCCGCCTTTGTGCAAGGAGGAGCAGGAGGAGCACTGCCAGAGCCCTGCAAAATGACCTCCAGCAGGCCACAAATGTGCATGTGTCTGCTCAAACCGTCAGAAACAGACTCCATGAGGGTGGTATGAGGGCCCGACGTCCACAGGTGCGGGTTGTGCTTACAGCCCAACACCGTGCAGGACGTTTGGCATTTGCCAGAGAACACCAAGATTGGCAAATTCGCCACTGGCGCCCTGTGCTCTTCACAGATGAAAGCAGGTTCACACTGAGCACATGTGACAGATGTGACAGTCTGGAGACACCGTGGAGAACGTTCTGCTGCCTGCAACATCGTCCAGCATGACCGGTTTGGCGGTGGGTCAGTCATGGTGTGGGGTGGCATTTCTTTGGGGGGCCGCACAGCCCTCCATGTGCTCGCCAGAGGTAGCCTGACTGCCATTAGGTACCGAGATGAGATCCTCAGACCCCTTGTGAGACCATATGCTGGTGTGGTTGGCCCTGGGTTCCTCCTAATGCAAGACAATGCTAGACCTCATGTGGCTGGTGTGTGTCAGCAGTTCCTGCAAGAGGAAGGCATTGACGCTATGGACTGACCCGCCCGTTCCCCAGACCTGAATCCAATTGAGCACATCTGGGACATCCTGTCTCGCTCCATCCACCAACGCCACGTTGCACCACAGACTGTCCAGGAGTTGGCGGATGCTTTAGTCCAGGTCTGGGAGGAGATCCCTCAGGAGACCATCCGCCACCTCATCAGGAGCATGCCCAGGCGTTGTAGGGAGGTCATACAGGCACGTGGAGGCCACACACACTTCTGAGCCTCATTTTGACTTGTTTTAAGGACATTACATCAAAGTTGGATCAGCCTGTAGTGTGGTTTTCCACTTTAATTTTGAGTGTGACTCCAAATCCAGACCTCCATGGGTTGATAAATTGGATTTCCATTGATTCTTTTTGTGTGATTTTGTTGTCAGCACATTCAACTATGTAAAGAAAAAAGTATTTAATAAGATTATTTCATTCATTCAGATCTAGGATGTGTTATTTTAGTGTTCCCTTTATTTTTTTGAGCAGTGTATATATATACACACCCCACCAAGATTTACATGCTAAAATCACCACTATCCCTGACCTTATGGAGTGGCGGCATAAAAGCCTTTTTTCATACTTTAGGAATATTTCCTGAGAACAATGTTAGATTTAAGATATAGGTTACTGAGCCAGCAATGAGGGGGGCAGCACACTTTAGCATAACCAGCTCCAATTGGTCAGTCCCTACGCATTTCTTGGTATCTATAAGGCATTAAGGCCTTTTCTTTGTGAATTGCCAAAATGCAAAAACTCAACTACCATTTTCCGAGTTAATCTGCAAAATTCCCAAATCAGCACTTAGCCCACACTTAGAGATAGTAGGGCTAGATACTCTTTCAAAAAGATAGCCCGGTGAAATTAAATGACGATTAAATGCGTCAAAGATGGCATTTTTGTCCGTAACCGGCCCAGAGTCTGAAATTATTTGTAGGGGCTGAGAGATGGGGCAGAGAGAATTTGACAGTTTTCCAAAATTTTGACAGATTCCTGTTTCAATCAGAAAGAATGATTACATAAATCAGATTTAGCTTTTCTGATTATTCTTATACATTGATTCCTAAAAGATTGCCAAGCCGGGCCTAAGCCAGATTTCTCTTACTAATGACTTCAGATAATTCAGGAGTGAACCAGGCAATCGATCTACCTTTTGAAGGGGGAATGATAATCTACAATAACGTTGAAGACATTTATAAAAAAGCTTAAAGCTAAATCAGGTTCAGGGATAGCTGAGATACAATCAAGGTCACTAAAATAAAGGTCATGTAAAAAAGCTTGTTCACCAAAGTTATTAAAGGTTCTCTTAGTGATGACACGAGGCTTAGATTAATGAATTCTCATATCTCTGACACAGACAACTGGACAATGGTCACTAAAATCCAGTGGGAAAACCCCATTAGCAGTATATTTATCTGGAGTATTTGTCAAAATATGATAAATCGACTTATTATGTAACTTGAGCACATTTTTACTCCTGAACTTATTTAGGCTTGCCATAACAAAGGGATTGAATACTTATTGACTAAAAGCATTTCAGCTTTTCACTTTTTATTAATTAGTAAAACACCATTCCACTTTGACATTATGGGGTATGGTGTGTTGGCCAGTGACAAAAAAAAATATCTAAATTTAATCAATTTTAAATTCAGGCTGTAACACAACAAAATGTGAAAAAAGTCAAGGGGTGTGAATACTTTCTGAAGGCACTGTAAATACAACATGCAATACAATGGCAACCCAGAACTAAAATCTGCACCAGGTACTTTATACCATTTATGTTACATGAGTCTGTCCACAAGAGATTAGTGTAATTACAATGTAAAAGAGCAACTTAAAAGGGGAACTTTACCACTTTATAAGATTACATTCATTATATTCAGCACAATTCAAGTATCTACATAATGTGGAAACTGCAATTTTCTTTGTTTTGTAGTCAAAAAGATAAGCCAAAAGGCCATCAGGGTCATTTTCAAAGTAATTCAGTGATTTTCAAAAAATATAATTTCCAAATTATAGACTCTCCATGGGACCAAATTATAGACTCTCCATGGGATTAATTTGTTTATGCAACAGAGAAAATGGACACAGGCCCAACTGAACACTAAAAGATTAGACAAATATAATCAGCTGTCACGTCCTGACCAGCAGAGGGAGCAATTGTGTTGGTTTTGGTCAGGACGTGGCAAAGATTTTTGTGTTGCGTGTGAGTTGGTTGTTGGACTCCCAATTGAAGGCAGGTGTGTTGAGTTGCCTTTGATTGGGAGTCCTATATAGTAGTGTGTGTTTTTCCTTGTGGTTGTGGGTAATTGTTTCTGTTCAGTGTGTTATGCTGTCAGTACTGTTTAGCTGTCGGTTGTTTATTGTTTTTGTAAGTGTATAGTGTTCCGTTTGCATTAAAGATGACGAACACGAACTCCGCTGCATTTTGGTCCACTTCTCTCCATGACGACAGCCCTTACATCAGCATTATGATACAATTGAATTCAATACATGTGAGGGCATGTAATAGCACACGTCAACAGCTAAGATGAATGAGTACACGCTTCAGAAAAAGGGTTTATAAAGGGTTCTTCGGCACTCTCAAATATCCATCTGGTGAAAAGGTTCCACATGGAACGAAAAAGGGTTTTCCTACAATACAACGACAGCTGAATAACCCAATATAAAAATATATGCAACAATGCGGAAATAGGATCTCGCTAGCTCGTGCTTGGCTTTGCCCACCTCCTTCCTTGTTCTGCCCACAATGCTTAATTTGCTCCCACTGTAAATGAAACAGATAAACTATCTTGGGTTAGTTAAAAATATCTATGTTTTTTCTCTTCTGCCTGTGTGAAGCAGGATGTGAAATCTGACACCGCTTGAAGCTGGAATGTCCCTCCTACAATTTCATTCGCTCTTCCGACTGTCCATCAACTCCTGGCTGAACCCTACCTCACAGCCACTAACAATGCTATATACCTGTAATCCTTATATCGTAACGCAGCAGGCGAGAGTGGTTTCGTCGCTGTCGCACATTCAGAGATTGATTTATAGCCAGTAAGCTAAAATAATTCATACATTTTAAACACAAACCACTTTATAGAGTTCTGTGAGACGTTCACAGCAATGATGGCAGATGTTTTGATCAAGAAAGACCTACATTTTCTCTAACAATAAATATACAAATATGTATTTTACAGTTATAAAGGAAGGTG
This sequence comes from Salmo salar, assembly GCF_965601325.2. Taxonomy (NCBI): domain Eukaryota; kingdom Metazoa; phylum Chordata; class Actinopteri; order Salmoniformes; family Salmonidae; genus Salmo; species Salmo salar. Next base: position 8,277,917 of record NC_138299.1, on the reverse strand, counting down.
AAATCTTATAGTTAGTCGTTTTATAATGTAGTGAAACCTCCCTCCAAAGATTAGGCAGAGACTAATATATAATTATAATTGTGAATATTTTAAATGCATACGAGCAGCTGCAAGGTAGTCACCTTCCCTGACTGCAACCACAGGGGTCTACCTTGCAGCTGCTCGCATGCATTAAAAGATTCACAGATTATAATTATAAATTAGTCTCTGCCTAATCTTTGGATCAAGTTTTCCACAATAATACATTGAATATACTATATTGAGAAAAAAAATGTAATTTCAAGCCTTATTCATAATTTTGTTGAATAGGAAATACATCATAAAATATTTCATATTTGAACTGTGTACTTGAGCTTGTCCTCAAAAGTGACTACATATCAGAAATACATCTCTATTTTTACCAGAAAAGTGAGATTTTAATCTGTCTTGCAGTAGCATTACTAGTTATTGTTTATGGCACTCATGATAAATAATTACTTGGGGATTATGTAGATTACATTTAAGAGGGTTTCAGCCGAGAGAAAATTAATGAGCTGCTCAATGGTGGAGAAAGTGCAATCAGCCAACCACCAATGGACTCTGTGACAGAGGAGCAGAGCACTAATTATGAATAATTCACTATGGCTGGATGCCAATCAATGCTAAAAACCATGAATGTAAACACCAATACAGTTAATGATTGTTTATTAAGGTATAGTAAAGCAGAGATTGAATGAGTGATGCTGCATTGGGAAATGTCATTAAAAGAGAGAGTGGAGAGAGTGAGGGAAGCATGGTGATAAGCAATGTTTTTCTTTTACGGTGTTCTCTGTCATTGACTTTCAGCAAGAGAATAATGCCATTAACTTCCACTGAGGCCTGTGGCTGTACAGTAGCGCTTGCTGTGCTTTGCAGCAGAAACAGCATGTTGAGACTTGATGTTCTGTCATAGGCTCGGTAATGGGCGGTCCAATTGGACTGAGACGTACAGTGAGCTCCAAAATATTGTTTTGGCACTGTACTCCAGTACTTTGGATTTTAAATGATATTACTAGGAGGTTAAAGTGCAAACTGGCAGCATTAATTTGAGGGTATTTTCATCCATATCGGGTGAACTGTTTAGAAATTACAGAACCCATATTTATAGCACTCAATGACTACATCAAGCTTGTGACTACAACTTTGTTGGATGCATTTGCTGTTTGTTTTGTTTGTCTTTCAGATTATTTTGTGCCCAATAGAAATTAATGGTAAATAATGTATTGTGTAATTTTGGAGTCACTTTTATTGTAAATAAGAATATATTTCTAAACACTTTTAAATTAATGTGGATGCTACCATGATTAAAGGCAATCCTGAATGAATTGTGAATAATGATGAGTGAGAAAGTTAGACGCACAAATATCAAACCCCCCACAAAAATCCAAACCTCCCCTGTTATTGTAATGGTGAAAGGTTAGCATGTCTTGGGGGTATGATATTTGTGTGTCACTGTCCCAATACTTTTGGAACTCATTGTACATGTACTAGCGGAAAGAATGAGGGTTTGTAGCAGCATTACATGAGCCAATCAATTTTTATTGGATGTTGAACTTGTCACGTCCTGACCATAGAGAGCTCTTATTTTCTATGGTAGAGTAGGTCAGGGCGTGACTGGGGGGGGGGGGGGGGGGGGGGGGGGGGTTATTCTAGTTTTATTTTCTATGTTGTTTGGTTTTAGTTTCTGTTCTTCTATGTTGGGTTTTTTGGTAGTTGTATTTCCCACCTTTGTTTGTGGGAGATTATTTTGAGTTAGTGCATGTAGCACCTCTGTCACGTTTTGTTGTTTTGTTTATGGTTTATTGTACACTGCTCAAAAAAATAAAGGGAACACTTAAACAACACAATGTAACTCCAAGTCAATCACACTTCTGTGAAATCAAACTGTCCACTTAGGAAGCAACACTGATTGACAATAAATTTCACATGCTGTTGTGCAAATGGAATAGACAACAGGTGGAAATTATAGATAATTGGCAAGACACCCCCAATAAAGGAGTGGTTCTGCAGGTGGGGACCACAGACCACTTCTCAGTTCCTATGCTTCCAGGATGATGTTTTTGTCACTTTTGAATGCTGGCGGTGCTTTCACTCTAGTGGTAGCATGAGACAGAGTCTACAACCCACACAAGTGGCTCAGGTAGTGCAGCTCATCCAGGATGGCACATCAATGCGAGCTGTGGCAAGAAGTTTTGCTGTGTCTGTCAGCGTAGTGTCTAGAGCATGGAGGCGCTACCAGGAGACAGGCCAGTACATCAGGAGACGTGGAGGAGGCCGTAGGAGGGCAACAACCCAGCAGCAGGACCGCTACCTCCGCATTTGTGCAAGGAGGAGCAGGGGAAGCACTGCCAGAGCCCTGCAAAATGACCTCCAGCAGGCCACAAATGTGCATGTGTCTGCTCAAACGGTCAGAAACAGACTCCATGAGGGTGGTATGAGGGCCCGACGTCCACAGGTGGGTGTTGTGCTTACAGCCCAACACCGTGCAGGACGTTTGGCATTTGCCAGAGAACACCAAGATCGGCAAATTCGCCACTGGTGCCCTGTGCTCTTCACAGATGAAAGCAGGTTCACACTGAGCACGTGACAGAGTCTGGAGACGCCGTGGAGAACGTTCTGCTGCCTGCAACATCCTCCAGCATGACCGGTTTGGCGGTGGGTCAGTCATGTTGTGGGGTGGCATTTCTTTGGGGGGCCGCACAGCCCTCCATGTGCTCGCCAGAGGTAGCCTGACTGCCATTAGGTACCGAGATGAGATCCTCAGACCCCTTGTGAGACCATATGCTGGTGCGGTTGGCCCTGGGTTCCTCCTAATGCAAGACAATGCTAGACCTCATGTGGCTGGAGTGTGTCAGCAGTTCCTGCAAGAGGAAGGCATTGATGCTATGGACTGGCCCGCCCGTTCCCCAGACCTGAATCCAATTGAGCACATCTGGGACATCATGTCTCGCTCCATCCACCAACGCCACGTTGCACCACAGACTGTCCAGGAGTTGGCGGATGCTTTAGTCCAGGTCTGGGAGAAGATCCCTCAGGAGACCATCCACCACCTCATCAGGAGCATGCCCAGGCGTTGTAGGGAGGTCATACAGGCACGTGGAGGCCACACACACTACTGAGCCTCATTTTGACTTGTTTTAAGGACATTACATCAAAGTTGGATCAGCCTGTAGTGTGGTTTTCCACTTTAATTTTGAGTGTGACTCCAAATCCAGACCTCCATGGGTTGATAAATTGGATTTCCATTGATTATTTTTGTGTGATTTTGTTGTCAACACATTCATCTATGTAAAGAAAAAAGTATTTCATACGATTATTTCTTTCATTCAGATCTAGGATGTGTTGTTTAAGTGTTCCCTTTATTTTTTTGAGCAACGCTATGAGGACGCTATGAGCGACGCTATGAGGAATTAGCACGGCAACAATGGAAGCCCGAGAGGCAGCTCCCCCCAAAAATGGAGCTGTTGGCGGAGCCAAGAGGAGAACCAGAGCCAGTCAGGGAGTCGAGTGAGGAACTCGACGAAAGATTCCGGAGAGAGGTGTTGGCGTTGAGAGCGCTGCAGAGCGGGCGTGCTTACCGTGGGGAGCGTGTGACCAGTCAGGCACCGTGTTATGCGGTGATGCGCACTGTATCTCCAGTGCGCATTCATAGCCCGGTGCGCACTGTGCCTGTGCCCCGCATTTGCCGGGCTAAAGTGAGCATTCAGCCAGGACGGGTTGTGCCGGCTCAGCACTCCTGGTCTCCAGTACGCCTCCACGGTCCAGGATATCCTGCGCCAGCTCTACGCACTGTGTCGCCAGTGCGCATTCACAGCCCAGTTCGTCCTGTGCCAGCGCCCCGCATTTGCCGGGCTAAAGTGAGCGTTCAGCCAGGACGGGTTAGGCCAGCTCTACGCTCCAGACCTCCAGTGCGCCTCTACGGTCCAGTATGTCCTGCACCGGTTCTACGCACCAGGTCTCCAGTGCGCCTCCACAGCCCAGTAAGTCCTATGCCTCCTCCTCGCACTCTCCCTGGAGTGTGTGTCCTCAGTCAGGTACGTCCTGTGCCTTCTCCTCGCACTCGCCCTGAAGTGCATGTCACCAGTCTGGTGCCACCTGTCCCGGCTCCACGCACTAGGCCTCCAGTGCGCCTGCCCAGTCTGGTGCGTCCTGTGCCTGCTCTCCGCACTCGCCCTGAGGTGCGTGTTACCAGTCTGGCGCCACCTGTGCCATCCCCACGCATCAGGCCTCCAGTGCGCCTTCCTGTTCCAGAGCTTCCGGCGACAGTTCCCGTTCCAGAGCTTTGGGCGACAGTTCCCAGTCCAGAGCTGCCGGCGACGTTTCACAGTCTGGAACCTCCTGAGACGGTCTGCGGTTTGGAGCCTCCAGCGACGGTCGGCAGTCCGGAGCCTCCACCGATGCTGGCGGGTTTGCAGGATGAGAGGGTGCTTTGTCCTGCACCAGAACCTCCACCAACACTAGACACCCCCCCTAACCCTCTCTTTTGGTTTCAGGTTTTGCGGCCGGAGTCCGCACCTTTTTTGGATGATCCCCAATTAGAGGCAGCTGGTCATCATTGTCTCTAATTGGGGATCATATTTAAGTAGTTGTTTTTCCCACCTGTGTTTGTGGGAGATTATTTTCGTCAAGGTTTGTTGTTTTGTTTATGGTATGTCTTGCATAGTTTCACATTATAATAAAATATGTGGAACGATATTCACGCTGCGCCTTGGTCCGTTCCTACACACGTGACAGAACTGTGCTGGATGGCATTTCCAAATCAATAATAGTAAATGAATATTGCCTGCATGCATTTATCTACCATAAGCAGATGCTAACCTCCTGTGTGCCAATGACGGTTGCAGACAAACCCAGGCCAATATATGTTGTGTAACAACATTATGGACAACATTACATTATTTTGCAACAAAACAGTTATACAATGTTGCCCTTCTGTGTGCAAAAATATTACTTACATCATAGGTATTGCAAATTGGGCAAAAGGACAAATAATACCCAGGTCTGAATGATCAAAGCTCCAACTAGACTAGAGCATCTTGAAAGTTATTGGTAGCTAGCTAGCATCTTAGTTTGGATCCCGCGACGCAGTTGGCATCAGTTGCTGGGACTGCTTGTCTCTTTCCAGTGATCCTGCCGACCAAGGACGGGTCTGAGGAGCTATTTGGCGTCGCAGCTAGCCTAGCTGCTAGCTAGCTGCATATCAAGCTAGCGTGGTTTTATTGAACGCAGCCCGCGACGCGGTTAGTCATTGTGGCTGGGAGCGTCGTTTGTCCTGGGTTTGTGGCTGTCTAGATCCCTGCTGTTTGTTGTTTTCAATTCTCCCCGTGACCTGGCCTGTCTGGAACTGTGATGAGTAACAGCGTAACCTACGTTGCTAGCTACCATGACAAAGATCCAAGCCAGCGGGAGTACCGTTGAGGACAGTGGTGTCTCTCTATCACATGTGAAAGATCTTTTAAACGAACAAAAAGAGACCTACAAGAAGATGTTACAACAACAATAAAATAGCTTCAAGTGTTTTGTCCAAATACTCGTGGATTCTATTCTAAAGAATGGACGACCTAACCAGAGAGGTCCAGGACCTGAAGAACAGTTTGCAGTTCTCCCAGGGTGAGCTCGATGAGTTGAAACAGGAGAACGGCAAGATGACAGCAATCTGTAAGTCATTGAGAGAGGACATCAGTTCTGTGTGTGAATCCATGATAACAACGATCAATCAGACTCAATCTTGAGGGACAATCAAGGCGGGACAACATGGTTGTGGACGGAATTGCAGAAACTCCACGAGACATGGACAGAGTCTGAGAACAAAGTGAGGGAAATGATCTCTGAGAAATTGAAGATGGACCACAGGAAGATAGAGGTGGAGCGAGCCCACAGGACTGGAAATCCCACCACCAGCCCAGGTGATAGGCCCAGACCGATAGTGGTCAAAGTTCCTGAGGTTCAAGGACAAGGTAGCTGTTCTGGAAAGAGCCAAGAACTTGAGAGGAACATATATCTTCCTAAACGAGGACTATCCTGAAGCTGAGCGCCAGAAGAGGAAAGAACTGATCCCAGCCATGAAAGCTGCCAGGGCGCGTGGGGACATTGCTTACATCACTATGACAGGCTCATTGTCCACCCTCCCTCCCAGAAGCCTGGAAGGGGTGAGAGAGCCACGCCTATGGGTTTGTACAGTAGCTTCAACATACACACACAAAACAATTGATTAATGGACAGCTGAATGTATATATTTTTTCTCTTGCTTTGTTTGCTCTTTTCAAAATGATGTCTATCTATGATAAGCTACCCAGGAAAGGGCTGAAAATAGCCCATATTAATATATGTAGCCTTAGAAATAGGGTTCATGAAATCAATAACTTGCTAACATCAGATAACATTCATATATTGGCCATTTCTGAGACTCAATTATTTTGATGATACATCAGTAGCAAATACAAGGATATAACATCTACAGAAGAGACAGAAATGCTTATGGGGGAGGTGTTGCTGAATATATTCAGAGCAATATCCCTGTAATGCTTAGAGAAGATCTTATGTCAAGTGTTATTGAAGTGTTGTGGTTGCAGGTTCACTTGGCACAGCTAAAGCCTTTTCTTTTGGGGTGTGTCTATAGGCCACCAAGTGCTAACAGTCAGTATCTAAATAATGTGTGTGAAATGCTTGAGAGCGTATGTGATGTAAACAGAGAGGTCTACTTTCTTGGGGACCTGAATATTGACGGGTTTTCATCAAGCTGTCCGCTCAAGCGGAAGCTTCTTACTGTAACCAGTGCCTGTAATCTGGTTCAGGTTATTAATCAACCTACCAGGGTGTTTACAAACACTACAGGAACATGATCATCCACATGAATCCATCACATTTTTTACTAATGCTGTAGAACTTTGTTCTAAAGCTGTATCCGTACCCATTGGTAGCAGGGTAGCCTAGTGGTTAGAGGGTCGGACTAATAACCGAAAGGTTGCAAGATCGAATCCCCGAGCTGACAAGGTAAAAATCTGTTGTTCTGCCCCTGAACAAGGCAGTTAGCCCACTGTTCCTAGGCCATCATTGAAAATAAGAACTTGTTCTTAACTGACTTGCCTAGTTAAATCAAGGTAAAATAAAAATTGCATGCAGTGATCACAATATAGAGGCTATATCCAGGAAAGTCAAAGTTCCAACAGCTGGGCCTAAAATAGTGTATAAGAGATCATACAAAAGATTTTGCTGTGACTCTTATGTGGATGATGTTAAAAATATTTTGTCGTAGGGTGTAGACCAAAACGCAGCGGGAAAATGTATACTCATCTTCTTTTTATTAGTGAAGAAGGAAAAACACAAACAACGGATACAAAAACAAACGAAGTAGACAGTCTCGTCAGGCACACAGCAAAACAAGAAACAATCTCCCGCAAACCCCAAAACTAACACACTCCTAAATATAGAACCTTCAATCAGAGGCAACGATAGACAGCTGCCTCCAATTGAAGGCCCCAATCCCATTACCTAAACATAGAAATACAATACCCTAGCACAGACATAGAACTAACCAAAAAAAACCAGACTAATAAATCAAATACCCCTCTACATACACAACCACCCCGAACCATATAAACCAAATACCCCCTCTACATGAACACATACACAAACACACCCTGAACCACATAAAACAAATACCCCCTGCCACATCCTGACCAAACTATAAGAACAAATAACCCCTTTACTGGTCAGGACGTGACATATTTGTTGGTCTGATGTGATTAACGAGGAGCATCCAGACGCTGCACTTAATGAATTTATGAAATTGCTTCTTCCAATTATTGATAAACATGCACCTGTTAAGAAACTGACTGTTAGAACTGTTAAGGCTCCATGGATTGATGAGGAATTTAAAAACTATATGGTTGAAAGAGATGGGGCAAAAGGTGTGGCTAATAAGTCTGCACATCTGACTGGCTTACATACTGCAAATTGAGAAATTATGTGACTAAACTCAACAAAAGAAGAAACTGTATTATGAAGCCAAGATCAATGACATAAAGAATAAATTACTTGGCGTTGCATTAGATTGTCAACTGTCATGGTCAAAACATATAGATTCAATGGTTGTAAAGATGGGGAGAGGTCTAGCCGTAATAAAGAGATGCTTTGCTTTTTTGACACCACACTCCAAAAAGCAAGTTCTGCAGGCTCTAGTTTTGTCTAATCTTGATTATTGTCCAGTCGTGTGGTCCAGTGCTGCAAGGAAAGACCTAGTACATTTTTGTTTTTCCAATTTTTAAATGTAACCTTTATTTTTGGTTTGTTAAATGTGATACGCCATGTGTAATGTCAATTTGTATAGTTTACTTTGCTACTTGAGTCATCTCTCTCCGCCCTTTCTCTCCATGCCACATTCCACACAGACCTAGCCACGCCCCCTGTCACTCAAGGAGTGCATTTGATGTTCCTCAACCACGAGACACTTGCATTCAGTCTGCATGGTCAATGCAGCACATCAAATCAAATTGTATTGGTCACATACACATAGTAAGCAGATGTTAATGTGAGTGTAGCGAAATGCTTGTGCTTCTAGTTCTGACCATGCAGTAATATCTAGCAAGTAATCTAACCATGTCACAACCACTACCTTATACACACATACAAGTGTAAAGGAATTAATAAGAATATGTACATATAAAAATATGGATGAGCGATGGCCGTGCGGCATAAGCAAGATGCAGTAGATGGTATAGAGTACAGTATATACATATGAGATGAGTAATGTAGGGTATGTAAACATTATATAAAGTGGCATTGTTTAAAGTGACTAGTGATACATTTATAACATCCAATTTTTAATCATTAAAGTGGCCAGAGATTTGAGTCAGTATGTTGGCAGCAGCCACTCAATATTAGTGATGGCTGTTTAACAGCTTGATGGCCTTGAGATAGAAGCTGTTTTTCAGTCTCTCGGTCCCAGCTTTGATGCACCTGTACTGACCTCGCCTTCTGGATGATAGCGGGGTGAACAGGCAGTGGCTCGGGAGGTTGTTGTCCTTGATGATCTTTTTGGCCTTCCTGTGACATTGGGTGGTGTAGGTTAGAGGTCGACTGATTATGATATTTCAACGCTGATACCGATTATTGGAGGACCAAAAAAGCCGATACCGATTAAATCGGTCGGTTTTTATTATGGCCATGCACTCCTAATGACAATTACAACAATACTGAATGAACACTATTATTTTAACTTAATATAATATATCAATAAAATCAATTTAGTCTCAAATAAATAATGAAACATGTTCAATTTGGTTTAAATAATGCAAAAACAAAGTGTTGGAGAAGAAAGTAAAAGTGCAATATGTGCCATGTAAAAAAGCTAACGCTTAAGTCAGAACATGAGAACATTTTAAAGCTGGTGGTTCCTTTTAACATGAGTCTTCAATATTCGCAGGTAAGAAGTTTTAGGTTGTAGTTATTATAGGACTATTTCTCTCTATACCATTTGTATTCCATATACCTTTGACTATTGGATGTTCTAATAGGTACTTTAGTATTACCAGCCTAATCTCGGGAGTTGATAGGCTTGAAGTCATAAACAGCGCAATGCTTGAAGCATTGCGAAGAGCTGCTGGCAAACGCAAGAAAGTGCTGTTTGAATGAATGCTTACGAGCCTGCTGCTGCCTACCACCGCTCAGTCAGACTGCGCTATCAAATCATAGACTTAATTATAATATAATAACACACAGAAATACGAGCCTTAGGTCATTAATATGGTCAAATCCGGAAACTATCATTTCGAAAACAAAACGTTTATTCTTTCAGTGAAATACGGAACCGTTCCGTATTTTATCTAACGGGTGGCATCCCTAAGTCTAAATATTGCTGTTACATTGCACAACCTTCAATGTTATGTCATAATTATGTACAATTCTGGCAAATTAGTTCACAACGAGCCAGGCGGCCCAAATTATTGCATATATCCTGACTCTGCGTGCAATGAACGCAAAAGAAGAGACACAATTTGCCTAGTTAAGTTTGCCTGCTAACATGAATTTATTTTAATTAAATATGCAGGTTTAAAAAAAATATACTTCTGTGTATTGATTTTAAGAAAGGCATTGATGTTTATAGTTAGGTACATTCGTGCAACGATTGTGTTTTTGCACTTTTGTTAAATCATCCCTTGTTTGGCGAAGTTGACTGTCTTTGTTAGGAAGAAATGGTCTTCACACAGTTTGCAACGAGCCAGGCGGCCCAAACTGCTGCATATACCCTGACTCTGTTTGCACGGAACGCGAGAGAAGTGACACAATTTCCCTAGTTAATTCATGTTAGCAGGCAATATTAACTAAATATGCAGGTTTAAAAATATATACTTATGTATTGGTTTTAAGAAAGGCGTTGATGTTTATGGTTAGGTACACATTGGTGCAACGACAGTGCTTTTTTCGCGAATGCGCTTGTTAAATCACCCATTTGGAGAAGTAGGCTGTGATTCAATGATAAATTAACAGGCACCGCATCGATTATATGCAACGCAAGACAAGCTAGATAAACTAGTAATATCATCAACCATGTGTAGTTAACTAGTGATTATGTTAAGATTGATTGTTTTTTATAAGATAAGTTTAATGCTACCTCGCACCTTACCTTGGCTCCTTGCTGCACTTGCATAACAGGTAGTCAGCCTGCCACACAGTCTCCTCGTGGAGTGCAATGTAATCGGCCATAATCGGTGTCCAAAAATGACGATTACCGAATGTTATGAAAACTTGAAATCGGCCCTAATTAATTGGCCATTCCGATTAATCGGTCGACCTCTAGTGTTGGTGCCCTAGAGGGCAGGTAGTTTGCCCCTGGTGATGCGTTGTGCAGACCTCACTACCCTCTGGAGAGCCTTACGGTTGTGGGCGGAGCAGTTGCCGTACCAGGCGGGGATACAGCCCAACAGGATGCTCTTAATTGTGCATCTGTAAAGGTTTGTGAGTGTTTTTGGTGACAAGACAAATTTCTTCAGCCTCCTGAGGTTGAAGAGGCGCTGTTGCGCCTCCTTCACCACGCCGTCTGTGTGGGTGGTCCATTTCAGTTTGTTCGTGATGTGTATGCCGAGGAACTTAAAACCTTCCACCTTCTCCACTATTGTCCCGTCGATGTGGATAAGGGGGTGCTCCCTCTGCTGTTTCCTGAAGTCCACGATCATCTCCTTTGTTTTGTTGATGTTGAGTGTGAGGTTATTTTCCTGACACCACAATCCGAGGGCCCTCACCTCCTCCCTGTAGGACGTCTCGTCGTTGTTGGTAATCAAGCCTACCACTGTAGTGTCGTCTGCAAACTTGATGATTGAGTTGGAGGAGTGCATGGCCACACAGTCGTGGGTGAACAGGGAGTACAAGGGAGGGCTGAGAACGCACCCAGTGTTGAGGATCAGCGCGGTGGAGATGTTGTTTCCTACCCTCACCACCTGAGGGCGGCCCGTTAGAAAGTCCAGGACCCAGCAGGGCGGGGTCGAGACCCAGGGTCTCGAGCTTAACGACGAGTTGAGGGTACTATGGTGTTAAATGCTGAGCTGTAATCGATGAACAGCATTCTTACATAGGTATTCCTCTAGTCCAGATGGGTTAGGGCAGTGTGCTGTGTGATTGCGTCGTCTGTGGACCTATTGGGGTGGTAAGCAAATTGGAGTGGGTCTAGGGTGTCAGGTAGGGTGGAGGTGATATGATCCTTGACTCGCCTCTCAAAGCACTTAATGAGTGCTACGGGGCAATAGTCGTTTAGCTCAGTTATCTTTGCTTTCTTGGGAACAGGAACAATGGCAGCCCTCTTGAAGCATGTGGGAACAGCAGACTGGGATAGGGATTAATTGAATATGTCCGTAAACACACCAGTCAGCTGGTCTGCGCATGCTCTGAGGAAGCGGCTAGGAAAGCCATTCGGACTGGCAGCCTGGCAAGGGTTAACACATTTAAATGTTTTACTCACATTGGCTGCTGTGCAGGAGAGCTCGCATGTTTTGGTAGCGGGCCATGTCAGTGGCACTGTATTGTCCTCAAAGCAAGCAAAGAAGTTGTTTAGTTTGTCTGGGAGCAAGACGTCGGTGTCCACGACGGGGCTCGTTTTCTTTTTGTAATCCGTGATTGACTGTAGACCCTGCCACATACCTCTCATGTCTGAGCCGTTGAATTGCGACTCTACTTTGTCTCTATACTGACGCTAAGCTTGTTTGATTGCCCTGCGGAGGGAATAGCTACACTATTTGTATTCGGTCATGTTTCCGGTCGCCTTGCCATGATTAAAAGCAGTGGTTCACACTTCGTTCAATCCACGGTTTCTGGTTGGGGAAGGTTTTAATAGTCACTGTGGGTACAACATCACCGATGCACTTGCTAATAAACTCGCTCACCAAATCAGCGTATACCTCAATGTTGTTGTCTGAGGCTATCCGGAACATATCCCAGTCCACGTGATCGAAGCAATCTTGAAGCGTGGAATCAGATTGGTTGGACCAGCGTTGAACAGACTTGAGCACGGGCGTTTCCTATTTTAGTTTCTGTCTATAGGCTGCGAGCAATAAAAATGGAGTCGTGGTCAGATTTGCCAAAAGGAGGGCGAGGGAAGACTTTTTCTTTGTCGCGGAAGTTAGAGTAGCAATGATCCAGAATGCTGCCAGATAGGGTCGCGCATTCGATATACTGCTAAAATTTAGGGAGCCTTGTTTTCAGATTAGCTTTGTTAAAATCCCCAGCTACAATAAATGCAGCCTCAGGATATGTGGTTTCCAGTTTACATTGAGTCCAATGAAGTTCTTTCAGGGCCGTCGAGGCGTTGGCTTGGGGGGGGGGTAGACATGGCTGTGATTATAAATCGAAGAGAATTCTCTTGGTAGATAATGCGGTCGGCATTTCATTGTAAGGAATTCTAGGTCAGGTGAACAAAAGGACTTGAGTTCCTGTATGTTGTTATGATCACACCAGGACTCGTTAATCATAAGGTATACACCCCCGCCCTTCTTCTTACCAGAGAGATGTTTGTTTCTGTCAGCGCAATGCGTGAAGAAACCGGGTGGCTGTACAGACTCTGATAACGTATCCCGAGTGAGCCATGTTTCTGTGAAGCAGAGAATGTTACAATCTCTGATGTCTCTCTCTCTCAAATCGCAATTGCAACATTTGGTTAAAAATAAGTCCTAGATGATTTGTCAATATCGTGCAGCCCTATGTGGCAGTGTGGAAATTATCTCAATTGAGCAGTGGTGTAAAGCACTTATGTAAAAATACTTTAAAGTACTACTTAAGTAATTTTTTTGGTATCTGTACTTTACTATTTTTAACATCATTCCTAAAAGAAAATACTGTACTTTTTACTCCATACATTTTCCCCTTCACCTAAAAGTACTCATTACATTTGGAATGCTTAGCAGGACAGGAAAATTATCCAATTCACGCACTTGTCAAGAGAACATCCCTGGTCATCTACTACCTCTGATCTGGAGGACTCACTAAACACAAATGCTTTGTTTGTAAATTATGTCTGATTGTTGGAGTATGACCCTGATCAGTAAATAATTTTAAAAAACAAGAAAATTGTGCCATCTGGTTTGCTTAATATAAGAAATTTGAAATTATTTTACTTTTGATACTTAAGCACATTTTATCAATTACATTTACTTTTGATACTTAAGTATATTTAAAACCAAATACTTTTAGACTTTTACTCAAGTAGTATTTTACTGGGTAACTTTCACTTTTACTTGAGTAATTTTCTATTAACGTATTGTGGCAAAGAAGGGGGTCGAGTGATAAATGGCAGATATGTGAGGGCAGAACTAATAAACGGGCTCTGCCTGATCACTAAAATGGCCACTCCGATCAGAACTACAGATCACAAAATGGCCGACTGCCAAAACTACAATTCCCAGAAGCAAGGGGAACCCTCAGAAGGTGGAGCCGACCCACAGATAAAAGGTCAAGAAAAACCAGGAAGAGAGAGAGAGGGCGGGAAGGATCTATGAACCATAGAGAAAGAGACAATCTACATTGGCTGGATTTACCGTGTACGAGCTGGACTGTTTTGGACTTACCTGTTGGCGTTTAGACCTGGACCTTTTCCGGTCACAACTTGCAGACTTGTTTACGCTGCTGTGCGTTTTGTTGCCGATCTTACTTTGCTACCTGACGGTTTTTTACTTTTTTATTACCGTATATTTTTACTTTTTCCCCTCACTCAACTTTTTTCATTCAGCTTTTTCACCCCGGAGGTTTTACCTGGACATGGTTCGTCAGGACTTCAAACAGCTGAAGCTAATTAACATTAACATGATGCCTTCTAATTGCAGTCCTTGTACTTATAATATACAGGAGAACGATCGCCTTACGGCAAGGATAGCTGTGCTGCAAGCCCAGCTTCAGACGCAATCGTTAGGCAAGGGTAATTTCAGTGTAGGAAAGGATGAAACAGCGTCTGTGCCACCAGTAAGTACAGATAGTAACGTTAGTATAAACTCCCTCGCACGGTCCCCGCAGCCGGACATCTTTCTCATGGCTTCTGGAGGGAAACGCTGTAGGAATGCTCAACCGGTGTCGCTTATTCAGCCGACAGAAACTTTCAACCGGTTCTCCCCATTAAGCGAGTCGGAGTCGGAGACCGAGACTTCTCTGGTCTCTACTCCTCCCGTTGTGGGGTTTGAGACGCCGACGGCTCCCACCATTAGCTCTGACAAATTGAAAACCCTAGTCATTGGCGACTCCATTACCCGCAGTATTAGACTTAAAACTAATCATCCAGCGATCATACACTGTTTACCAGGGGGCAGGGCTACCGACGTTAAGGCTAATCTAAAGACGGTGCTGGCTAAAGCTAAAACTGGCGAGTGTAGAGAGTATAGAGATATTGTTATCCACGTCGGCACCAACGATGTTAGGATGAAACAGTCAGAGGTCACCAAGCGCAACATAGCTTCAGCGTGTAAATCAGCTAGAAAGATGTGTCGGCATCGATTAATTGTCTCTGGCCCCCTCCCAGTTAGGGGGAGTGATGAGCTCTACAGCAGAGTCTCACAACTCAATTGCTGGTTGAAAACTGTTTTCTGCCCCTCCCAAAAGATAGAATTTGTAGATAATTGGCCCTCTTTCTGGGACTCACCCACAAACAGGACCAAGCCTGGCCTGTTGAGGAGTGACGGACTCCATCCTAGCTGGAGGGGTGCTCTCATCTTATCTACGAACATAGACAGGGCTCTAACTCCTCTAGCTCCACAATGAAATAGGGTGCAGGCCAGGCAGCAGGCTGTTAGCCTGTTGGGGCTACAGGTTAGCAATGAACCCCGAGTCGGGATTGCTAACAAGGCTGGAAATTCAAAACATCAAAAATCTAATAATTTCAATTTCTCAAACAATCAACTATTTTACACAATTTAAAAGATAAACATCTCCTTAATCTAACCACATTGTTCGATTTTCAAAGAGGCTTTACGGCAAAAGCATAAAGTTAGATTATGTTAGGACAGTACATAGCCACAAAAGTACAAACATCCATTTTCAATTCAAGGTCAGGCGTCACCAAAAGCAGAAACCAGCTAGAATTATGCACTAACCTCCATCTGATGACACTCCTAGGACATTGTTATACAATACATGCATTTTTTGTTCCATCAAGTTCATATTTTAATCCAAAAACAGCATTTTACAGTAGTGTGAAATTCAGATTTTTTTCTTCTCTGAAATGCTTCTGGTGAACATAACAAAATTACTATTCGAAAACATTGGTAAATTATAATATTGTCATTCAAAGAATAATATATTATCTCGTAATTGCTACCGAATGGCCAGATCTCAAAATAACTTTACTGGGAAATCACATTTTGCAATAAACGGGGTGCTATGCTAAGAACAATAAGCTATGCTATACAGTTAGCATCATCTAATATCGATAATAACATTGTAAATATCCCCTTACCTTTGATTATCTCCATCAGAAGGCACTGCGCAAAAAATGAAGTGACGACATGTCAACTTCCTTGCATTCTAATTTGCTCTCTGTTTATCATAGACGCTTCAAACAACTTTATAAAGATCGTTGACATCTAGTGGAAGCCGTAGGTGTTGCGAAATGGATCCTTTCTCACTATGGTATCTATAAAACAATGACACTAAATAGTACAGTCACAAAATTCACATTTTTTTAAATCTATTTTTCACAGGTTTTTGCCTGCAATATGAGTTTTGTTATACTTACAGACACCATTCAAACTGTTTTAGAAAATTCAGAGTGTTTTCTATGCGAATGTGTTAATAATATGCATATCCTAGCTTCTGAGTTGGTGTAGGAGGCAGTTAAAAATGGGCACATATTTTTTTCAAAATTTCTCAATACTGCCCCCGGGCCCCAACAGCCAGCCTGCCAGCTTAGTGGAGTCTGCCACTAGCACAGTCAACGTAGTCAGCTCAGCTTTCCCCATTGAGACCGTGTCTGTGCCTCGATCTAGGTTGGCCAAAATTAAAAATGGCGGTGTTCGCTTTAGCAATCTCACAAGTATAAAGACCTCCTCCATTCCTGCCATTATTGAAAGAGATTGTGATACCTCACATCTCAAAATTGGGTTACTTAATGTTAGATCCCTCACTTCCAAGGAAGTTACAGTCAATGAACTAATCACTGATCATAATCTTGATGTGATTGGCCTGACTGAAACATGGCTTAAGCCTGATGAATTTACTGTGTTAAATGAGGCCTCTCCTCCTGGTTACACTAGTGACCATACCCCCCGTGCATCCGGCAAAGGCGGAGGTGTTGCTAACATTTACGATAGCAAATTTCAATTTACAAAAAAAAAAAACAATGACGTTTTTGTCTTTTGAGCTTCTAGTCATGAAATCTATGCAGCCTACTCACTCACTTTTTATAGCTACTGTTTACAGGCCTCCTGGGCCATATGCAGTGTTCCTCACTGAGTTCCCTGAATTCCTATCGGCTCTTGTAGTCATAGCAGATAATATTCTAATTTTTGGTGACTTTAACATTCACATGGAAAAGTCCACAGACCCACTCCAAAAGGCTTTCGGAGCCATCATCGACTCAGTGGGTTTTGTCCAACATGTCTCTGGACCTACTCACTGCCACAGTCATACTCTGGACCTAGTTTTGTCCCATGGAATAAATGTTGTGGATCTTAATGCTTTTCCTCATAATCCTGGACTATCGGACCACCATTTTATTAAGTTTGCAATCGCAACAAATAATCTGCTCAGACCCCAACCAAGGAGCATTAAAAGTCGTGCTATAAATTCTCAGACAAACCAAAGATTCCTTGATGCCCTTCCAGACTGCCTCTGCCTACCCAAGGACGTCAGAGGACAAAAATCAGTTAACCACCTAACTGAGGAACTCAATTTAACCTTGCGCAATACCCTAGATGCAGTTGCACCCCTAAAAACATCTGTCATAAGAAACTAGCTCCCTGGTATACAGAAAATACACGAGCTCTGAAGCAAGCTTCCAGAAAATTGGAACGGAAATGGCGCCACACCAAACTGGAAGTCTTCCGACTAGCTTGGAAAGACAGTACCGTGCAGTATCGAAGAGCCCTCACTGCTGCTCGATCATCCTATTTTTCCAACTTAATTGAGGAAAATAAGAACAATCCGAAATTTATTTTTGATACTGTCGCAAAGCTAACTAAAAAGCAGCCTTCGCAAATGGAGGATGGCTTTCACTTCAGCAGTAATAAATGTATGAACTTCTTTGAGGAAAAGATCATGATCATTAGAAAGCAAATTACAGACTCCTCTTTAAATCTGGGTATTCCTCCAAAGCTCCATTGTCCTGAGTCTACACAACTCTGCCAGGACCTAGGATCAAGGGAGATACTAAAGTGTTTTAGTACTATATCTCTTGACACAATGATGAAAATAATCATGGCCTCCAAACCCTCAAGCTGCATACTGGACCCTATTCCAACTAAACTACTGAAAGACCTGCTTCCTGTGCTTGGCCCTCCTATGTTGAACATAATAAACGGCTCTCTATCCACCGGATGTGTACCAAGCTCACTAAAAGTGGCAGTAATAAAGCCTCTCTTGAAAAAGCAGAATCTTGATCCAGAAATTATAAAAAACTATCGGCCTATATCGAATCTTCCATTCCTCTCAAAAAAAATTGAAAAAGCTGTTGCACAGCAACTCACTGCCTTCCTGAAGACAAACAATGTATACAAAACGCTTCAGTCTGGTTTTAGACCCCATCATAGCACTGAGACTGCACTTGTGAAGGTGGTAAATGACCTTTTAATGACGTCAGACCGAGGCTATGCATCTGTCCTCGTGCTCCTAGATCTTAGTGCCGCTTTTGATACCATCGATCACCACATTCTTTTGGAGAGATTGGAAACCCAAATTGGTCTACATGGACAAGTTCTGGCCTGGTTTAGATCTTATCTGTCGGAAAGATATCAGTTTGTCTCTGTGAATGGTTTGTCCTCTGACAAATCAATTGTAAATTTCGGTGTTCCTCAAGGTTCCGTTTTAGGACCACTATTTTTTTCACTATATATTTTACCTCTTGGGGATGTCATTCGAAAACATAATGTTAAATTTCACTGCTATGCGGACGACACACAGCTGTACATTTCAATGAAACATGGTGAAGCCCCAAAATTGCCCTCGCTAGAAGCCTGTGTTTCAGACATAAAGAAGTGGATGGCTGCAAACTTTCTACTTTTAAACTCGGACAAAACAGAGATGCTTGTTCTAGGTCCCAAGAAACAAAGAGATCTTCTGTTGAATCTGACAATTAATCTGGATGGTTGTACAGTCGTCTCAAATAAAACTGAAGGACCTCGGTGTTACTCTGGACCCTGATCTCTCTTTTGAAGAACATATCAAGACTGTTTCAAGGACAGCTTTTTTCCATCTACGTAATATTGCAAAAATCAGAAACTTTCTGTCCAAAAATGACGCAGAAAAATTAATCCATGCTTTTGTTACTTCTAGGCTGGACTACTGCAATGCTCTACTTTCCGGCTACCCGGATAAAGCACTAAATAAACTTCAGTTAGTGCTAAATACGGCTGCTAGAATCCTGACTAGAACCAAAAAATTTGATCATATTACTCCAGTGCTAGCCTCCCTACACTGGCTTCCTGTTAAGGCAAGGGCTGATTTCAAGGTTTTACTGCTAACCTACAAAGCATTACATGGGCTTGCTCCTACCTATCTTTCCGATTTGGTCCTACCGTACATACCTACACGTATGCTACGGTCACAAGACGCAGGCCTCCTAATTGTCCCTAGAATTTCTAAGCAAACGGCTGGAGGTAGGGCTTTCTCCTATAGCGCTCCATTTTTATGGAATGGTCTGCCTACCAATGTGAGAGACGCAGACTCAGTCTCAACCTTTAAGTCTTTACTGAAGACTTATCTCTTCAGTAGGTCCTATGATTAAGTATAGTCTGGCCCAAGGGTGTGAAGGTGAACGGAAAGGCTGGAGCAACGAACCGCCCTTGCTGTCTCTGCCTTGCCGGTTCCCCTCTTTCCACTGGGATTCTCTGCCTCTAACCCTTTTACAGGGGCTGAGTCACTGGCTTACTGGTGTTCTTCCATGCCGTCCATGGGAGGGGTGCGTCACTTGAGTGGGTTGAGTCAATGACGTGGTCTTCCTGTCTGGGTTGGCGCCCCCCCTTGGGTTGTGCCATGGCGGAGATCATTGTGGGCTATACTCGGCCTTGTCTTAGGACGGTAAGTTGGTGGTTGGAGACATCCCTCTAGTGGTGTGGGGGCTGTGCTTTGGCAAAGTGGGTGGGGTTATATCCTGCCTGTTTGGCCCTGTCCGGGGGTATCATCGGATGGGGCCACAGTGTCTTCTGATCCCCCCTGTCTCAGCCTCCAGTATTTATGCTGCAGTAGTTTATGTGTCGGGGGGCTAGGGTCAGTCTGTTACATCTGGAGTATTTCTCTTGTCTTATCCGGTGTCCTGTGTGAATTTAAATATGCTCTCTCTAATTCTCTCTTTCTGTCTTTCTCTCGGAGGACCTGAGCCCTAGGACCATGCCTCAGGACTACCTGGTATGATGACTCCTTGCTGTCCCCAGTCCACCTGGCCGTGCTGCTGCTCCAGTTTCAACTGTTCTGCCTGCGGCTATGGAACCCTGACCTGTTCACCGGACGTGCTTGTTGCACCCTCGACAACTACTATGATTATTATTATTTGACCATGCTGGTAATTTATGAACATTTTAACATCTTGACCATGTTCTGTTATAATATCCACCCTGCACAGCCAGAAGAGGACTGGCCACCCCTCATAGCCTGGTTCCTCTCTAGGTTTCTTCCTAGGTTTTTGGCCTTTCTAGGGAGTTTTTCCTAGGGAGTTTTTCCTAGCCACCGTGCTTCTTTCACATGCTTTGCTTGCTGTTTGGGGTTTTAGGCTGGGTTTCTGTACAGCACTTTGAGATATCAGCTGATGTACGAAGGGCTATATAAATAAATTTGATTTGACCTGCCGAGAACCAGATTTGTGTACCGAACCCTGCTATCCTTGACCTTACCTGCGGCCTGGGTGGACCAGGACAGCGAAACAAACACACAGGTACTGTCATGTTCGAAAGAACTTTCATTCTGGGCTGACTTTGGTGACAGTTTCCCACTTAATTTGTGACAAACGCTCCTAACTTTGAAGAGGTTTGCCACAGTATCTATTTTTACTCAAGTATGACAATTTGGTACTTTTTTCACCACTGCAATTGAGTGCAGGAAATGCAGAAATTATAAAAGTGCTGAAATGTGTTTTGGTTGAAGTTGAATTGAACGGTATAAAACAATCAGAATGGAGAAAGACATCACTCACTACTCACTACTCAAAAAGCACATGAAGAACTTTTATTATTCAACAACTAAAAATACTGTCAAATACCATCATACCGTCCAATTTAAAAAAAAAATACCGTGATATAATATTTTGCCCATATCGCCCAGCCCTAAGCTGGCCCAGAACAGAGTGGCACGTTTTGCTCTTAATTGTAATCAGAGGGCTGATCTAAATACTATGCATGCCAGTCTCACTTGCCTAAGAGTTGAGGAGACACTGACTGCATCACTTATTTTTATAAGAAACATGAATGTGTTGAAAATCACATTGTTTACATGGCCCTGACACACACACTTATCCCACCAGACATGCCACCAGGGGTCTTTTCACAGTCCCCAAATCTAGAACAAATTCAAGAAAGCGTACAGTATTATATAGAACTTCCTTCCACCTCATATTGCTCAAATAAACAGCAAATCTGGTTTAAAAAAACAGATAAAACACAATGTCTCTCCCCACATCATCTCTCCCCTATTAGTTTGTGTGTATGCATTGATATGTAGGCTACATGTGCCTTTTTAAAAATGTATGTAGTTCAGTCCTTGAGCTGTTCTTGTCTATTGATGTTCTGTATTACGTCATTCTGTATTATGTTTCATGTTTCGTGTGGACCCCAGGAAGAGTAGCTGCTGCAACGGCTAATGGGGATCCTAATAAAATACCAAATCCATTGCAGGCCACAGCGACCTGGTCTGTGCTCTGTTACAATCTTAAATCAAGCAGAAGCAATCCCTATAGTCTGTCCTTTGAGTAGCCTCTATGCAGACATGAAAGGAAATGTTATTATGTAAATCAATGTCTTACATCAAATAATGCGGCAAATCCCTCTGCACTGTCGGTTGAGGGACGGTAGTCGCCTAGGTGTGACGCCACCTGTCGGAAGACAATGAGGGCAAATAGCATGAATGGATTGATGAAAACCTAACGTAAACATATTGGTGTGATGCTAATCCACTCTTTTTGCTACAATAAAAATATAAGAACACCTTGGCATTTACTGTATATGCCAAAGGGGCGTTATGGCATTGGGCTTGAAAGGGGAAGGCTCTCTCTAGTTCCTCTCTCCCTCTATCGTCATGCCTCACTTGAAAGAAACACCAGGGGGTGCCAAATATCAGAGGGAAGTCTTTGATGCCTTGGCCTTTTATCCAGCTTTGATTTCTGAGGTTCATTCAGTACTGTACTTGTTTTGTAATGGTTCCCCAACACATTTCACAACTGTTTCCTTACTATTCCAATTCAAACTGAGTCCAACTATGAACTGACAGGCACCAATAATAAAGTCTATAATACCAGTAAGTTATTTTCTACATAAATTGTTCATTACATTTGACGTTTTATTTATTTAGGAGACACACTTATCATTATTGGATATGATAGGTATATTTTTTGATGTGTTGATCATGTGCATGTTCCTAACTGAAGCATGTCAGTTACTTTATGCATGATTATAAACTGGGTGGTTCGAGCCATGAATGCTGATTGGCTGACAGCCATGGCATATCAGACCCTATACCACGGGTATGACAAAAATGTGTTTTTACTGCTCTAATTACGTTGGAAACCAGTTTATAATAGCAATAAGGCAGCTCGGGGGTTTGTGGTATATGGCCAATATACCACGGCTAAGTGCTGTGTCCAGACACTATATACCACACCATGGTATACGTCCCTTATTGCTTAAATAGCCTACGTTAGTACATAAATAATTAAACAAAACAACTCACATAAAATGGTAAACTATATTACAGAGCAGGCCTAATAGCTAGTAGTATAGTTACAGTAGAGTTGCTGCATTACACTTGGCTCTAGCACCAAGGCTAAAATAGGGGAAAAAAATCCTCACTCCACTCTTGACAAACAAAGCCAATTCCCAAAAAGCAACGCACTGTTTTTGGGAAAGATTAAGGAATAAGGATTAAGTCGACAAATAAAGACCAGCCTTCACTACTCGTTCCAGTGCTTTCGTTTAATCCTTCATGAAATTATAGTCTAAAGTTTGAAGGATATTTCTTTTTAGACTAATATTATTTAATTCGACCACTCCCACCGCTCCAAACTGAGTGTGAAGAAACTATGAACATCTGAATCACGGGCAGACAGCTTCATGCTATTGGTTCCCTGGGGATTTACCTGTAAATGGGAGTGCCCATCATCATCATCATCGTTGTTGTCGAGATGAATTGTTCCTTCCTCTGATCCCTTGTAGAGTCTGTTGAAGAATTCGATTGGGAATAACTGAATCCACGTTCCCAGGACTCCAAGCATGGAGCCTATAACGTCGTGGAGCAAGGAGAGAGTAAGCGACTGGCTCAAAGGTAGGCTAGTAACCGGCGCTTTTTGTGTTTGCCAGGTGCGTTTAATTCGGTTTGCACGCAGGTAGTCGTAAATAAAACCGACACAAATCCGCTTGGAAGGGGAGGTGGAGGTGGAATGAGGAAGTGAAGTTGGCCATTTCATGAAGTGATCGTATGTTTTGTACTGTGTCGACAAGGAGGACAAGTTGACCAAAGCGCGAATAGGCCTACGATAGCTCACTTCCTACATGTATCAGTTATTGATTATGTGGAACTATTGGAGTGTGCTGTTTTTATTAAAGCAGCCAAACGAGTCTAAATTACACCAAATACTGAGCTGTCATTTGCAGCGAATAGAAACCGGACTAGTTACTCAAATGTTTCGGACATTCTTAGAAACTACCACCATTTATGTTATTACAGTTCAAGCCTGTAAAGCTACATAGCTTCAAAGTTTCTTTCATTTGCTTGTAGCCTAATGTTTTTTTTGTCATATATGATTAACATACTGCTGCACATGTCATGGCAGAATTGGCAGAATAATCGCCACCTAATTGATGCAAATAATCGTGCTAAAGATCTGTCAGGTAAACGTACTTTACTGTTAACATTTTAATTTAGGTTTTTGGGGGAAAGTCTGTCTACCCACAAGAGCGGTTACAATTAGTATCGCGAACTGGCTACATACATAGTGATAGACATGCGTGCATTTAACACACAAACGGGCAATATTGCTGGAAATGAGTTAGCAGATGTTGTGTAACGTTTGGCTTTTTAAGCCAATAGTATAGTCGCTAACCAGGGGTGGGATGTTGTCAATGTGGCTTTGAATGGATAGTAGCTGGGAAGCTTTACGTTAATGACAGTTTGCGATGGAACACATACAAAATGTATGTACTTTCAGAATTGATTGGTGAGCTGCAAGCTACTGGAAGCTCGCGATCTACCTGTTCGATACCCCTGGTGTACAACATGTGATATAGTGAACATTGTGATGATGTGCTTTTTGTTGTACCAGGGAACAGAGAGAAATCTTTTAAAACACTCCAGGTAGTCTTTGACATTTGAAAGCAACTCATCCTCCAGTGTATGTTATGTGATTTGTGTATCAAACATGTTTGGCCTTTGGCTTAACCTCTTTGTCTGCATGGTAAATGAATGCCACCCTATCTTTTCTTATTTGGGTTCAGATTGGACATTTGTTCAGTCTCCTTTGACTTAACTTACCCTCTGTCACCTTACCATTATGTCACCTGAGAATGCTATGCTAATGACATTGCTTATTACAATGTAGCATAAGGATAGCTAGCTGCCCCCAGAGCTTGCATCCATCCACTTAGCTAATTAGACCGAAGCAATCGAGTGCTGAGTTGTGTAAACAACCTGATTTACGACCAGTCATTATGATGGAGTCCCAGGCTGTTTCGAAGGGCTGTCCGCCAACCTTTAAGTGACCCCACAGTCTTTTCATTTGATTAGCATTAGCACACCAATTAGCCACTGACGGAGTAAACAGTTCCTGTTTTGCCATGCGTGGAGCAGGTAACGTTAATTATAATTGGGTTACTACCGCAATACTGGATTAAGTAAATCATGAGGCGTCCTCTCCTCTGTGATGAAAATAATGACAATGCTGATAGCCATGACGATAATGGTGATCGGTTCCGGCCCTAACCTTTTGGTGGCCCTAAGCAAAATGTTGTTTGGAGGGCCCCCCACCTCCCAGGCAAAACATTTTAAATGGCCCCCCCTCTTGACGGTAGAGAGGAAAGTTGAATTTGTTGAATTAATTTCCTGAAATTCTACACATTTTGCCATGGGGCGCAGAACATTTTTGCAGTTTTAAAGCAAGTTTGCTGACATATTAAAAAAGTTGTCATGGTGCGGGAAGAAGATATAGCAATTTTAGAATCAATTTCATGCAATTCTACTCATTTTTCCATGGGGCGGAGAGAAAAATGTGCAGTTTTACAGCTAATTTCCTGCAATTGTACACATTTTGTCATGCAATATGCCATGTTAATATGATATCTGAGTGAGAATGACTAATAAAATCAATGGGGGCCCCCTGGAGGTCAGGGCCCTTAGCGGCCGCTTATGACCAGGGCTGGCCCTGACGGTGATGATGAGGATACAGATAATGACCCCGATAATGCTGTTGTGATATGGACATATATGATGAGAGTGATGGGTATCACTTTATTGGAGGGCCTAGTTGCTCATATTAAAAACGTCATTACTAGTTTAGGGCATTTTCATGTAAACGGACCTATGAGCACCAACATTTTAAAGTTCGTAAGAGCACGTCAACTTGGGTGTCAAATGAAAGCAGAGAGTCTATATTTTTGAGAAATTAAGGCATATATAATTCATTTTTCAACCATTTGATTTCTGATCAAACAGATGGAAAAGGGGTCTTAAAAAACATTGACCAGAAAAAGTCTTAAAGTCTATTACAAATAGATCAAAACAATAATGTTGAAGTAAAGACCCCTGGCAACTAATATCAAACACTTATTTCTCGTTTTTGATACATTATTTGCCTTGTTTAAGAAACCAATCATAGATGTCTGTTTCATAAGTTTGGACAGCAAAGTACAGTAGGCCTACATTAGAAATCAGAGTAAAGCACAGTTGAGTACAGTTAAGTTTAAACAAGTTGATTAGAGTATAGTACAGTCCTGTGCTGTACAGTAGAATAGAGTTTAGTACAGAAAAGTAGAGCACACTAGAGTTGAGTATAATGTACTGAACTCTACTGTACTTTACTGAAACGGAACTTTACTCCACTCTACTGTTCTGTGCTGTACTCTACTTAGCTGTAATGTGCTCTACTTTGATATCCAAGCTTGTGAAACATAGACTTGTTCAGATTTGGTCGGGACCAACCAAAATTGGTTGATTAGTTGAATCAAGTGTGTTAGTGGTAGGGCAAAAACAAAAATGTACACACTTGTCACGTTAATAAAAGCTTGAAAAATGATCTGATTATCCATGTGTGGTCTCTCTCCAGGTCTGGACGTCCCTCTTCAGCAGTACCCCTTCACAGAGTGGCAGGTGACTGGTTTGGAACTGCTGCAGCTCTCCTCCCAGGACCTGGAGCGTCTGGGCGTCCATAAGATTGGCCACCAGGAGCTCATCCTCGAGGCCGTGGAGAAGCTCTGCTCCCTGGTGAGGCCTGGGCTGTTGCTCTCTAGGGGCTGGATGGCTCATAGTGGTCCTCTATAGCCTAGTTGGTACTGTAGAGCATGGTGCGTGCAACACCACGATAGTGGCTTCGATCCCTGAGACCACCCAAACATAAAATGTATGCATGCGTGACAAAGTCACTTTGGGTCAAAGCGTCTGCTAAATGGTATATATTATTGTTATTATATATTGATAGAGGGCCCAAGACTAACTTGAGATATGCAGAGAGTTGATAACTTGGTCTAAACCAATTCCAGGAGATAATGAAATTATTTAGACATTCTTTGCATTTCACATCATTTTAATCAGGCACTAAAATAATCTCCCATTACAGCTCCACTGCTTTCCAGGTGGTTAATGGCTATTTGTGGGAGGAGGAGATTGGCAATAAAGTCCTGAACCCTCCCAATCTGCCATTGACATCCATGCGTTGACATTTCTTAAGTTAGGATTCAGCCTAGAAAGGCCATTTGCCATAGGGGATACTACTATACATTCTTCTTGGGTTCTATAGTAGGCTAGGGCAGGTGGTACAGTGTGTGCATTGTATGGCTATATGGAATGGCGCTGGAATGTATAGCTCTTGACCATTTTTGTGTGTCTTTTTGCGCTGATCGTGACTTTTTTTTTGTACGTTGAAATCACTAACCTTGACATACTGCTCACCCGGGAACCAGGCACTCGGAGGAGGAAAAGACGACGATATAGCGGCGACGTGGGGAACCCTGATGAAACTATGGCAGCGAGTGAGTAAACCGCCTCTGCCCTCTGTTCTATTGGCGAATGTACAATCACTGGGGAACAAACTAGACAAACTCTGTTTGAGACTATCCTATCGACGGACCTGAAGAACTGTAATATCCTATGATTTACAGAGTCGTCGCTGGATGAGGACACGGTTAATATAAATCTAGACTGGTTTTTCTCTGCATCGGCAGGATAGAGCAGCAGCGTCTCGTAAACCTACATGTTTCAAGCAGACCACCATAGTCCCTGTGCCCAAGAATGCCAAAGTCATTTAGACAGGTTACCATCTGCCCGTAGCACTCACATCTGTAGCCATGAAATGCTTTGAAAGGCTGGTCATGGCTCACATAAACACCATCATCTCAGACACCCTGGACCCACTCCAATTTGCATACCGCCCAACAGATCCACAGATGACGCAATCTCTGTTATGCTCCACACTGCCCTTTTCCACTTGGGGAGTGAGAATGCTGTTCATTGACTACAGCTCAGCGTTCAACACCATAATGCCCTCCAAGCTCATCACTAAGGGAGTGAACACCTCCCTCTCCAACTGGATCCTGGACTTCCTGACTGGCTGCCTCCAGGTGGTGAGGGTAGGCAACAACACATTCACCACGCTGACCATCAACCCGGGGGCCTCTCAGGGGTGTGTGCTTAGTCTCCTCCTGTACCCCCTGTTCACCATGACTGTGTGGCCGCGCACAACTCCAACACCATCATTAAGTTTGCCAACGACACGACGGTGGTAGGCCTGATCACAGACAACGATGAGACGGCCTATAGGGAGGAGGTCAGAGGTCTCTAAGACAAAGGAGCTGATCGTGGACTACAGGAAAAGGAGGGCCAAGCACTCCCTCATTCACATCGATAGGGGTGGAGTGGGTCAAGAGCTTCAAGTTCCTCGGTGTCCACATCACTAAGGACCTATCATGTTCCAAACACATCAACATAGTTTTGAAGAGGGTACGACAATGCCTTTTACCCCTCAGGAGGCTGAAAAGATTCAGCAGATCCTCAAGTTCTACAGCTGCACCATCGAGAGTATCTTGACTGGCTGCATCACCGCCAGTGGTGTAAAGTACTTAAGTAAAAATACTTTTAAGTACTACTTTTACTCCACTACATTCCTAATGAAAATAATGTACTTTTTACTCCATACATTTTCCTTGACAACTAAAAGTACTTGTTATATTTAGAATGCTAAAGCAGGACAGAATTATGGCACCTACAGTTGAAGGTGGAAGTTGACATACACCTTAGCCAAATACATTTAAACTCAGTTTTTCACAATTCCTGACATTTAATCCTAGTAAAAATTCCCTGTCTTAGGTCAGTTAGGATCACCACAATATTTTAAGAATGTGAAATGTCAGAATAATAGAGAGAATGATTTATATCAGCTTTTATTTCTTTCATCACATTCCCAGTGGGTCAGAAGTTTACATACACTCAATTAGTATTTGGTAGCATTGCCTTTAATCTGTTTAACTTGGGTCAAACGTTTAAGGTAGCCTTCCACAAGCTTCCCACAATAAGTTGGGTGAATTTTGGCCCATTCCTCCTGACAGAGCTGGTGTAACTGAGTCAGGTTTGTAGGCCTCCTTGCTCGCACACACCTTTTCAGTTCTGCCCACAAATGTTCAATAGGATTGAGGTCAGGGCTTTGTGATGGCCTCTGACATTCACCAACTATTTATAGATTACATCAGAGAGTTGAGTTAAGTTCATGCTTCCTCTGGTGATTTAATATCCTTTCATTATTCTCTCACTTTGCTTGCAGTGAAGTGTGTGTGTGTGTGCGCACTGTGTGTGTGTGCGCACTGTGTGTGTGTGCGCACTGTGTGTGTGTGCGAGCACTGTGTGTGTGTGCGAGCACTGTGTGTGTGTGCGAGCCCTGTGTGTGTGCGAGCACTGTGTGTGTGTGCGAGCACTGTGTGTGTGTGCGAGCACTGTGTGTGTGTGCGAGCACTGTGTGTGTGTGCGAGCACTGTGTGTGTGTGCGAGCACTGTGTGTGTGTGCGAGCACTGTGTGTGTGCGAGCACTGTGTGTGTGTGTGAGCACTGTGTGTGTGTGCGAGCACTGTGTGTGTGTGAGCACTGTGTGTGTGTGTGTGTGTGCGCGAGCACTGTGTCTGTGTGCTGTGTCATGACTGTCCTGATCAGGTCAGGTTACAGGAGACCACAACCCTACAGATTATCTCTCAACCCCCAACAGAGGAGGAGAGATCTAGGGGTCTGAAGATGTGTGGGTTTTATGACCCCTCACGCCCATGATAAATCTTAGGCCACAGACAAAATCCTTTGTCCTCTCACTATAGAGAACTGGCCTCAGAACATTAAACATGCAATAAAGGGACTTTGGAACAATGGTTTCCGTCAGCCACAATGGTGGTCATGACGATAGATGGAATATGAAAATGTATGTCATTTTTGTCTTGTTGTTAAAGGTTAAGAGATGACGTTATTATGAAAACATTGTACCTTTAAGAGTTTTCCCAGTATATGCCTGATGTTTATACATTGTACGTTGTGTGGAAAATGTCCAATTCAAAGAGAGTGTTTTGGTAAAGATGAAATGTGAAGTTAGTTGTCTAAAATTGGATTTGAGTCAGATCTAGGCCTTGCCTCTTAACGTGGTACGCCCAGAGATTTGCCCTAAAGGCGGTTACGCCCACTTCTGACCCGAAGGTATAAGACATGTGAGTTAAGAATTAACATATTAGACTAAAGTGACCCAGGCTGCAGCCAAGGTCTAACAAAGTCAACGAACCCCAAAACGCAACACAAGGTTGAAGACAAATCTTTTTCTACCCAAGCTACGGATGAATAGCTGTGTCTAAGCGGGTGAATTCAAGCCGAACCACCTAGCCTCCACTCTTCATCGAATCGTGGTATCTACGCTGTTTCATTCCTACGCTGTGAGCTCTGAGCTACAGAGCTGTCTGTCCTCAGACAACACTATCAGAGAAAGGGGGAGAAATCAGACCACTAAGCCAAAAGGGACACTGACATCGTGAGGACAACCAGAGAGTTGCGTCGGAGAAGTGCGTCATTGAGAAGCCTAAACGAGCCATGCGGAGCTTCCCATCTGAGACCTCCAACACGTAATTACATCATTATATTCTGACCCATAAGAGCGGCAGTTCGGGGCAAGGCTAGGTTTAAATAAGCATAGCTGACAAATGAACCCAAATGTATATTTCTCTCGTGTACATTCCTTTTTTCTCTCTTTTAAATCCCCATTTTGGGTAACACGTGCCATAGTATGTTGGCCCGTTATACTAAGTCCTAATCAATAGCCTAGACTGTGTTTTGTGTATCTTTTATCATCATTTTAGCTTGCTAGTAAATAAATAATCAACTAAGATTGGTGTGGTAAACTCATTGGTGGGACCCGGGTCCGTGCAGATTCCCGGATTATGCGATGTTCAGAATGAGACTGTAGAGGAAATTGATTAATTAGCGATGGTTGTAAAATCGATATTCTTTGAGTTAATTTGGGAAATAGAAACTCAATAAAACTAATTTTCCCATGGTGCCCCAGGTTAATGAGTTAATAATTGCTTGATTCATTTAATCACGCAATTATAAACCGTTAATCATTCGATGAGTAACAGTCGTCACATTAACTAATACAACGTCATGACAGCTGTGTGCATATGTGAATGTGCAGCCAGGTCATCCGTGATACAAGTCAGTACTCAACGTCCGTCCATGTCGGGAGATAATGTGGAAGCTGGCCACTAGGGGCAACAGTAAGCGCTGCTACCTTTAAGTAGTTTTTCGGTTTTGCTATTGGAGGATGGGCGTAAGCATCTGCCTCTGGTGCCAAAGGTTTGATGTTGGAATCCAGTGATAGAATTTTTTTTTTTTTATATATTTTTGTTTTAAGCCTATTTTAAGCCTATCCCAAGCCTTAACCCTTACCTTAACCATTCAGAGTTAATGCCTAACCTTAAAAATGTGGAGTTAATGCCAAAACTTAACCTTAAATACTTTGACACTTGAAGTTTGGAACAACTGTGTCCCGTGTGGCTCAGTTGGTAGAGCATGGTGTTTGCAACGCCAGGGTTGTGGGTTCGTCTTCCCACGGGGCACCAGTACAGAGAAAAAAAAAAAGAAATGTATGCATTCACTACTGTAAGTCGCTCTGGATAAGAGCGTCTGCTAAATGACTAAAATGTAAATGTAACTTCGAAATTTGATGTTTGAGAAACATGGATGAACGTCTAATTCTGACGTGAGACTGTGAGAGCTTGTTGTGTATTTGTGTAGACATGCTTCACCTGCCATCAAAGGCGATTATTCCCCGAACACAAAAAAAGCTACCACTTAATACTTCTCATGCAAATTACTCTATGGGGAAAGTTTGTTGTCATTGGCAAACCCTCACTTCCTCCTCTTCTCTCTCCTTTTAAGATGCCATTCATTCTCTTGCTCCTCAAATTTTGGTATAATGAATTTGGCATTCTGTCCCCTTCCTCTCTCCATTACTCGCTTTTTCTCCGAATACTTTCTGGGGAGTCACTCTCAGGACTCTAATGTAAACAGAGGACTCTGTGTTGCACCACTTCCAAGTTCCAGCATGCTTTTGTTTCCCCTGGGAGGATTAATTGACAGACGGTGCCAGGGCACCGTGGGTTTGAGTGGCGTAACTGCCGATGTCACTGATGGCTAAGCTGTTGATCTGCTTGTAAAAGTCTGTTGTAGAAATAACAGAAACCTAACAGGGTTTCTGGCCTTCATGAGTTAATGAAGTGGTCTCTGAGAAGGAGTGCTGATCTAGGATCAAGTCCCCCCTGTAACTTTGTACATTATTAACTAAAAGGCTAAACTGATCCTAGATCAGCACTCTAGATTCACAGGCCCAGGGGCTGTATGTATCAAGCATCTCTGAATAAGAGTGCTGATCTAGCATCATGTCTCCTCTGTCCATGTAATGCTATTCATTATTATCTAAAAGGCCAAACTCATCCTAGTTCAGCATTCCTTCTCGTTATGAATACAGAACCTGGTCTTTCCTGTGGTCTGAATAAATGGACCCAGCATGTAGTGATTGGGTAAGGTCTGACCAGCTCTTGGCTGGTATTTACTGTAATACTGTTATGGCTTATGGTTAGCCTAATGGAGGTACATTTTATGAACTACAAAGGATATTGAGATTAATGGCTACTGTGTGTATGTGTGTGCACATGTGCGCGATTACTTGCTCTCCACTTTTAGTCTGGGCTGCATCATGTTAGCTCCTCACTCATGCTGCACAGAAGTTAACACACTTGAATAATGCGGCATGGCATGTATAAATGTTTAAACTGTTTATTACTGTTTGTAGAACACTGTAAAGCTAAAAGATACCGGTAGCGTCCAGCTTTTGCTAGCTTACAGCTATCATCAATTAATTACCCTGGTACATTGTTTGTGATAATATGCAAACCGTAATGCAAAATAATACTGATTTCAAAGCTGATTGCCACCAAAACGTTATTCATTAACTTAATCGGTCTCTCTCACAGGCCTCTCCCGAACATTATCTATTGCAGCGGTTTCCAAACTAAGGGTCGCAACCCCATATGGGGTCGTCTGATATGAAAATGGGGTCGTGGGAGAATTTCTAAAATCCTGAAGAAAAAAATAATACAGTAAAAATCCAAACAGTACCAGTCAAAAGTTTGAAATAATACAGTACCTACTCATTTGTTTAATAAAAAAAATAAAATAATTTACATTGTAGAATAATAGTGAAAACATAAACTATGAAATCATGAGTAACCAAAAAAGTGTTAAACAAATTCTTCAATAAAAATATTACTCAAAGTAGCCACCCTTTGCCTTGATGACTGCCAAGAGTGTGCAAAGTGTTCTCTCAACCAGCTTCATGAGGTAGTCACCTGGAATGCATTTCAATTAACAGGTGTGCCTTGTTAAAAGTTAATTCTGTAATTTCTTTCCTTTTGAGCCAATCAGTTTGTGTCATGACAAGGTAGGGGAGGTATACAGAAGCCCCATTTGGTAAAAGACCAAGTCCATATTATGGCAAGGAGAAATGACAGTCCATCATTACTTTAAGACATGAAGGTCAGTCAATATGGAAAATGTCAAGGACTTTGAAAGTTTCTTCAAGTACAGTCGCAAAAACCTTCAAGCGCTATGATGAAACTGGCTCTCATGAGGACCGCCATAGGAAAGGAAGACCCAGAGTTACCTCTTGTGCAGAGGATAAGTTCATTAGAGTGAATGGCACCTCAGATTGCAGCCCAAATAAATGCTTCAGAGTTCAAGTAACAGACACATCTCAACATCAACTGTTCAGAGGAGACTGCGTGAATCAGGCCTTCATGGTCAAATTGCTGCAAAGAAACCACTACTAAAGGACATCAATTAGAAGAAGAGACTTGCTTGGGCCAAGAAACACGAGCAATGGACATTAGACTGGTGGAAATCTGTCCTTTGGTCATGTGAGTCCAAATTTGAGATTTTTGGTTCCACCTGCCTGACCAAAGCCCTTCTCCCCCGATTGCTCAGCATGGCCGGGCAGCCAGCTCTAGGAAGAGTCTTCGTGGTTCCAAACTTCTTCCATTTAAGAATGATGGAGGCCACTGTGTTCTTGGGGAAAGTCCCCAATGCTGCAGAAATATTTTGGTACCCTTCCCCAGATCTGTGCCTCGTCACAATCCTGTCTCGGAGCTCTACGGACAATTCATTCAACCTCATTGCTTAGTTTTTGCTCTGACATGCACCGTCAGCTGTGGTACCTTATACCTTATACATATATTCTTGCCATAATATGGACTTGGTCTTTTACCAAATAGGGCTTCTGTATACCTCCCCTACCTTGTCACAACACAACGCATTAATTTGTGAAATTTCTTTCCTTCTTAACTTTTAACAAGGCACACTTGTTAATTGAAATGCATTCCAGGTGACTACCTCATGAGGCTGGTTGACAGAATGCCACAAGTGTGCAAAGCTGTCATCAAGGCAAAGGGTGGCTACTTTGAAGAATCTGAAATATAAAATATATTTTATTTATTTTATTTAACACTTTTTTTTGGTTACTACATGATTCCATATGTTATTTAATCTCATGCAAGACCAAGGGAGTAATCTATCTCATCACCTGTTCATGTGGAAAAGCCTATGTAACTGGAATATCAAATTTACAGAAATGTTCACACCTTTTACTCAGTACTTTGTTGAAGCACCTTTTGGCAGCCATTACAGCCTAAAGTCTTCTTCGGGATGAAGCTACAAGCTTGGCACACCTGTATTTGGGGAGTTTCTCCCATTCTTCTCTGCAGATCCTCTCAAGCTCTGTCAGGTTGGATGGGGAGCATTGCTGCACAGCTATTTTCAGGTCTCTCCAGAGATGTTCAATCGAGTTCAAGTCCAGGCTCTGGCTGGGCCACTCAAGGACATACAGAGACTTGTCCCGAAGCCAATCCTGCGTTGTCTTGGCTGTGTGCTTAGGGTCATTGTCCGGTTGGAAGGGGGACATTAGGGCAATTTAATCCATCTAAAAATCAGGCTGTAATGTAACAAAATGTGGTAAAAATGGTCTGAGTACTTTCCGAATGCATTGTGTGTGTACATACAGTTGAAGTCAGAAGTTTACATACACCTTAGCCAAATACATTTAAACTCAGTTTTCACAATTCTTGACATTGAATCCAAGTTAAAATTCCATGTCTTAGGTCAGTTAGGATCACCACTTATTTTAAGAATGTGAAATGTCAAAAATAGTGAAGAGTGATTTATTTCAGCTTTTTATTTCTTTCATCACATTCCCAGTGGGTCAGAAGTTTACATACACTCAATTAGTATTTGGTAGCATTGCCTTTACATTGTTTAACTTGTCAAACGTTTCGGGTAGCTTCCCACAATAAGTTGGGTAAATTTTGGCCCATTCCTCATAATAGAGCTGGTATAACTGAGTCAGGTTTGTAGGCCTCATTGCTCGCACACGCTTTTTCAGTTCTGCCCACAAATTTTCTATGGGTTTGAGGTCAGAGCTTTGTGATGGCCACTCCAATACCTTGACTTTGTTGTCCTTAAGCCATTTTGCCACAGCTTTGGAAGTGTGCTTGGGGTCATTGTCCATTTGGAAGACCCATTTGCGACCAAGCTTTAACTTTCTGACGGATGTCTTGAGATGTTGCTTCAATATATCCACATCATTTCCCCTCCTCATGATGCCATCTATTTTGTGAAGTGCACCAGTCCCTCCTGCAGCAAAGTAACCCCACAACATGATGCTGCCACCCCCGTGCTTCATGAATGGGATGGTGTTCTTCGGCTTGTAAGCCTCCCCCTTTTTCCTCCAAACATAACGATGGTCCTTCTGGCCAACCAGTTCTATTTTCTGTTTCATCAGACCAGAGGACATTTCTCCAAAAAGTACGATCTTTGTCCCCATGTGCAGTTGCCTAGCGTAGTCTGGCTTTTTTAAGGCAGTGGCTTCTTCCTTGCTGAGCGGCCTTTCAGGTTATGTCAATATAGGACTCGTTTTACTGTGGATATAGATACTTTTGTACCTGTTTCCTCCAGCATCTTCACAAGGTCCTTTACTGTTGTTCTGGGATTGATTTGCACTTTTCGCACCAACGTACGTTCATCTCTAGGAGACAGAACGCGTCTCCTTCCTGAGCGGTATGACAGCTGCGTGGTCCCATGGTGTTTTATACTTGCGTACTATTGTTTGTACAGATGAACATGGTACCTTCAGGCGTTTGGAAATTGCTTCCAAGGACAAAGCAGACTTGTGGGAGGTCTACACATTTTTTTTCTGGGATTTTTGCTGATTTCTGATTTTCCCATGTTGTCAAGCAAAGAGGCACTGAGTTTGAAGGTAGGCCTTGAAATACATCCACAGGTACACCTCCAATTGACTCAAATGATGTCAATTAGCCTATCAGAAGCTTCTAAAGCCATGACATCATTTTCTGGAATTTTCCAAGCTGTTTAAAGGCACAGTCAACTTAGTTAAACTTCTGACCCACTGGAATTGTGATACAGTGAAATAATCTGTAAACAATTGTTGGAAAAATTACTTGTGTCATGCACAAAGTAGATGTCCTAACTGACAATTTGTGGAGTGGTTGAAAAACAAGTTTAAGTGACTCCAATCTAAGTATATGTAAACTTACGACTTCAACTGTATGTACATGCCTTCAGAAAATATTCTCACATCTTGACTTTTTCCACATTTTGTTGTGTTACAGCCTGCATTTAAAATGGATTAAATTGACATTTTGTGTCACTGGCTTACACGCAATACCCAATAATTTGAAAGTGGAATTATGTTTTTAGAAATGTTACTAATGTTTTGTACACTCAGTGTAGATGTTTGCGCTTTTGGTGACTTGACCTACATTGTATAAGCTATGAAAATGACAACTCATGATTCATGGCTTTTATGGTATATGGGCGCGATTCTTATGAAATTGACAGCAGTAAGATTTCAGTTGATTTCACCCTAAAACTTTGACTGTAGCTTTCAAATTATATTTCACTTTTTATTTTCTGACAAAACAACCACTCAGAGTTTAACAGGATGAGGCCAACAGTATGACGCCATCTGACCATCTATTCTTCTTTCTCAGATCGGATTTTTGGCTTTTGTGATTTCAGTTGGGCCTCTGTGGATATTAAGTAGTTTATACACAGTGAAACATTTTTTGGAAGCAGTGTAATATTTTGGCAGCTGTGTAATCTTTTGGAAGTGGTATGTACCATTATATTTGCCATGTTATTAATGCTATTGTTGGTTGAGTTTACATGTGATCATTTACGTAGACAGACACTCTCTTAGATGTCATTGTGCATCATGGCTTTATGACAACAGATGCACTAAGACCTGCTGTGCTAGGCCTACTTTTCAAGTTGAGTGTCATTCCGTTTACCAAGGCAGTCTGTACACTAATGTTATGCACCCTTTTAATGTCTTACTCATGTCGCTTAAATATTGTCTGTGTGTTTGTTCTCTGGTACACTCGCCCCTCTGCTCTATCGATTCTCACTCTACGAGACGTAAGGTGTCAAAGGGGGAGTGTGTGTGTGTGTGTGTGCGCATGTAAACTCCCAGCAAACTTGGCAAACCCAGCAAACTGTTTTCCCCACTCGATCTCCCTCCCCAGACGTACGGTATGGGTGGGGAGAGCCTGCGCTGCCTGACAGAGAAGCTGCGCATTGTGGTCCACTCCCTGACCATGGGCATCCAGGTCCGCTGGAGGGTGAACCCCTACGACGGGCAGACTGCCACCAGGCTGCCGGCCAGCGTACTGCAGGTGGTGCTGGAGCTCATCACCTCCGCCAAGGGCCTCTTCTCTCTGCTCAACAGGTAAATTAAACAACCCTGTTTTACATCACTTCTATGATGATTTAGGCTGTGTTTTATACAGGCAGCCCAATTCTGATATTTTGGCCAATTATTGGGAAAAGAGCTGATCCGATTGGTCAAAACACCAATTAGTGGGAAAAAGATCAGAGTTTGGCTGCCTGAGCACTGGACTGAGTTTCACCCCAGTCTGGGGGTGTCATGTACGTAGTAGTTTATAACTTCAATGTATTATAATAAGGGTTAATATATACTCTTAGGCTGTAACCAATCACTATGATGCTATACCATCATATAAGGTATTACATTTGCATAGAAGCACAACATGTTGCCTACTACGTTTCTAGTGTGACTTCGATTTTGGATGGACATGGGTTGGGTAACAGCCATTACTAGGGTGACAGCACAGTGGTTCTCCCTTTTGGGTAAGGTGATTGGACAGCCTTTAGAGGCCGCGAGATTATGATATGTTGACAGTTATCCTACTTCTTGGGATGGCTAAAGTTGTTGTTGTGCCTTCTTGCTTTGGGTGTACACATAGTGGAAGTGCTCAGCGTATTTGTCGTGCCTTGTTGGGTACTCAATGGAGGTCTTTGGAATGCTGATATTAATCTCTTACTTTGCAAGCTCCTCTCTCTCTCTCTCTCTGTCTCCTTTCCTTTCACTGTACCACCTCTATCCTAAAGTTATGTAGCTATGATATTTCCCATGGTTTGTGTTCCAACCCTATCATTATACTGTACCTGATTTGCTTATCCTCCCTCATGAATGCATCATTCAGTTGAGCCATTTCTTTGATTTCCAGATTCATTCATTTATCCCTTTCTCCATTCATTTGTCCACCCTATGTTGAAAATACGTATCTTTGGTTGAAAAGACATTAAAGAGACATGTCTTCATCGTCTTGTGCTCACTGTCTGTGTCCAGGTACCAGTTTGCCCAGCTGAGTGCTTACACGACCAGTAGGAACATCATCACCCACTGTAAAGAGCTGGGGACCACAGTACACAAGGTACGTCTACCGCTCCAATAGGCATCAAACAAAACAGACAGAAACCAGGAGAAACACTTGTTTTTATGAAATAAGAAATACTTGTTTTCATTTTGCTACAGATATTAAACTGTAGCAGCCGCACATGTGATGAGACAAAAAAGTCAGTGCCAAAAGCGTCCGTGCAGATAGTCCAGGTAGCTATTTAGTTAACTATTTAACTAGCTATTTAGCAGTCTTTCAAGCATGGCTGTTCATGTTTTCTTAGTGTAGGCACTCACCGTTTTTATACCAATTTGATTAATGTCGTTTATCTAATAGGTAGGAGTAACCTAACCAGGAAAAACTCTAGGCCTTATAAACAACATTTTGAAAAATTACACATTGAAAGTGAAGTGCGACGTGAATTAAATATTCTAGTTTGACCAAACAATACATACCAGACAAATGTAGTTTTTAGAGGAAATGTACACGAGGCAGGCCAGCTGCTTGTGATTTTAAAAAGCAAGCAGCCAACTTCCAAAGAGGAACCACCACTGTGTTTGTTTGGTTTGCTAGTTTAATCAGCCACCTAGCACAGCAACAGTAATCTCACTCCTCTGCTATTGTGAAATGCTTGTATAAGCACCGACCATGCATGCATTCTTTATCTCCAGCATACTTTGAATAGTTTAGGTTTAGGCACCTTGAAGAAGCACAGGTTGACTGCCGAAGGAGTTTTTTGTTGTTGTTGATATTCTGTGTTTTTGTGATGGGGAAATGTTGTAAGAATGGGGAAGATGGATGAATGTGTATTTAATGTTGTTTTTAATGGAGGGTTAAACTGGTTCCTTGTGACTCGTGAGAAAGACAGCCCTGGATTTTTTCGTAGATAGTGCCTGGGGGAAGAGAGAGAGTTAGCTAACGGGGGAGGGAGTGAGAGCGGGGACGGAGGAGAGAGAGCTGATCGAAGGGTTTACTGAAACTCAACTTGTAGTTCACCTGCTGTGACCTGCAGTGCAGTCGTGAGACACAGATAGACAGACAGAGGGCGAGAAAGAGGACCCAGGGTATTATATTTAGTGCTCTTAGTTTCAGCCCTATTTGCAACTCTGGATTGTCTCCAGCCAAAGTAGGTAATTACACCTCTAGCTGATTTGCTTCTTTCTTTATTGCGTTGCAGTAGCTAACTGGTTTGTCTGCTTGTTTGTGGTGCGCACAGTTTGTGTCAATTTAGACATAGTCTTCCATAATTTTAAGTTGATTTTCTTGTAGAAAATTGCTTTTGCTTTTTGTTTTGCTCTCTTGCTTTTTTGTGGTCCTCTTTTTTTTTTAGTTGTTCGCATAAAACATAAGAGACATGATAATAGACTACCTCTTCTTCACAAATCAATGCAAAGCTCTTTAAAACAGACTCAAAAGCTTTGCAGTGTGCACACTCGTTCAGTACATTCACTGTGCTCCAATGGTAATAATAGCACATTGTTGAAGCCAATTCATGAATATGACTGACTTTCTCTGAGTAAGCAGCATAGAAATATAATCTACAGTCTTCTCACACTATTTCTATGGTAAGAACCCACTACCCCTTAGAAGGGAAGGAAGGTGGGAAGTCAGTGTGTGATGGGGTCTGCATTAGAACAATGAAGGCCCTTGAGGGATGTTGATGCTTTCTAAGGGTATTTTGTCCAGCCAAATTCTGGGTTGTTGTTTTTGTGTGAAGTCTGTCCAAACATGAGACTTAAAGTAATTAGTAAATGAAACTTTGTCATTACGCCAGATTGTTTTGACGGTGGATTGTTCTACGCTGAAGTTACTGGTCATTGTTTGGTTGGTTCCTGTTTTTGGACCCGGTGAGCAACCACTGCCTGCTTGTGTTGTATGCTTACGGGTAAATTGAGCCATCCCTGTTTCTAGGAAACCATACACAAAATGCATAATTTAATTTTAAAAGTACAAAGTGTTGGTTAGGTGTTAAGCCTGTGTTAAAAGATGCTTAAAATGATTCAAAGACAAACAAGTGATTTGTGTTGAATTGTGTTTGTGGAAATAAAGATGGTTTATTAGACATAGACATGGTTTAAAAGTTACTGGGAATATTTCATTCAGTACAGAAATGTGTAGGCAGCTTAACTTACCCTGTCCCACGGCTC
This sequence comes from Salmo salar, assembly GCF_965601325.2. Classification (NCBI taxonomy): domain Eukaryota; kingdom Metazoa; phylum Chordata; class Actinopteri; order Salmoniformes; family Salmonidae; genus Salmo; species Salmo salar. Next base: position 8,237,377 of record NC_138299.1, on the reverse strand, counting down.
TAATTACCCCATACCCGTGGTAAGTTGTGCCAAGAGACAGCTTGTCCAATGAAAGCAATGTTTTAAAAATGTTTACATGAATTTTGATTATTTCCAGGGATGCACAACCTGCTCAAATATATGTAGACATTGTTAGAAAGAATACTATATTTCCCTTGATGGAGTGATGCTAAATGTAAAAAAAAAAAAAAATAATCGCTCAACTTACCCACTCTCCCCCAATAATAAATATTTAGGCCATTTAGCAAACACTTATATCCAAAGCGACTTACTGTACACGTGTGCATACATTCTAGGTACCGGGAATCAAACCTACTATGCTGGTGTTGCAAGAGCCATACTCTACCAACTGAGCTACAGAGGACCTATAGTCATATTCCTACTTATGATAGAGGCCTATGTGTGTCATTGAGAGCTGCTGGATATTAGGGGACACGATCCAAGACTCAGGTGCTTGCAGAAGGCAGATTTGTAAGTACAATCACTTGAGTCTCAAGGCAAGGTAGCTAAGACACAAAGGATGGAGTGATGTCCTTCATAGCAGTTTTGTACAGCGGTTTTGTCATTTTTATTTCTTTTGAAGCGTACAGTATATGTCTGAAGTTTATAAGAATTTCTATTACACTCAATAAAAATAACTTAGGACATCCAGACAGGTGGGTTGGTCCTCTCTGCCCATCTCTCAAAGCATCATTTATCAAGTTGATAGCTCTAGTAAGGTCAGCAGAATACACGCACACGCTCACACACACCCCATCCCCCTCCTCTGCGTACAACAAGTTAGCCCTTGGCAACACACGCCAAACAACACACGTCAAATCTCATGTGACCTTGTTTCAGAGACTGATGCTTTCAATGATTATTACGTTTCTTGTTTCTAGAGAATTGGTTAACCTGTAACAAGAACAAGGGCCAGACAGATCACGTGTCATCCCAAAAGACACCCAATTCCTATATAGTGCACTACTTTTGACCAGAGCCCAATGGGCCATCCTTGTTTCCTTGCTATGTAGGGAATAGGGGTGCCATTTGGGAGGCAAACCATGTCTCTCAGGGTCCTCAGAAAATAAAGGACTCTCTTTCATTTCCTGTATGAAAACAGTGCGTGCATGAGGTGGATGCATGTGTGGTGCATTCATGTCTCTTTGTGTGTGTGTGTGTGTTTTATGTTTGTGCTCGTGTGTGCGCACGCTCTCTCTCTCTCTCTACCGCTCTCTCTAAGTGCGTGTCCGCCCGCCTCCCTCCCTCCCCACTCACAGGATTTATTTTCTTTGGTGCCCTGAAGGATTTTGTTGGGCCAGGAATAAGCTGCTGTGATCCTATAGTGCTCCACTGACTAGTGGCTCTGTAGGAATGTAGTGGATCGGCTCACTCGGTACTCTAACTCTGTAGGACTGGAGAGTACAGGACAAGATCGAACTGGAACTGGTTAGAGCAACAGCAACAAAGTCCACTACAGAGAGAGGTACATACTGGACAGAGAGAGTGTGCGTGTATGTGTTTGGGGGGGGGAGAAAGAGAACAGAAATTCTCAATTCAGCTAATTTAAACGTGGAGAGTTGCTTGAAGGAGTCGTATTGAGGTATGTGAGAAGGAGATGGCTAACATAATGCAAAGCTGTTAGTGTTTACATCTGATACGTTTCCAATGGCCTGATAGTAGTAATACAGAAGCTTGACAGTATATTGGCTACTGTAGTTTAGAACATTGAGTATGGCTTCTCTAAGATGTTATGCAGCTTGGAGCTTCTTACTACGGGGAAAGGGGGATACCTAGTCAGTTGCACAACTGCATTCAACTGAAATGTGTCTTCTGCATTCTACATCAGGGAGGTCTGGTTAGTGGTCTGGTTGACATACTACAGTGCATTCGGAAAGTATTCAGACCCCATGACTTCCTCCACATTTTGTTACGTTACAGCCTTATTCTAAAATTGATTATATATTTATTTTTAAATCAATCTACACGCAATACCTCAAAATGACAGTGAAAACAGGTTTCTAGAAATTTTAAACGGATACCTTAATTACATAATTATTCAGACCCTTGAAATTGAGCTCAAGTCCATCCTGTTTCCATTGATCATCCTTTGTTTCTACAACTTGATTGTAGTCCACCTGTGGTAAATTCAATTGATTGGACATGATTTGGAAAGGCACACACCTGTCTATATAAGGTCCCACAGTTGACAGTGCATGTCAGAGCAAAAACCAAGCCATGAGGTCAAAGGAATTGTCTGTAGAGTGCTGAGACAGGATTGTGGCCCAGATCTGGGGAAGAGTACCAAAAAATGTCTGCAGCATTGAAGGTCCCCAAGAACATAGTGGCCTCCATCATTCTTAAATGGAAGAAGTTTGTAACCACCAAGACTCTTCCTAGAGCTGGCTGCCTGGCAATCGGGGGAGAAGGGCCTTGGTCAGGGAGGTGACTAGAGTTCCTCTGTGGAGATAGGACAATCATCTCTGCAGCACTCCACCCCTCCACCAATCAGGCCTTTATGGTAGAGTGGCCAGACGGAAGCTACGGATCAGTAAAAAGCACATGACAGCCCGCTTGGAGTTTTCCAAAAGGCACCTAAAAGAATCTCAGACCATGAGAAACAAGATTCTCTCGTCTGATGAAACCAAGATTGAACTCTTCGGCCTGAATGCCAAGCGTCTCGTCTGGAGGAAACCAGGCACCATCCCTACAGTGAAGCATGGTGGTGGCAACATCATGCTGTGGGAATGTTGTTCAGCGGCAGGGACTGGGAGACTAGTCAAGACAAGCATACAGCCAAGACAACTCCGGATTTGCTTCGGGACAAGTCTCTGAATGTCCTTGAAGGGCCCAGCCAGAGCGCAGACTTGAACCCGATCGAACAGGACTGTGGGCTCTCATCCGTGGCCTCCGTGAGTAAGACATTTAAACATGTTAACCCTCGCAAGGCTGCCGGCCCAGACGGCATCCCTAGCCGCGTCCTCAGAAGCATGCGCAGACCAGCTGGCTGGTGTGTTTACGGACATATTCAATCTCTCCTATCCCAGTCTGCTGTCCCCACATGCTTCAAGATGGCCACCATTGTTCCTGTACAAAAGAAGGCAAAAGGAATTAAACTAAATTACTATCACCCCGAAGCACTCTCTTCTGTCATCATGAAGTGCTTTGAGAAGCTAGTCAAGGATCATATCACCTCCGCCTTACCTGTCACCCTAGACCCACTTCAATTTGCTTACCGCCCCAATAGGTCCACAGACAATGCAATTGCCATAACACTGCACACTGCCCTATCCCATCTGGACAAGAGGAATAACTACGTCAGAATGCTGTTCATTCAGTATAACACCACCCTCCAAGCTCATCATTGAGCTCTGGGTCTGACTTCCTCTGCCCCCCAGTTGGTAAAGGTAGGAAACAACACCACTTCGCTGATCCTCAACACAGGGTCCCACAAGAGTGCATGCTCAGCCCCCTCCTGTACTCCCTGTTCACCATGACTGTGTGTCCACGCACGCCTCCAACTCAATCACCAAGTTTGCAGATGACACAACAGTAGTAGGCTTGATTACCAACAACGACGAGACAGCCTACAGGGAAGAGGTGAGGGCCCTGGCGGAATGGTGCCAGGAAAATAACCACTCCCTCAATGTCAACATAACAAAGGAGCTGATTGTGGACTTCAGGAAACAGCAGAGGGAGCATGCCTCTATCCACATTGACGGGACAGCAGTAGAGAAGGTGGAAAGCTTCAAGTTCCTCAGCGTACACATCACTGACGATCTGAAATGGTCCACCCACACCTCTTCAACCCCAGGCGGCTGAAGAAATTCCGCTTGGCCCCTAAGACCCTTAAACCTTTACAGATGCACAATTGAGAGCATCCTGTTGGGCTGTATCACCGCCTGGTATGGAAACTGATCTGCCCGCAACCGCAGGGCTCTCCATAGGGTGGTACGGTCTGCCCAACGTATCACCGGGGGCACACTGCCTGCCCTCCAGGACACCTACAGTACCTAATGTCACAGGAAGGCCAAAAAGATCATCAAGGACATCAACCACCCGAGCCACGGCCTGTTCACCCCACTATCACCTCGAAGGCGAGGTCAGTATAGGTGCTTCAAAGCTGGGACTGAGAGACTGAAAGAAGCTGTTTTTCTCAAGGCCATCAGACTGTTAAATTGCCATCACTAGCCGGCTACTCAACCCTGCAACTTAGAGGCTGCTGCCCTATATACATAGACATGGAATCACTGTCCACTTTAATAATGGAACACTAGTCACTCTAATAATGTTTACATGCTGCTTTACTCATCTCATATGTACAGTACCAGTCAAAAGTTTGGACACACCTACTCATTCAAGGTTTTTTCTTTATTTTCTAAAATGTTTTACATTGTAGAGTAATAGTGAAGACATCAAAACTATGAAATAACATATATGGAATCATGTAGTAACCAAGAAAGTGTTAAACAAATCAAAATGTATTTTATATTTGAGGTTCTTGAAAGTAGCCACCCTTTGCCTTGATGACTGCTTTGCACACTCTTGGCATTCTCTCAATCAGCTTCATGAGGTAGTCACCTGGAAAGCATTTCAATTAACAGGTGTGCCTTGTGGAATTTCTTCCCTTCTTAATGTGTTTGAGCCAATCAGTTGTTGTGTCAAGGTAGGGGTGGTATACAGAAGATAGCCCTATTTGGCAAAAGACCAAGTCCATATTATGGCAAGAACAGCTCAAATAAGCAAAGGGAAATGACAGTCCATCATTACTTTAAGACATGCAGGTCAGTCAATACGGAAAATGTATAGAACTTTGAAAGTTTCTTCAAGAGCAGTCGCAAAAACCTTCAAGCGCTATGAGGAAGCTCCCGCGCTCAGGTCTGTTCAACGCTGGTCCGACCAATCGGATTCCACGCTTCAAGATTGCTTCGATCACGAGGACTGGGATATGTTCCGCATTGCGGTGAACAACAACATTGACGAATACGCTGAGTGGGTTTATTAGCAAGTGCATCGGTGATGTCGTACCCACAGCGTCTATTAAAACATTCCCAAACCAGAAACCATGGATTGATGGCAGCATTCGCGCAAAACTGAAAGCGCGAACCACTGCTTTTAATCAGGGCAAGGTGACCAGAAACATGACCGAATACAAATAGTGTAGCTATTCCCTCCGCAAGGCAATCAAACAAGCTAAGCGTCAGTATAGAGACAAAGTAGAGTCGCAATTCAACAGCTCAGACACGAGAGGTATGTGGCAGGGTTTACAGTCAATCACGGACTATAAAAGGAAAACCAGTCTCGTCGCGGACCAGGATGTCTTGCTCCCAGACAGACTAAACAACTTCTTTGCTCGCTTTGAGGACAATACAGTGCCACTGACACGGCCCGCTACCAAAACCTGCGGGCTCTCCTTCACTGCAGCCGACGTGAGCAAAACATTTAAACGTGTCAACCCTCGCAAGGCTGCAGGCCCAGACGGCATCCCCAGCCGCGTCCTCAGAGCATGTGCTGACCAGCTGGCTGGTGTGTTTACTGACATTTTCAATCAATCCTTATCCCAGTCTGCTGTCCCCACATGCTTCAAGAGGGCCACCATTGTTCTTGTTCCCAAGAAAGCTAAGGTAACTGAGCTAAATGACTACCGCCCCGTAGCACTCACTTCCGTCATCACAAAGTGCTTTGAGAGACTAGTCAAGGACCATATCACCTCCACCCTACCTGACACCCTAGACCCACTCCAATTTGCTTACTGCCCCAATAGGTCCACAGACGACGCAATCACACTGCACACTGTCCTAACCCATCTGGACAAGAGGAATACCTATGTGAGAATGCTGTTCATCGACTACAGCTCAGCATTTAACACCATAGTACCCTCTCAACTCGTCATCAAGCTCAAGACCCTGGGTCTCGACCCCGCCCTGTGCAACTGGGTCCTGGACTTCCTGATGGGCCGCCCCCAGGTGGTGAGGGTAGGTAACATCTCCACCCTGCTGATCCTCAACACTGGGGCCCCACAAGGGTGCGTTCTCAGCCCTCTCCTGTACTCCCTGTTCACCCACGACTGTGTGGCCATGCACTCCTCCAACTCAATCATCAAGTTTGCAGATGACACTACACTGCGTGCACAATTATTAGGCAAGTGAGTATTCTGATCTTATTGTTTCTATTCACATTTTCGAACTCCAAACCATATAAACTTGAATGCTTATTGGATTTACTCATTTTCAGGTGATATGTATTTGTGTAATGAGGGAGGGTGTGGCGAAAGTGAATAACACCTTATATCAAGGTGTGCATAATTATTAGGCAGCCTCATTACCTCAGGTAAAATGGGCCCAAAAATAAAATAAATTTAACTGACACTGAAAAGCCAAAAATGTAAAATGCCTTTCAGACGGATTCGACACTCTTTAAATGGCTAAACTATTGAGGTGTGACCACCGGACATTCAAACGTTTTGTTGCGAATAGTCAACTGGGGCTCAAAAAACGCATGGGGAAGAAAAGGCGCAAATTAACTGCAAAAGACTTGAGAAGAATTAAACGTCAAACTACCAGGAATCCATTATCCTCCAGTTCACCGTATTCCAGAACTGCAACCTACCTGGAGTGTTCAGAAGTACAAAGTGTCAAGTGCTCAGAGACATGGTCAAGGTCAAGAAGACTGAAACAAGACCACCACTGAATAAGATTCACAAGTTAAAGCGTCAAGATTGGGCAAAGAAATACCTGAAGACAGATTTTTCAAAGGTTTTATGGACAGATTAAATGAAAGTGACTCTTGATGTACCAAATGGATGGACCCGTGGCTGGATCAGTAATGGACACAGGGCACCACTTTGAGTCAGGTGCCAGCAAGGTGAAGGAGGGGTGCTGGTATGGGCTGCTATCATTGAGGATGAGGTAGTTGGACCTTTTTGGGTTGAAGATGGACTGAAACTCAACTCCCAAACCTACTGCCAGTTTCTGGAAGATTCTTTCGTCAAACAGTGGTACAGGAAGAAGTCCTCAGCATTCTAGAAGGCCATGATCTTTATGCAGGACAATGCTCCATCACATGCATCCAAGTACTCCACTGCTTGGCTAGCCAGCAAGGGTCTCAAAGATGCCTGAATAATGACCTGGCCCCCTTCCTCACCTGACTTAAATCATATTGAGAACTTGTGGGCCCTTCTCAAACGTGAGATTTACAGTGATGGAAGACAATACACCTTTTTGAACAGCATTTGGGAGGCTGTGGTTGCTGCTTCAGCGAAAATTGATCGTGAACAGATCGAGAAACTGACAGACTCCATGGATGGAAGGCTCATGGCAGTTATTGAAAATAAGGGTGGCTATATTGGTCACTGAATATTTTTGAAAGGCCAAAAATGTTATATAATTGTCATTTTGTGTTACTTGTCTGTTACACTTACTCTAAAAATTGAGAATAAACAAGTGAGTTGAGAGAAATTATTTTTGTAATTTAGTTGCCTAATAATTGTGCACACTAATAGTTGCCTAATAATTGTGCACACTTAAATATTTCCCTGAGAAAGACAAAACTCACTTTTCCTTTGTTAAACATTCAGGTTTGAGGTTCAATAACATTTTGGATTGACTGAGAGCATTGTGTTTGTTCAACAATAAAATGAATCCCGAGGAATACAATTTTCCTAATAATTGTGTAGGCTTGATTACCAACAATGACGAGACGGCCCACAGGGAGGAGGTGAGGGCCCTCGGAGTGTGGTGTCAGGAAAATAACCTCACACTCAACGTCAACAAAACAAAGGAGATGATCGTGGACTTCAGGAAACAGCAGAGGGAGCACTCCCCTATCCACATCGACAGGACAGTAGTGGAGAGGGTAGAACGTTTTAAGTTCCTTGGCGTACACATCACGGACAAACTGAAATGGTCCAACCACACAGACAGCGTGGTGAAGAAGGCGCAGCAGCGCCTCTTCAACCTCAGGAGGCTGAAGAAATTCGGCTTGTCACCAAAAACATTCAAACTTTTACAGATGCACAATCGAGAGCATCCTGTCGGGCTGTATCACCGCCTGGTACGGCAACTGCTCCGCCCATAACCGTAAGGCTCTCCAGAGGGTAGTGAGGTCTGCACGACGCATCACCGGGGGCAAACTACCTGCCCTCCAGGACACCTACACCACCCGATGTCACAGAAAGGCCAAAAAGATCATCAAGGACAACAACCACCCGAGCCACTGCCTGTTCACCCCTCTATCATCCAGAAGGCGAGGTCAGTACAGGTGCATCAAAGCAGGGACTGAGAGACAGAAGCTGTTTTTCAATCTTAAGGCCATCAGACTGTTAAACAGCCATCACTAACATTGAGTGGCTGCTGCCAACATACTGACTCAACTCCAGCCACTTTAATAATGGAAAAATTGATGTAATAAATGTATCACTAGCCACTTTAAACAATGCCACTTCATATAATGTTTACATACCCTACATTACTCATCTCATATGTATGTACTGTACTCTATACCATCTACTGCATCTTGCCATCTTGATGTAATGTATCACTAGCCACTTTAAACAATGCCACTTCATATAATGTTTACATATCCTACATTACTCATCTCATATGTATATACTGTACTCTATACCATCCACTGCATCTTGCCTATGCCGTTCTATACCATCACTCATTCATATATTTTTTTTATGTACATATTCTTATTCATTCCTTTACACTTGTGTGTTTATAAGGTAATTGTTGTGAAATTGTTAGGTTAGATTACTCGTTGGATATTACTGCATTGTTGGAACTAGAAGCACAAGCATTTCGCTACACTCGCATTAACATCTGCTAACCATGTGTATGTGACAAATTTTGGGGCAGCATTTTGGGGCAGCAGGTAGCCTAGTGGTTAGAGCGTTGGGCCAGTAACTGAAAGGTTGCTAGATCGAATCCCCGAGCTGACAAGGTAAAAAAAATCTGTTGTTCTACCCCTGAACAAGGCAGTTAACCCACTGTTCCTAGGCCGTCATTGTAAATAAGAATTTGTTCTTAACTGACTTGCCTAGTTAAGATTTTATTTATTTAAAAAACCTTTAAGACCTGGCCTCCACAATCACCTGACCTCAACCCAGTTGAGATGGTTTGGGATGAGTTGGACTGCGGAGTGAAGGAAAAGCAGCCAACAAGTGCTCAGCATATGTGGGAACTCCTTCAAACTTGTTGGAAGCATTCCAGGTGAAGCTGGTGGAGAGAATGCCAAGAGTGTGCTAAGCGCGCTTCAACGCTTGGCAGTCCAGTTCTGTGAGCTTGTGTGACTTACCACTTCGCGGCTGAGCCGTTGTTGCTCCTAGATGTTTCCACTTCACAATATCAGCAACTTACAGTTGACTGGAGCAGCTCTAGCAGGGCAAACATTTAATTAAATGACATGTTTGAAAGGTTGCATCATATGACGGTGCCACTTTTTGAAAGTCACTGAGCTCTTCAGTAAGGCCATTCTACTGCCAGTGTTTGTCTATGGAGATTCCATGGCTCTGTGCTTGATTTTATATTCCTGTCAGCAACGGGTGTGGCTGAAATATCCGAATCCACTAATTTGAAGCGTCCACATATCTTTGTGTATATATATAGTGTATCTCTACCTTAAACTGACGGATTTTTGTGGGAATTTTTTTATTAAGTTACTTAGAGTGACGCACATGAGTCAATAGACTCCTAAGGATTTTAAACCGACACCAGTGTCAACGACGACTCCTCACTTTGATCACTCATGCTACAGTATACAATGAAGGGAAATGAGACATTTGAATTTAAAATATGAATTGTTTCTCGATAATGCAAAGCTTTCTAGAGCCTTTGCCTTACATCACAAGTTAACATTTGTAGTTCATTAAGGTGAAGTTTTTATTGTATTTAGTATTTGGAGTAATTGAGTTAGGAAATGTCGAATGTAATGATCAAATATAGAGCAAGGAGAAAATTAACTCTTGCTTTTTGTAGTCCCTTCACCATCATTTAAAGAGATATATGCTCCTAATATTTCACATGGGTTGGTTCAGTGCAGACCTGGGTTCAAATACTGTTTGAAATCATTTCAAATGCATAAGCTGGGCTTGATTGAGCTTGCCTGGCGCAATGGAAGTAATATAATAGTCGCAAAAAAGCAAACCCTACCCATCTGGTACTTTAGACAGGCTGAAGCAAATGCTAAATATATTGGAAATATTTCAAATAGTTGTTGAACCCAGGTCTGAGTTGTTTGGTGTTAGTGTGTTGAAGTGTAATGAGATCCACCCTAGGTATGTCCCTCTGTCTTTTAATAGATTGTTCCTGTCTGCCTTGCTAACGGGGAACACGTTCTGTCTAATTTAAGGTCAAGAGCAAAAATACACACGAAGAGGCACAGTGACAAAGTGAACAGAGGTACATAGAAAACAGACCTGGGTTCAAATACCTTTTTTTTTTTTTTCTGGATCAAGAAGGGGCTTACAGTGCCTTCAGAAAGTATTCATATCCCTTGACTTATTCCACGTTTGTTGTGTTACAGCTTGAATTCAACATTTATTTAAAAAATAAATGTCTTACCCATCTACACACCCTTTTTTTTATGTTTTCAAATTTGTTGAAAATGAAATGGAATAATCTCATACAGTACCAGTCAAAAGTTTGACACCTACTGATTCAATTTTTTTTATTTTATTTGTACTATTTGTGTGCAAAGCTGTTATCAAGGCAACGGGTGGCTACTTTGAAGAATCTGAAATATAAAATATATTTAGATTTGTTTAACACTTTTGTGGTTACTACATTATTCCATATGTGTTATTTCATAGGTTTGATGTCTCCACTATTATTCTACAATGTAGAAAATAGTAAAAATAAAGAAAAACCCCTGAATGAGTAGGTGTGTCCAAACTTTTGACTGGTACTGTGAGTATTCACACCCCTGGGTCAATACTTTGTAGAAGCAACATTGGCAGTGATTACAGCTGTGAGTCTTTCTGGGTAAGTCTCTAAGCGCTTTCTACACCTGTATTGTGCAACATTTGCCCATTTTATTATTTTCAAAATCCTTCAAGCTTTATCAAATTGGTTGTTGATCATTGCTAGACAACCGTTTTCAGGTCTTGCCATAGATTTGTATGTATACTGAACAAAAATATAAACAGAACATGCAAAAATTCTAAAGATTTAACTGAGTTACAGTTCATAGAAGGAAATTAGTCACTTGAAATAAATAAATTAGGATGTGGATGTCCTGGGTTGGCGTGGTTACACATGGTCAGCGGTTGTGAGGCCGGTTGGATGTACTGCCACATTCTCTAAAACGACGTTGGAGGCAGCTTATGGTCGAGAAATGAACATTAAATGATCTGGCAACAGCTCTGTTGGACATTGCTGCACTCCGCCTGCCAATTGCACGCTCCCTCAAAACTTGAGACATCTGTGGCATTGTGTTGTGTGACAAAACTGCCCATTTTACAGTGGCCTTTTATTGTCCCCAGCACAAGGTGCACCTGTGTAATGATCATGCTGTTTAATCAGCTTCTTGATATGCCACACCTGTCAGGTGGATGGATTATCTTGGCAATGGAGAAATGCTCACTAACAGGGATGTAAGCAAATTTGTGCACAACATTTCAGAGGAATAAGCTTTTTGTGCGTATGCAACATTTCTGGGATCTTTTGTTTCAGCTCATGGAAAACGGGGCCAACACTTTACATGTTGCGTTTTATATTTTTGTTCAGTACAGATTTAAGTCAAAACTGTAACTTGGGTTACTCAGGAACATTTACTGTTTTCTTGGTAAGCAACTCTGTTTTAGGTTATTGTCCTGCTGAAAGGTGAATTAATCTCCCAGTGTCTGGTGGAAAACAGACTTAACTAGGTTTTCCTCTAGGATTTCGCCTGTGCATAGCTCCATTCCTTTTCATTTTTCTATCCTGCAAAAATCACCAGTCCTTAACGATTACAAGCATACCCATAACATTATGCAGCCACCACAATGCTTGAAAATATGGAGAGTGGTATTCAGTAATGTGTTGTATTGGATTTGCCCCAAACACAACACTTTGTATTCACGACAAAAAGTGAATTGCTTTGCCACTTTTTTTGCAGTATTACTATAGTGCCTTAATGCAAATAGGATGCTATTGGAATATTTTGATTTATGTACAGGCTTCCTTCTTTTCACTCTGTCAATTCGGTTAGTATTGTGGAGTAACTACGATGTTGTTGATCCATCCTCAGTTTTCTCCTGTCACAGCCATTAAACTCTAACAGTTTTAAAGTCAGTTTTAAATCCTTCATCCCCAGGAACTGAGTTAGGAAGGACGCCTGTATCTTTGTAGTGACTGGGTGTATTGATACAACATCCGAAGTGTAATTAATAACTTCACCATGCTCAAAGGGATATTCAATGTCTGCTACCAATAGGTACTCTTCTTTGTGTTGCATTGGAAAACCTTCCTGTTTGAAATTCACTGCTCGACTGAGGGACCTTACAGATAATTGTATGTGTGGGATACAGAGATGAGGTAGTCATTCAAAAATCATGTTAAACACATTGATTGCACACAGATTGCGTCCATGCAACTTATTATGTTATGTGACTTGTTAAGCACATTTTTACTTCTGAACTTAGTTGCCACAACGAAGTGATTGAATACTTTTTGACTCAAGACATTTCAGCTTTTTATTTTGTATTAATTAAAAAAAGAATTGAAAAACATCATTCCAGTTTGACATTATGGGGTATTGTGTGTAAGCCAGTGACAAAAAAAATCACAATTTTAATCTATTTTAAATTCAGTCTGTAACAACAAAATGTGGAAAAAGTCAAGGGATGTGAATACTTTCTGAAGGCACTGTAGGTGGTGAACGTGGCAGGGGACGCGGTCAGCTCATTGGCCCTGCTGAATTTTAGAGGCCCCCATTTTAGCTGTGTAGGGAAGTTCGGCATTTAAGCCAATTTCTCAGTCAATCAATCAATCAATCAAATGTATTTATAAAGTCATTTTTTACATAAGCTGATGTCACAAAGTGCGATACAGAAACCCAGCCTAAAACCACAAACAGCAAGCAATGCAGATGTAGAAGCATGGTGGCTCTGGAAAAGATTTGAGATAAAAAAATAAAATAAAAAGGGTTGAGATTATAATAGTACGTGGCCAAGATGTTCAAACGTTCATAGAAGACCAGCAGGGTCAAATAATCAGTGGTTCTAAAGGGTGCAACAGGTCAGCACCTCAGGAGTAAATGTCAGTTGGGTTTTCATAGCCGAGCATTCAAAGTTAGAGACAGCAGGTGCGGTAGAGAGAGTCGGAAACAGCAGGTCCGGGACAAGGTAGCACGTCCGGTGAACAGGTCAGGGTTCCATAGCCGCAGGCTGAACAGTTGAAACTGGAGTAGCAGCACGACCAGGTGGACTGGGGACAGCAAGGAGTCATCAGGCCAGGTAGTCCTGAGGCAAGGTTCCAGGTCCTCCGGGAGGAGAGGGAGAGAGGTAGAATACTTAAATTCACCCAGGACACCTGATAAGACAGGAGAAATACTCCAGATATAACAAACTGACCCTAGCCCCCCTGACACAAACTATTGCAGTATAAATACTGGAGGCAGAGACAGGAGGGGTTGGGAGACAACACCCCCGAACAGGGCCAACCAGGCAGGATATAACCCCACCCACTTTGCCGAAGCACAGCCCCCACAGGGATATCTTCAAACCACCAACTTACAAGGCTGAATATAACGAAGATCTCCCCCACGGCACGAACCCGAGAGGGGCGCCAACCCGGACAGGAAGATCTTGTCAGTGACTCAACCCACTCATGTGACGCACACCTCCTAGGGACAGCATGGAAGAGCACCAGTAAGCCAGTGACTCAGCCCCCATAATAGGGTTAGAGGCAGAGAATCTCAGTGGAGAGAGGGGAACCGGCCAGGCAGAGACAGCAAGGGCGGTTCGTCGCTCCAGTGCCTTTTCGTTCACCTTCACACCCCTGGGCCAGACTACACTCAATCATAGGACCTACTGAAGAGATGAGTCTTCAATAAAGACTTAAAGGTCAAGACCAAGTCTGCGTCTCTCACATGGATAGGCAGACGATTGTAGCGTACGTGTAGGTATGTACGGCAGGACCAAATCAAGAGATGGGTAGGAGTAAGCCCATGTAATGCTTTGTAGGTTAGCAGTAAAACCTTGAAATTAGCCCTAGCCTTAACAGGAAGCCAGTGTAGAGGCTAGCACTGGAGTAATATGATCAAATTTTGGGGTTCTAGTCAAGATTCTAGCAGTCGTTTTTAGCACTAACTGAAGTATATTTAGTGCTTTATCCGGGTAGCCGGAAAGTAGAGCATTGCAGTAGTCTAATCTAGAAGTGACGAAAGCATGGATTAACTTTTCTGCATCATTTTTGCAATGTTACGTAGATAGAAAAAAGCTGTCCTTGAAATAGTCTTGATATGTTGGTTAAAAGAGAGATCAGGTTCCAGAGTAACACTGAGGTCCTTCAGTTTTATTTTAGACAACTGTACAACCATCAAGATTAATTGTCAGATCCAACAGAAGATCTTTGTTTCTTGGGACCTAGAGCTAAGCTAGCATCTCTGTTTTGTCAGAGTTTTTAAAAGTAAATGTACGCCATCCTCTTCCTTATGTCTGAAACGCAGACTTCCAGGGATGGCAATTTTGGTGTTTCACCATGTTTCATCGAAATGTACAGCTGTGTATCATCCGCATAGCAGTGAAAGTTAACATTATGTTTCTGAATGACATCACCAAGAGGTAAAATATATAGTGAAAATAATTGTGGTCCTAAAACAGAACCTTGAGGAACATTTGTCAGAGGACAAACCATCCACAGAGACAAACTGATATCTTTCCGACAGATAAGATCTAAACCAGGCAAGAACTTGTCCGTGTAGACCAATTTGGGTATCCAATCTCTCCAAAAGAATGTAGTGATCGATGGCGTCAAAAGCAGCACTAAGGTCTAGGAGCACGAGGACAGATGCAGAGCCTTGGTCTGACGCCATTAAACGGTAATTTACCACCTTCATACGTGCAGTCTCAGTGTTATGATGGGGTCTAAAACCAGACTGAAGTGTTTCGTATACATTGTTTGTCTTCAGGAAGGCAGTGAGTTGCTGTGCAACAGCCTTTTCTCAAATGTTTTAGAGGAATGGGAGAGTCGATATAGACCGACTGTTTTCGAGCAAAGTTTTGCATCTCACTATTTTCAATGTCTGCGGTGCTGCTGGTAGCAACGCAATTTCGCTGAGTCTACCTTTAAGCGCAGGGACATTTTTTTTGTCATTTCTAAAGCAAAATTCCTGCAATTCTACAGATATTGCCATGCAGTTGAGAGAACATTGTGCAGTTTTAAAGCATATTTTCTGGAATTCCATGCATTTTGCCATGGCTAATGCTGTGTTCTTTTGCTCAAGCATAATAACCAAATCTATACTGCTAAATTCATTGTTTTGGAAATGTTCATTTTGTCCTTTGCTGTCAAAGATTATATTCTTAAAAAATATACATCATGGCCAGTTTATTAGGTACACCACCCCGTTCACGAAAATGGTTATCTCTTACAGACAGTGACTCACATGGCCGTGGCTTGTTATATAAAGCAGGCAGCGACACATTCAGTTACTGTTTGATTGAATGTTGGAATGGGCAAACAAGTGACCTAAGCGACTTTGAGCGTGGTATGATCGTCATTGCCAGGCGCTCCGATTCCAGTATCTCATAAACGGCCTGCCTCCTGGGCTTTTCACACACAACAGTCTGTCTAGGGTTTACCGAGAATGGTGCGACAACCAAAAAACATCCAGTCAGCGGCAGTCTTGTGGGCATTGATGAGAGGTTGAAGGAGAATGCCAACAATCGTGCAAGCTAGGTGGGCAAATAATGGCACAGTACAACAGTGGTGTGCAGAATGGCATCTCGAAATGCACAACTCGTTGGTCCTTGTCACGGGTGGTCTATTGCAGCAAACAGACACACGGGGTTCCACTACTATCTGCTAAAAACAAGAAGAAGCGGCTCCAGTGGGCACGCGATCACCAACACTGGACAATTTAGGAGTGGAAAAATAGTTAGCATTGAAAGCATTTTTCCATCCTGAAAAATATCAGATAAAGGGAACCTGAGGGAACATATAACACAACAATTACATACTTATTTAATTTATTTCAGAAACAAAGTTATCCAACACTCAATGCCCCTTTGTGAAAAAGTAATTGCCCCCTTACACAGGTTCTTACTGTGGAATGCAGTGTTTGGTTTTCGCCAGGCATAATAGGACCAATGTCATCCAAATGTTATATTTTTTTAATCATTTGTCCATAGAACATTCTTCCAAGAGTCTTGATCATCATCCAGGTGCTTCAAGGTGCTTTTTGGCAAACTTGAGTTAACTTTTTGGATGACTTGGGTCCCATTATGCCTGGTGAAAACCCAACACTGCATTCCACAGCAAGAACCTTATACAAACGGTCAAACATGGTGGTGATAGTGTGATGGTTTGGGGATTCTTTGCTGGCTGAATCATTTCAAATACTTTAGCTGTGCTTGATTGAGTTTGCCTGTTGCAATGCATTCAAGTCCCAAAAAGTGCAAACACCAACCACTACAGGCAGGCAGGCTAAAGCAAATTCTCAGTATTTGACAGGTCTGATAGAAACATATTTTCTATTGTAACTGATACAGATTAAATTATGTTCTCTAGGGAAGAGAAATGGGATACCTAGTCAGTTGCACAACTGAATGCATTCAACCGAAATGTGTCTTCTGCATTTAACCCAACCCCTCTAAATCAGAGAGGTGCGGGGAGCTGCCTTAATCGACATCCATGTCATTGGCGCCCGGGAAGCAAGTGTTGTTGGGGGGGTTAACTGCAGCAGATTTCTCCACCTTGCGGGCTCGGGGATTTGAACCAGCGACCTTTCGGTTACTGGCCCAATGCTCTTAGCCGCTAGGCTACCTGCTGCCATATAAGTGGCAATGTGAATTAAACTATTATTATTATTATTAGTAGTACTGTTGATCTCATCCCAAGTGGTGAACATACCATATCAAACACGGTGTAATGAGCCACATGATTCACCTGAGCCATATGCAATTATGCAAGTTATTTGGATGAGTAGTGATACTGATATTCATGTACCTATGCATGCAGTGGTGGACAAAGTACCCAATTGTCAATGACTCAAGTAAAAGTCATCCAGTAAAATACTACTTGAGTAAAAGTCTCTAAAATTATTTGGTTTTAAATATAGTTAAGTATCAAAAGTATAAATATAAATAATTTAAAATTCCTTATATTAAGCCTGTTTTGAACAGGGCTGGGTGCTGTGGTGCTTTGGGTCTGGTGTGTATCCATGCAGTACACAAAGAGGAAGTGACATTGAGAAGTGAGTGTAGATTGACACTTGTGCTTTCTCTCACCATACCCACCTGATCTAAGAGTAGTTTCAGGGCAGGCAGATGTTCACTAGGTTGCGTCCCAAATGGTACCGTACTTCCTATGTATGTAGGGAATAGGGTGCCAATTGGGACACAGACCCAGAGATGTCATATCCTGTTCTGTGGGTTCACAAATACAGAAGAAAAATGTATCATAGAGGAAGTTGTCAATAGCAGCCTTAGGGGGAAGTTTAATATCAGTCATAGAGCTATGCTACAATGCTTCTAGTCCTACTCCTTCGATGGTATTAACCCATTGCTAGGGTATTGGGTTTTTCCTGGTTGGTACATGTATACATAGCTACAATTTGCAATTTGGTATAAGGTCTTGCCTTTCACTTCTTCTAATTTTAAAGAGACATTCCACTCCAAAATCAAAGTTTGACCGATGTTTTCAGAGCTCAAAAGTGGTCTAATGTAGATCGTCCATGTCCCAGGGCATTTGTTTTGTAGATGCAGCTATATGTCACAATCCGAAATGAATAAATGTTTTTCCAGATGTGTGGTTCTTTGGGCTGAGGCATATACAACCAATTGCATGGAGTGTGGACGCATCATGAAATTAGACTACCTTTTGATGTAGGTAAACTGATGTAAATAAATCCAACTCAAGCAACTCTTTCTCTCTCCCTTTATCTCTTGCTTTCTCTCTCACGCCACACAAGCTTTAATTAGCTAACTCTAATCCTAGCATTCACTGCTCACAGGAGTTCACAGGATTTACCCTGCCTCACAGGGCAACCCAGTTAAACACACACTCACTCTGTATCTCAGGGAAAAAAATGTACCTCCCACTCGCTCCTCTATGTTGACATAACCAGGTATCCACATTGCGTAACAGTGACTTTGAATACAATTGGTCTGCCTCTCTCTAAAAAGTTGTGTTTGTCAATGAAATGACGAGTGAGGTAAATACCGTGAGTGGCCTGGATGGCATGTGTCACAGTTAGTGTTAGCAGAGAGGATTGTGGGTGTTGTAGTGCTCCTAGTACTCATGGATTGTCCACTTCCTGGTCTTTAGGAATGCCTCAGGCCTTTTTTATCAGAGAAAGTGGGACATGAAACCATCAGATCGTCCAATTATCACATTTTACTACTCTCTGCAAATGGTTTTTCTTTCTCAGCGGGTGTTTGTATATTATTTGTAAGGTTTACACCTTGTCCCTGATCTTGTTGTTTTCACTGTGCTCTTTTGACAGGATTCAACAGTTTACGAGAAAGAAAAGGACATCATCTCCATCGTGAGTACACTCATAGCCACTACTTTCTTTCCCTCAACTACTGCCTTTTCTAAAAACTGTTCCTAATTATAAGTTCATTGAAAGAATTTTCTGTATCTGTTGTTTATTCAATAAATTGATGTTTTGATTAAATCTGTCCCTACTCAAATACACTACATGACCAAAAGTATGTGGACACCTGCTCGTCAAAATCATGGGCATTCATATGGAGTTGGTCCCCCTTTGCTGCTATAACAGCTTTCACACTTCTGGAAAGGCTTTCCACTAGATGTTGGAACATTGCTGCGGGGACTTGCTTTCATTCAGCCACGAGCATTAGTGAAGTCGGGCACTGAAGTTAGGCGATTAGGCCTGGCTCGGCAGTTGGCATTCCAATTCATCCCAAAGGTGTTTGATGGGGTTGAGGTCAGGCCTCTGTGCAGGCCAGTCAAGTTCTTCCACACCGATCTCGACAAACCATTCCTTTATGGACCTCGCTTTGTGCAGAAGGGAATTGTCATTCTGAAACAGGAAACGGCCTTCCCCAAACTGTTGCCTTAAATTTGGAAGCACAGAATCATCTACAATGTCATTGTATGCTGTTGTGTTAAGATTTCCCTTCACTGAAACTAAGGGGCCAAGCCCTAACCATGAAAATCAGCCCCAGATCATTATTCCTCCTCCACCAAACTTTACAGTTGGCACTATGCATTGGGGAAGTAGCGTCCTCCTGGCATCCGCCAAACCCAGATTCGTCCGTCAGACTGCCAGATGGTGAAGCATGATTCAGCACTCCAGAAAACGCTTTTCCACTGCTCCAGAGTCCAATGGCAGTGAGCTTTACACCACTCCAGCCAACACTTGGCATTTTGCATCTTAGGCTTGTGTGCGGCTGCTCGGCCATGGAAACCCATTTCATCAAGCTCCCGACGATCAGTTCTTGTGCTGACGTTGCTTCCAGAGGCAGTTTGGAACTCGGTAGTGAGTGTTGCATCTGAGGAAAGACGATGTTTTACATGCTTCAGCACTTGGGGTCCTGTTCTGTAAACTTGTGTAGCCTACCATGTTGCGGCTGAGCCGTTGTTGCTCGTAGACGTTTCCACTTCACAATAACAGCACTTATAGTTGACCGGGCATCTCTTGCAGGGCAGAATTTTATGAACTGACTTGTTGGAAAGGTGGCATCCTATGACGGTGCCACATTGAAAGTCACTGAGCTCTTCAATAAGGCCATTCTACTGCCAATGTTTGTCTATGGAGATTGCATGGCTGTGTGCTCGATTTCATATACCTGCCAGCAACGGGTGTGGCTGAAATAGTAAAATCCAGTAATTTGATGGGGTGTCCACATACTTTGGTGTATATATAGTGTGTCTACTAGATGTGCAGTGCAACCCCCCAAAACTATTTTTATTGTAATCAACTATGTGTGTTTTTTATCCCTGTTCACTCCTCTTTCTGTAGGTTTTACACATGTTCCCCACCCCTTGGCTGTCAACCCTTCTAATTTAGTCTACCCTGCGCGCACAACCCATGTCTAATTCCTAGTATCAGGCAGCGTTTGGAACTGCCAATCTGCGGTCAAGAAGGCTGAGTTCATGTCAGCCTATTTTGCCCTTAAATCCCTCCACTTTTTGGCGCTGAAGGAGACATGGATTACCCCAAAGAACACTGCTACTCCAGCTGTTCTATCGTCTTCTGACTAAGTGTTCCCTCATAGACTGAGAGCATCTGGATAGTCGCGCTGGTGGCACAATGCTACTAATTTCTCCAAAGTCAAGATTTTTCATATTTTCCCCCTCTCTAACCTGTCTATCTCCTCATTTGAATTCCATGCTGTCATTGTCACTTGTCCACTCAAGCTTTATATTGTTGCCATCTATCACCCAACATTTGCTCTTCCTTAATGAGCTTGACACCTTGATGAGCTAATTTCCCAACAATGGCTCACCACTCATCGTACTGGGTGACTTCAACATCCTAACTTCTGACTTAGATGAATTTCTTTCCGCATCTTTCTTTCCTCACCTTTCCTTTTGTTGACTTCTCCTTTTCCCAGTCCCCTCCCACTCACAAGGCAGGCAATGTGCTTGACCTCATCTTTACTAGAGTCTGTTTGCCTACTAATCTCACTACAACCCCCCTCCGTGTCTCTGCTCACTACTTTGTTTATTGTTCCTTTCCCTCTCTCCAGCAACCTAAACAACTCAGCTCCTACCCAGACGGCCATGCACCATTGCAATCTCCGCTCTCTCTCTCTCCCATTACTCTCTCATCTTCTATCCTATCATCTCTACCTTCTGCTAAATCCTTCTCTCCTGTCTCCTAATTTTGCCTCTTCAACCTTACTCTCCTCCCTTTCCACATCCTTTGACTCTCACTGTCCCCTTTGCTCCCGACTGTCTCGGCCCTCCGCTCCTACTCCGTGACTGAGTGACTCACTGCGAGCTCATAGAATAGGGCTGCGGGCAGCTGAGCGGAAATGGAGGAAAACTAAACTTCTTGAGTACCTATCATCCTTCCACTCCTTCCTCTTTACCTTCTCTTGCTTTGTATGCTCTGCTAAAGTTGCTTTCTATCTCTCTACATTTCAAGCTTTTTTAGATGTATCCTCTGCTTTTGACACAAGCATCCCATCCTCTTCTCAGGGCTGGATGTCTCAGGCTCTGCACACTCTTGTATTGCATCCTACCTGGCAGGTCGCTCCTAGCAGATGACTTGGAGAGGATATGAGCCTGCACCACATGCTTTCACTACTGGTGTCCCCCAGGGCTCAGTTCTAGGCCCTCGTTTATCTATACACAAAGTCACTCATTGCGCAAGGTCTCTCCTATCATTGCTATGCGGATGACATTCAACTACTTTTCTCCTTCTCCCCTTCTGACACCCAGGTGACAACACGCATCTCTGCATGCCTGGCAAACTTTGTTGTCGGCTCACTACCTTAAGCTCAACCTAGACAAGACAGAGCTCCTCTTCCTCCCGGGGAAGGCCTGCCAGCTCTAAGACCTCTCCATCACAGTTGACAACTCGGTATCCCCCTCCCAGAGTTCAAAAAAACTTATCATGACCCTGGACAACACCCTGTCATTCTCTGCAAAAATCAAAGCAGTGATTCATGCTCTACAACATCCATAACGTATGACCCTTCCTCACACAGGAAGCGACGCAGGTCCTAATCCAGGCTCGTGTCATCAACCTTCTCAAATTCTCCCATGTCACCCCGCTCCTCCGCTTACATCCACTACAAGACTATGGTGCTTCCCTTCGGAGCAGCAAGGGGAACTGCTCCTCCCTACCTTCAGGCTATGTTCAAACCCTACACCCCAACACAAGCACTTGGCTATGCTCAAACCCTATGGGGGTCAGCTCCTGCTCAGCCCAGTCAAAGCTCTTCTCTGTCCTGGCACCCCAATGGTGGAACCAGCTTCCTCTTGAAGCTAGGACAGCAGAGTCCCTGCCCACCTTCCGAAATGTCTAAAAACCTACCTCTTCAAATAGTATCTTAAATGAATCCCAGAGAACCCCACCGCCCACACACACAAAAACAATCCTAGTAGTATTGACTTTACTGATAAGTACTTTATTGATACGACTGTGATGTGTTGTTGTCTCACCCAGCTATCGTAAGGTGAATATACTAATTGTAAGTCACTCTGGATAAGATCTGTAGAAATCAAATTGTAGACCCATAT
Organism: Salmo salar; assembly: GCF_965601325.2. Taxonomy (NCBI): domain Eukaryota; kingdom Metazoa; phylum Chordata; class Actinopteri; order Salmoniformes; family Salmonidae; genus Salmo; species Salmo salar. Next base: position 8,215,034 of record NC_138299.1, on the reverse strand, counting down.
AATATATCACATATAAGTGAAACAATTTTTCATATACAACATCTGTCTGTCCCGTCAGTGTCGTCAGTTGGAGGCAGTGTGCGATGAAATCCTGAACTGCAGTCCAGAGGCGCTCCTTACCCACACTGCCCAGCTGGAGAGTGTTGACTTGGTGCCTGTCTCCCCCGGCGACCACCTGGTAACTGGCCCACTGTCAATGTCAAAAATGTTAACGAACCAATCAGATCTGGGACCGGCTTGGGCTCTGTCTGTTTCTTCCTTTGCCTCTGCCACGTCTCCCTCTACTTTTGGTTAGTCAGGTTGGTCAGAGACAGTGAAAATCAGAACACCTTCTATTGAGCGCCTTCTGCCTCTACCTTCTGTCTCTACCTCTATCTTACTAATCTGACATAAGTCCTTTAGGTCAGCCTGGTCGTCCTTTAGGGATGACTCATGTTTTCTCCATCTCTCTCTGCTCTACATTTCGAACTTATTACTTCTCTCACTCTCTGTCCTCCTTATTTCCCTTCTGTTTAATCATCCTCTGATCATTTCTTCAAACTTCTTGTACACTTTCCTCCAGCTCTCACTTTATGCAATTAGTCCTCACTCAACCTCCATTGTTATACAGTGCCTTCGGAAAGTATTCAGACCCCTTCACATTTTGTTACGTTACAGCCTTATTCTAAAATTGATTAAAAAACATTTCCTCAGCAATCTACACACAATACCCCATAATGACAGTGACATTTTGTTTTTACAAATAGAAATACCTTATTTACATAAGTATCCAGTCCCTTTGCTATGAGACTTGAAATTGAGCTCAGGTGCACCCTTTTTCCATTGATCATCCTTGAGACATTTCCACAACTTGATTGGAGTCCACCTGTGGTAAATGCAATTGATTGGACATGATTTGGAAAGGCACACACCTGTCAACATAAGGTCCCACAGTTGCAAAAACCAAGCCACGAGGTCGAAGGAATTGTCCATAGAGCTCCGAGACAGGATTGTGTCAAGGCACAGATCTGGGGAAGGCTACCCCAAAATTTCTGCAGCATTGAAAGTCCCCAAGAACACAGTGGCCTCCATATTTAAATATTTTCTCCCCAATTTTGTGATTACAATCTTGTCTCATTGATGCAACTCTCCAACGGGCGGAGGTCGAGTCATGCGTCCTCCGAAACATGACCCGCCAAGCCGCGCTTCTTTAACACCTGCTCGCTTAACCCTGAAGCCAGCTGCACCAATGTGTCGGAGGAAACACCGTTCAACTGACGACCGAAGTCAGCCTGCAGGTGCCCGGTACGCAAAAAGGATTCGCTACAGCGCAATGAGCCAGGTAAAGTCCCACCGTCCAAACCTTCCCCTAACTCAGATGACGCTGCGCCAATTGTGCACCACCCTATGGGACTCCCGGTCATGGCTGGTTATGGCACAGCCTGGCATCGAACCCTAGGCGGTAGTGACGCTGCAATACTGCGATGCGGTGCTTTAGACCACTGCACCACCCGGGAGGCTTCTTGTCTCCATAATTCTTAAATGGATGAAGTTTCAAAGCACCAAGATTCTTCCTAGAGCTGACCGCCTGGCCAAACTGAACAATTGCAGGAGAAGGGCCTTGGTCAGGGAGGTGACCAAGAACTGGATGGTCACTCTGTCAGAACTCTAGAGTTCCTCTGTGGAGATGGGAGAACCTTCCAGAAGGACAATCATCTCTGCAGCACTCCACCAATCAAGCCTTTATGGCAGAGTGGCAAGACGGAAGCCACTCCTCAGTAAAAGGCACATGACAGCCCACTTGGAGTTTGACAAAAGACACCTGAAGACTCTCAGACAATGAGAAACAAAACTCTCTGGTCTGATGAAGCCAAGATTGAACTCTGGAGGAAACCTGGCATTCATCCCTATGGTAAAGCATGGTGGTGGCAGCATCATGCTGTGGGGATGTTGTTCAGCGGCAGGGACTGAGAGACTAGTCAGGATTGAGGCAAAGATGAACGGAGCAAAGTACATCAAAATCCTTGATGAAAACCTGCTCAGGACCTCCGACTGGGGCGAAGGTTCACCTTCCAACAGGACAACGACCCTAAGCACACAGCCAAGTCAGCGGAGGACTGGCTTCGGGACAAGTCTCAATGTCCTCGAGTGGCCCAGGCATAGCCCGGACTTGAACCCGATCGAACATTTCTGGAGAGACCTGAAAATAGTTGTGCAGCACCACTCCCCTTCCAACCTGACAGAGCTTCAGAGGATCTGCAGAGACGAATGGTAGAATCGAGTATAGGGTCTGAATAATTATGTAAATGTAATATTTCATTTTTTAGCAAAAATCGAGAAAAAAAACAGTTATTCTTTGTCATTATGGGGTATTGTGTGTAGATTGATGAAGGGTAAAATTATTCAATCACTTTTAGAATAAGGCTGTAACAAAATGTGGAAAAAGTCAAGGGGTCTGAATACTTTCCCGAAGGCACTGTAGGTGTCCACTTTTCTCTCTTTGCTGTTCCATTGGTATTAGAACTTGGCTGGCATAGAGGATTTACTGCAGTCTGGTGCATGTCACATTGCACTGCAGTGATTTAAAACCCTGTTGTGTTTTAAATCCACAGTCAGAAGAATCTCATAGAAAATGAATATAGAATTTCTTTAAAAATCTAAAATGTTCATCATGAGAAACGGAATATAGAATCTCTATGATTGATCTGCTCTAGCTGCCCAACAGTCTTTTTCTCACCCAGATCTGGGTTCAGATAGTATCTGTATTCTTTCCCATCCTTTTCATGTTTGGTTGAACCTGCCTGGAGTGCCAAATCTGCAGTTTTGCAACTTCCATTGGTTCTTTCACGCCAGGCAAGCTCATTTAAGCGCAGCTAAAGCACCTGAAAGAAAACAAATATGGGTTGTTCCACTAAATGAGTACCCTTTCACACCAATATAGAATTCTATATGTCAGTTTTTTTATTAAGTGCCCTTTAATATAGACCACATGGAAAATTCAATAAATAGATTTTTACATGAAAAAATCTTATAAAGTGAAAAATTCAGAATTTTGACATGTCACTCTGTGCACCTTCTGTGACTTCTAGGAAGATTTTAACCCACTTAACCCCAACATTTCTGCAAGTTTTCACCAACATTGTAAGCCCCTCGTTATTGTTTTGCTTTGAGTCATTTCTGAAGATTATTATAAATGCCTGTCCCTAATTTCAAGGTCAACCCTGTTGCGTGAATTAAACTTTCATTTTAATGTGAGGAAACTATTCCTTTTTAAATACACTGCTCAAAAAAATAAAGGGAACACTTAAACAACACAATGTAAATCCAAGTCAATCACACTTCTGTGAAATCAAACTGTCCACTTAGGAAGCAACACTGATTGACAATAAATTTCACATGCTGTTGTGCAAATGGAATAGACAACAGGTGGAAATTATAGGCAATTAGCAAGACACCCCCAATAAAGGAGTGGTTCTGCAGGTGGGGACCACAGACCACTTCTCAGTTCCTATGCTTCCTGGCTGATGTTTTGGTCACTTTTGAATGCTGGCGGTGCTTTCACTCTAGTGGTAGCATGAGACGGAGTCTACAACCCACACAAGTGGCTCAGGTAGTGCAGCTCATCCAGGATGGCACATCAATGCGAGCTGTGGCAAGAAGGTTTGCTGTGTCTGTCAGCGTAGTGTCCAGAGCATGGAGGCGCTACCAGGAGACAGGCCAGTACATCAGGAGACGTGGAGGAGGCCGTAGGAGGGCAACAACCCAGCAGCAGGACCGCTACCTCCGCCTTTGTGCAAGGAGGAGCAGGAGAAGCACTGCCAGAGCCCTGCAAAATGACCTCCAGCAGGCCACAAATGTGCATGTGTCTGCTCAAACGGTCAGAAACAGACTCCATGAGGGTGGTATGAGGGCCCGATGTCCACAGGTGGGGGTTGTGCTTACAGCCCAACACCGTGCAGAACGTTTGGCATTTGCCAGAGAACACCAAGATTGGCAAATTCGCCACTGGCGCCCTGTGCTCTTCACAGATGAAAGCAGGTTCACACTGAGCACGTGACAGACGTGACAGAGTCTGGAGACGCCGTGGAGAACGTTCTGCTGCCTGCAACATCCTCCAGCATGACCGGTTTGGCGGTGGGTCAGTCATGGTGTGGGGTGGCATTTCTTTGGGGGGCCGCACAGCCCTCCATGTGCTCGCCAGAGGTAGCCTGACTGCCATTAGGTACCGAGATGAGATCCTCCGACCCCTTGTGAGACCATATGCTGGTGCGGTTGGCCCTGGGTTCCTCCTAATGCAAGACAATGCTAGACCTCATGTGGCTGGAGTGTGTCAGCAGTTCCTGCAAGAGGAAGGCATTGATGCTATGGACTGGCCCGCCCATTCCCCAGACCTGAATCCAATTGAGCACATCTGGGACATCATGTCTCGCTCCATCCACCAACGCCACGTTGCACCACAGACTGTCCAGGAGTTGGCGGATGCTTTAGTCCAGGTCTGGGAGGAGATCCCTCAGGAAACCATCCGCCACCTCATCAGGAGCATGCCCAGGCGTTGTAGGGAGGTCATACAGGCACGTGGAGGCCACACACACTACCGAGCCTCATTTTGACTTGTTTTAAGGACATTACATCAAAGTTGGATCAGCCTGTAGTGTGGTTTTCCACTTTAATTTTGAGTGTGACTCCAAATCCAGACCTCCATGGGTTGATAAATTGGATTTCCATTGATTATTTTTGTGTGATTTTATTGTCAGCACATTCAACTATGTAAAGAAAAAAGTATTTAATAAGATTATTTATTTCATTCAGATCTAGGATGTGTTGTTTAAGTGTTCCCTTTATTTTTTTGAGCAGTATATATTTTTTAAATGAAACATTTAACTTCTAACATTTAACATCAAATCAAGTGTTAAAGCAGGTGAACTCTTTTTGGTAATTTTCTCGTGTTTTGTGGCGGAAAACTGAGCGGGTTGAGCATAACACGTCAACCCTGTTACCCATAAATAGATAGTAGGTATGTGCATTGTTGTGGAATTGTTTACACAGGGACACTCAAAATCAATCTTAAATCAATCATTCTGTTTATTGTCAGCGTGCTGGAGAGTTTCCAACCAACTCAATGCACCATAGTACACATGTCAATCAGGAGCTCTGCCTGGGCAGTCCCAGCGGTTGTCTTATATATGGCTATACACAGACAAGTTATATTTGCATGATTTAGCATAATTAATTAATCATTACCTTTTTGTTTCATTCACGTGACCGACCAATACTGGTTCATAACATGACAAACCAATACCTCACGAGGCTGCTTCTCTCTAAGCTGAGACCTTCAAACTGAGATATCTTTCGTTCTCAAAACAAGGTCTGGGCGTACTGCCAAATTGCAGGTACTTATAGTGAGGATTCAGCCACATGCATGAACACAGAAATTGGTTTATTGAACAGCACGTGACTAGAACATAGAAATTAGTTATAAGAAAAACACAAACATTAAAATTCCCATTACGTTCCATCCTCTTTTCACTTGTGTGATAATAATCATTTTATTTTAATTTAAGAGTTTAGATTTGAGCTTCTATATCAAAATATTCTATACTCTTAAGGGAGGGAACTCAACACAGAAAAAACCCAGACAATTCATAATTTCAAACCCTTCATTCTGGGTTGTACGATCAAATTAGTATGGTAATACTATAATCATAATAAAGGTTATATTTCTATTAATGGGAGTGAGTATCAAAAATACACACACATGCTCAAGGGATCTGTAGATTCAGAGGTGAATGAATCTTTGTGTTATCCATTGTTTTCATATCTCTTACCACAATCGGGTTGGATTGACATATGTTTTTTTCACTAACTGTCCCTGGGACATCAACTTAGGCAAAATATAAAACCCAGTTGTTTAACAATTCTGCTAAGACCTTCAAAAGGTTGGTGCTTGCTTACAATGCTTGCTTCACAATGTCCACAGCCTTTAAATGTTCTTCTAATTTTTCTGTCTTATTGGAACATGTTGTCAGGCATGGTTTGTCTGACAGATGTTATTTCTATGTAAAATATTCTGTAACAAGTATTGTTTTTGTGCTCAATAGTGGATCTATTCATCATTATTTAAGAGATGTAAACAGGTTAAGGGTTTAGATGACCTTACCCTCAACTTGTTAAAAGAAAAAAACCTTCAATCATTACTCATCGTCCGTATCTACAGGGGGAAATAGGAGCTCATCCAGAGTAGGCAGCTCATTAGTGTCATCATGATCTGGAGGAGCAGAAAACATGTTAGTTGCTGAAATCTTATCAGCCAGAGAGGCACAGATTGCCTTACAGCATGTTAATAACATTTCACAGGGAAGAGAGAGAACACGTTATAAGTTTCACACCAACCTTGATAAGAATGAGGTTGGGGCATGGTTAGTCCAAGCCTCACCTTTCCAAATCATAATTATAACTATTGATAAATGATCAAACCCAAATTTAGAATGACAGTCCTTAGTGCTTCACGTTGGTTCTATTACTTTCATTTAAGACCCTCAACTTAGCACACACCAATACTGACAGAATTTACATTTACATTGACATACAGTATATTCATCTTATATTTCTAGCATCAACTTTTCTCATCACTTGTGATAATGATAGATTGGTATCTCAATGCGTTCTTAGTCTAAATTACTATACATTTCACAGTGTGCAGACCTCCACAATCAACCTGATACCCCAAATAAACAATTTTGGATAAGCCTAAAATCAATCATGGGCACTGTTGACCAAAGGCACTCATCCTTCCTGCCATTTCTTCGTTTTCTTCTTCAGATAGGGTTTCAGTTCGTCCTTTTAATGGCATATGTTCAACGTGGATGGCCCTTGATAATGTCTCTCACCTGAGCCGCCACTGTCCTTTACAGTCCATTATGTCTTTGTCCATTTGCCTACCAGTACACCAGCAGTATGAGAGAAGTTTGGACTGGATCTCTCTCCATGGACCCATGTCGCACTCCTGAGAGAAAAAGCATGACAGAAAAGACAGTTGATAGCTTCGATTGGATGCTGTGTACAGGTTGCTGGCTTGGACTCAGGTCTCACAGTAGAAGTGAGAGGACCATTTTGAACGCCATTGTCCCCATTACTTCAGCCGGTTAGAGGGTGTGTTGAGGTTCACACTGTTCTTGGTCAAATTATCTTCCAATCATCTAGATACCATCTGTGGTCACCTTCGCCATAACCTCGAGAGAGGACAGACCAGAACAACAGTAGTTGAGGGCATTTCTAATTTACTGTATGACAAATTATTATTACTATCTGATTCAGGAAATCCAGCCTTCCTAAAACAAATGTAAAAGAAAAAGTGAATAACACCACACAGCTGAAACCCCCCCCTCCCCCACCCCCCAATTGGCTTTAACTCCCCGATCACCTTGACGATCTCACTGCAGAGTTACAGGTCAGGGAGTCAGAGGGCTAATCCTTAGGGAGAAATCCAGACACTCCAGCAGACCCAATCTGGTGAGATTTGTTATTGAAGCAAGAAAAAAAAAAACGACAACAGCAATACACATCTTCATATAAAACTACAGGTGGGGAAAACTTCAATCCATTTGAAGTAACTGTCATCCAATACCAACATCTCTTTTTTTCTTTTACAGGCAGGCATGTGAAAAACATGTTTGGTTATTTACTGAAGGGCCCCAGGGGACCGGTAAATTCCCCCTTTGGACTCATGACTCACATCTTGATTCATCCGTCCCAAAAAAACAACACTGCCTGTTAAATCAAAAGTAAACAAATTAGAATAACAAAATAAATAATTGTATCCCATAAGGTAATGGTAAAACAGAATAAAGACAGGTGTCCCTCATTGAGGTGCAGCGCTCTCTCTCTGTCCTTCTCGTGGTCTGAATCACACAGGACTATTGATAAATTGTACACTTCTTCTTAATTATTTGTTTTTAGCCCATAAAAAACTGTCTCCTGTCTTTAGTGAGGGTGATCAGGCCTCACCAGGAAAACCAAACAGAGGTCAGTCAGCCCTATTAAGTGAGTTCTTTTCCCACTGTACCTCAGACATTATTTAATTTTGTTTCAAACATTTTAAACATTTTGTGTATCAGGTTTACATTTGGTTTTTCAGTACATTTCTTCAATTCAAGATCATTTACATGTGTGCAAACAAAACTCTGACAGTAGAAACTTTCATTTGTGTTTAGCATCCTTTCTAACCCCTGAAAAACCCACTGAAACCAAATAAAAAGACCCCACACCGTAAATCAATATTAACACCACTAACAAATATTAATTAACAGGTGGGTTGTGTGTGGGTTCTGGCGTGTGTGTGTGGCAGAAATCGTAGGGTAAACACAAACAAAATGGCCAGGCCTTGCTTCATTTGGGAGGTCCCTTAACAGCTGGATCTGGGCATTTTTAGCTGCTCTCCCAAGGCACATGCCTCAGGAAGCCTTTCAAAGGGAGAGATACAGAATCATTGATAAACATGAAAAAAAGGTAATAGCAGACATTCCAGCAGTCCTGGAAGAAAGAAAATTCACATGTACTTAGTTTTCATTTTTCATTTTAATCAGTCCTAAAAATTCTTAATCATTAATCGAGTTTACTGCATCTTGGGCAGGAAGTCTTAATTTACCCATGCATATACAGAATTATACTTCAGACACATGAGATGATACGGTGTCCTGTAAAGCTGAATAAGGCACATTCTAAAGTAAAACAATTATCTTGTAATCTTTATCTTTTTGACCTGTTGCATTGACATACAAACTGTTCCAAATTTCCCCACTATGTCTCTCACAGCCTGTTTGAGTTCAGTGTGTACTGACGGCTAACTACTGTTCCACAAAAAGCTTATCTTAAATCCCAAACAACAGATGACTTAAACACGAGAGCAGTGGACCAGGCCTTGAAGAGTGAGTGGCCTCTAATTTAAGTCGCAATGCTCAATCCCTCTGTCTTTCTTCTTCAAATGACTAAAATATTGTATTATTGGATTGCTATCTGAAAGCCAATTACCATTCACTTTGGTACTTTCATTAGTCTCTATAATCTGTTTACTTCAACCTTGACTCCCTTCTTCTCAATCTACTACTTATACACATGGATCACTCTCAAACAACATTCTGCTTTTCCCACTATTGCAAGGTTTAAAACAGAACAAAACAAACATGATACTTTTCTCCATATTGGAAGGCATTGTTTCATTTTACTATACCTTCAAAAAGTTACTCTATTTTATTTAACAGGATATGGGCTTATTTCAAAATGCATTACCAGGGTGGAGGAAATCTTCTAAGCGTTTATAGTTGATTAGGGGTAAATCAAGTCCTGTACAATGCTTTAACCTTATCATACCTCAAATGATCCATAAAGGAACCACTCTACGTGTGGATGTGCAAGTTGTAAAATATTATTTTTCTATTCTTACTTCTTCAGATCATCATAATAACCTATTATACTCAATATTATGTTACTTTAACTCTAGTAACCTTTTGTGTTACATCACAAATTCTTCCTTTAGGCTAGTGTTCTATTCATACAGGGGTTTAGATATTTGCACTAGTTCTATTTAACAGCATATTCGGAAATACTTATCTTCTTTCATATCTCCATACATAATAATGTTACATCAAACTCCACTGATGAGTCATGTTATCCTCATGTAATGTAAAGTCATGTTAACCTCAGAGACGTGTTATCCTCCTTACAAACGAGACACGTTATCCTCTGAGCCATTTTACGTATGAGATTTCTGAGACATGTTATCTCTACCTTTTAGATCCAACAGCTGCGTTGGACAGACCCCTAGATAACGTTATGATCAACTCACACACAACTGGAAAACACAGCTCACATTCACTCCATATTCACAATGGAGCTAGTCCCCTGACATCTCTCAATCACTCAATTCTTAATAGCAAAATTTCAATCCATGTATTATCCAAATTTCAATCAGCTCTTGTTATCCAAATATCAATATTTCAGCTTATTCCATATCTCGCAATCACACAACTTTCACTTAGTACTATTCCCAAACACACTCGGTAATCTCCTCATTACCCCATGTGCGTCGTCAATGATTCTCTCTTGTCGTTACTTGCTATGAACCATATGGATCATCAACAGTTCTCTTGCCGCTACTTGCTATACATATTTTTTATTTTATTTTTTTATTTCACCTTTATTTAACCAGGTAGGCAAGTTGAGAACAAGTTGTCATTTACAATTGCGACCTGGCCAAGATAAAGCAAAGCAGTTCGACACATACAACAACACAGAGCTACACATGGAGTAAAACAAACATACAGTCAATAATACAGTAGAAAAATAAGTCTATATACAATGTGAGCAAATGAGGTGAGATATGGGAGGTAAAGGCAAAAAAGGCCATGGTGGCAAAGTAAATACAATATAGCAAGTAAAACACTGGAATGGTAGATTTGTAGTGGAAGAAAGTGCAAAGTAGAAATAATGGGGTGCAAAGGAGCGAAATAAATAAATACAGTAGGGGAAGTGGTAGTTGTTTGGGCTAAATTATAGATGGCTATATAAATAACACCCCGTATTCAAAAATACCTTGTTATTTTGTAGTGGCTGCAGACAACAAAGACATGTCTTCTAAATGCCCACAGACAGCTGTCAGCGAGGCTTTCCATGGTACCATTACGCCCTCGCTCTAGTCTTCTCATACAACTAGTGAATAGTCTTCTCTCTATAAGACTATGGGTACCTTTTTATGCGTTACAGGCTTTGATTTTATTTATTTTTTGAAATTATACAGATTCCTATAAATTGACTTACTGAAATCAGTTGCCGTCCCTCAATTGTTCAGATGATGTGTCTCCTCCTGGGCAGCTCACAGTAAGGGTCTGTTCTGGGCGGGTCTCGTCGTCTTTTGGTCAGACGGGAATTTCCCTCACGCTTCATAAAATGCGCCACTGGTTTTCCTCATAGACCCCCACTGGAAAGCTCCGCATGCAGAATCAATCATCCTTTTTGTTGACGCCAAATTGTTGTGGAAATTCTTACACAGGGACACTCAGTCAATCATCCTGTTTATTGTCAGCGCGCTGGAGAGGTTCCAATCAACTCAATTGCATTATAGTACACATCTATCAGGAGCTCTGCCTGGGCAGTCCCAGCGGTTGTCTTATATATATATATATATATATATACAGCTATACACAGACAAGATATATTTGCATGATTTAGCATAATTAATTCATCATTACCGTTTTGTTTCATTTATGTGACCGACCAATACTAGTTCATAACATGTGACAGACCAATACCTCACAAGTGTTCTCACTAAGCTGAGACCTTGAAACTGAGATCTTTCGCTCTCAAATCAAGGTCTGGGCGTACTGCCAAATTGCAGCTACTGATAGTGAGGATTCGCTCAGTCAGCCACTTGCACGAACACAGAAATTGGTTTTAAAATTCCCAATACAGCATCTTTCCCTTTCAAGACGATTTGATACGTATCTGATATGATACAGAAACGATCCGTTTTAGTTTTAAACAATTTGGTGCGATTCGGTTTGATTAGAGGAACGAATTGATGCAATTCGATGTGATATGATTCGATGCACTATCATTTGTTGCACAAACGCATACACATCTCAAGAGGGTAAATAAAAAAATTCTATAGTAAGTGCCAAATAAAGTAACAGGGTTGATCGTAACAGGGCAACGCACTCGTATCTATAACACTACACAAAAGGTACTAATTTGGTGGAACAACCCAAATAATACCCAGGTCTGTTCAAGTCTCATCTGACCATCATTATCATCTCTCCCTTCATTTTCAGTAAACAAGAGCTGGGCCATGTTCATTAGGCACCAAACGTAAGAAAACATACTGAAAGAGGGAAGGACTACCTGAACGTCCAATAAGAACCGCTTGCCTTCGTTTCTATTGCAAAACGTTTTGCTACGTTGTACGCGCTAATGAATGCAACCCTGGAGTCTGAGGGACGTGGCGGTGGCCTTTCAGATTCAGATCTATTTTCAAATCTGCTCCAGTCAATAAGTCATTATTAGAGGCATGTCTACAAGCCCCAGGAATCATGTGACGTGTATTGATCGTGGCTGGGCCGTGCATGATCATGATTCACACGGCTCCCCTTAGTGTACCTGCGCAAATATCAAACAAGGGAGAAATGACATGACATACAGACAGATCACTATGAATCAGTATGCACCTGTACATACATTACATGACATTAGAGCCTGAGTAGAATGACATAGGAGAGAAGGATTGCAGGTTTGATTGCTGTGTCAGACGTTGAATGACATCAGCACTGCAGTACTAGAAGGTATTGTGTTGTTGTGGCAGGTTGATGGATGATGGGCGATTTAACTGTAGTACTGACATCAGATACGCTGGGCACAGAACGCAGGGAATTTCTCCTTATCTCGCTATCTTGTTTTTTGTTCTTTCTTTTTTTTCATTCTGTCTTTCTTTTTAATGTATTTTACATGACCATGCTGTCTCCCTTCCAGGGCATTGAGATAACATCCACTGGCTCCAGTAATCACTACATCACAGGCACCACCGCAGAGGTCAGACTCTTTATTCTCCTCTTCCCCCTCTCAACCCCCGTCCTTCAGAGCCCAATGCCATGGGCTCTTACCAAACATGATCATATACATGCACTTTACTTTAACCTCTCTGGGCTAGGTGGCACCAAATCGTCCCACCTACGTAACAGCCAGTGCAATCCCGTGGCGCGTTATTCAAAAACCTTAGAAATGCAAAACCTTCAAAACCGACTATTTTACACCATTTTAAAGATAAGACTCTCGTTAATCTAACCACACTGTCCAATTTCAAAAAGGCTTTACAACAAAAGCAAAACATTAGATTATGTCAGCAGAGTACCCAGCCAGAAATAATCACACACATTTTTCAAGCTAGCATATAATGTCACATAAACCCAAACCACAGCTAAATGTAGCACTAACCTTTGATGATCTTCATCAGATGACAACCCTAGGACATTATGTTATACAATACATGCATGTTTTGTTCAATCAAGTTCATATTTATATCAAAAACCAGCTTTTTACATTAGCATGTGACTAGCATGTGACTAGCATTCCCACCGAACACTGCCGGTGAATTTACTAAATTACTCACGATAAACGTTCACAAAAAGCATAACAATTATTTTAAGAATTATAGATACAGAACTCCTCTATGCACTCGATATGTCCGATTTTAAAATAGCTTTTCGGTGAAAGCACATTTTGCAATATTCTCAGTAGATAGCCCGGCATCACAGGGCTAGCTATTTAGACACCCAGCAAGTTTAGCACTCATCAAAGTCAGATTTACTATAAGAAAAATGTTATTACCTTTGCTGTCTTCGTCAGAATGCACTCCCAGGACTTCTACTTCAATAACAAATGTTGGTTTGGTCCAAAATAATCCATCGTTATATCCAAACAGCGGCGTTTTGTTCGTGCGTTCAAGACACTATCCGAAAGGGTAAATAAGGGTTACGAGCATGGCGCAATTCGTGACAAAAAAATTCGAAATATTCCATTACCGTACTTCGAAGCATGTCAACCGCTGTTTAAAATCTATTTTTATGCCATTTTTTTCGTAAAAAAAGCGATAATATTCCGACCGGGAATCTGCAATTAGGTAAACAGACGAAAGAAAATATATCACTGGGTCGACTCGGGCACGCGCCTAAGCCCTTTGTCCTCTGATCGGCCACTTGGCAAAGGCGATAATGTGTTTCAGCCAGAGGCTGCCTCGATATCGTTCAGCTTTTTCCCGGGCTCTGAGAGCCTATGGGAGCCGTAGGAAGTGTCACGTTACAGCTAAGATCCTGACTCTTCAATAAACAGAGACAAGAAGAACGACACCTTGTCAGACAGGCCACTTCCTGCATGAAATCTTCTCAGGTTTTTGCCTGCCATATGAGTTCTGTTATACTCACAGACACCATTCAAACAGTTTTAGAAACTTTAGGGTGTTTTCTATCCAAAGCCAATAATTATATGCATATTCTAGTTACTGGGCAGGAGTAGTAACCAGATTAAATCGGGTACGTTTTTTATCCGGCCGTGTAAATACTGCCCCCCAGCCCTAACAGGTTAAACAAACCCCATAGGACTAATGGTTTGCATTACCTTGACATTTAGAAGGTCTGCTGTACTGCGTGGGTGGGTGGGGTTTACAATCGGGCCTGAAATGTATTGATACCCTTGAAAAAGATGAGCAATAATGACTGTGTAAAATAAATGATTCAAATGCTGAGCTATATTGTATGCAACAACAAAAAAAGGGAAATTATATAGTTTTATGCTAATACAATTGCTAAGAGAAAGAGATTTTGTTTAGCAAAATTGTTGACCACCTGAAGATTCCTAGAAATCATATAATCATATCCTATAAGTCATAAGTTTAGTATTTAGTTTGACATTCCTAGCACAAAACGACTACATCAAGCTTGTAACTACAAACTTGTTGCATACATTAGCAGTTCATTTTGGTTGTGTTTCAGAATATTTTTTGCACAATATAAATACATGGTAAATAATGTATTGTCATTTTGGAGTCAATTTTATTTTAAATAGGAATATGTTTCTAAACACTTCTACATTAATGTGGATGCGACCATGATTACAGATACCCCCAAGATAATAGCAGACATTCTAACCTCCCCTATTATTTGTAATGGTATGAGGTTAGCATGTCTTGGGGGTATCTGTAATCATGGTAGCCTCCACATTAATGTAGAAGTTTATTTACAATAAAATGTACTCTAAAATGACATAATACATTACCGTTATTTTTATTGGGGACAAAATAATCTTAAACATAACCAAAACAAACTTCAAATGCATCCAACAAGCTTGATTTAGTCATTGTGTGCTAGGAATATGGGACCAAATGCTAAACTTTTGACGACATTATTTATGAGAATCTTTAGGGAGTGTTAATCATTTTGACCCCTACCTTTTTTCAGAAAAAAGTATTAATTGTTAAACAAAATCTCTTTCTCTGAGCAATTGTATTAGTATAATATAATTTCCCCCATTTTTTTTTTGGGGGGGGGGGGGGGGGGGTGCATACAATAGGTTCTCAGTATTTGAATAATAATTTTTGCTCATCTTTATCAAGGGTGTTAGTAATTTAGTACCCCACTGTATACACTGTGTGTGTTTCTTTGTGCGCACTGTAGATTTCTAAATAACCATTAGTTAATCTAGCTAACATTAGTCTGCCATTCTGTAGAGGGACAGTTGCCAAGTGCAAGTACTCTGTTAAAACCACAAATATCAGGGGGATTACCACGGTAGATAGAATCATCAGAAAACATGGACCTCATGGCATCGGCTGTAAGCCAGTATAATCACAGTATAATGATACCACTATTTACTATAAAGGCATAATGTTTATCACAAGCTGCTACAGTGGGAGGATTGTTCACGCTTCACACCACTCTCGTCAAAAGTAGTCCACTATAGGGAATCTGGTGCCACTTGGGATGTAACCACTGACCTACAGTATCTAAGACTGGTAATCCAATGTGGTTGTAAGTAATCCTACTGCGTTCCATACGTTATCTAGGTTGATCATTGAGGATTTAGTGTTGTGAAAGAGAATGCCGCTTTAATGGTCATTAGTGGAACGGCTCGCAAGTTAAGCATTTCACCGTACTTGTGCATGACAAATAAAACTTGAATGGTCGTTCGTGAAATATCTAAGTGAAATGTCTTGCTTAACGATGATATTGACTGGTTGACACAGGTCACTTTTTATGACCAGGAGTTTTTCCCTGTCAGTTTAGGTGGTTCACATATGTACTCGGGCCCTGACTTGGCTGTGTCTGTCTGCTATTACAGTACATGTACATAGACCTGAATGGAATGGCTGCAATGATTGTGATAGGCGGTTGTTTTTCCGAACTTACTTGAATGCACTAATTTTACATTTCTCTGGATAAGAGCATCTTCTAAATGATACAAATGCACATATAAAATACAATGCTGATAATTCCTAGGTGATGGGTGGTGCGGCAGGTAGCCTAATTGGACTAGTAACTGAAAGGTTGCAAGATCGAATCCCCGAGCTGACAATGTAAAAACACCCTGAACAAGGCAGTTAACCCACTGTTCCTAGGCTGTCATTGAAAATAAGAATTTGTTCTTAACTGACTTGCCTAGTTAAATAAAGATAAAATCAATACATAGGTTGGGGGCTTGGCTATTTTATTACTCTCCCAGTTAGATGAAGGCTTGCCAGGGAAAGGATAGAGGGAACCAAGCTTTAGTACAGGATGGTCTGTTCTCTGGGACAGCCTGGGATAGACATGTGTTTTTCCATGATGTCATGATCAGAATATAGACTGACTCCACTGGCTACTGCTACTGGAGTCTATCTGAAGCAGTCTGTATGCATTCTAGAGAGAACAGCACATGCACACTCAGTACGTGTGCACGTACAGTATGCATGATGTAGTACACAAGCCCACTCAGACTTTTAACCTCTGACCCTAAGTAAGCATTTCGCTGCTGTTTACGAAGTATGTGACAAATAAGATTTGATTTGATTCCTCTTTTAAACCAATTAAGGTCAGACGTCAAATCCCAGCCACAATGTTACATCTGTCGTACATTTTCTATAGTATGCGTGTGCGTATAGTGTGCGTTTGTGTGTGTGTGTTAATTATTGGCTTGTGTATTGCAGTCACCCGCTGAGTTCTGTGAGAAGATACTGGCTGGGGACGAGGTGATCCAAGTCAATGACCAGATTGTGGTGAGTATTTTGTGTGCTTGTGTGTTACTTGGAGCCAAGTCTGGCCTAGCCAAGCACAACTTTATATGAACTCCAGCTCCCATGGTGCTCTGCATTGTCAGGTTGGCTGGAGCAGGAAGAACCTAGTGAAGAAACTGAGGGAGAACCCCAGTGGAGTGACGCTGGTCCTCAAGAAGGTCCCTGTGTCACTGAGAAGCAAAGAGACAGCCCAACAGCCCCCCTCGCCTCAGGTAGGCTGCTGGAGCATAGTGGGAAGGATACATTGCATGCGTACATACACGCGCACGCACGCACACACACGCATTCACGAGGATGCACACACACACACACGTTTACACTCAGGCATGTACACACACCCACCCACCCACCAGCACCAGCACATACTGAACCAAGGAAACACATCCATTTAGACCTGTAGGCTTTCATAGAGCAGATTTCCTCTGGATAACCTCTGGTCACTTGGGTTTAACTGTTTATCCTTCATGCTCTCACCCTGCCGACTGTCTTGTCTCTGTCTATACAGAAAAACAAATCACGGACATGCACACACACACACACACACACACACACTTTTTCCCTCTCATACACACACTCTTCTATCATGCACACACAGCTGACTACTCCGCCACCCCTTGTTACATGACTTACCGTGTTAAAGCCAGCTTGTGCTGTAGTCTGAACACTGAGACAGCGAGCCATGTCTGTCAGTCGTGTGTATTGTGTCTGTCAGTCATGTGTCTGTCAGTCGTGTGTATTGTGTCTGTCAGTCGTGTGTATTGTGTCTGTCAGTCGTGTGTATTGTGTCTGTCAGTCGTGTGTATTGTGTCTGTCAGTCGTGTGTCTGTCAGTCGTGTGTCTGTCAGTCGTGTGTCTGTCAGTCGTGTGTCTGTCAGTCGTGTGTCTGTCAGTCGTGTGTCTGTCAGTCGTGTGTCTGTCAGTCGTGTGTATTGTCTGTCAGTCGTGTGTATTGTCTGTCAGTCGTGTGTATTGTCTGTCAGTCGTGTATCTGTCAGTCGTGTGTATTGTGTCTGTCAGTCGTGTGTCTGTCAGTCGTGTGTATTGTGTCTGTCAGTCGTGTGTCTGTCAGTCGTGTGTATTGACACTTGTATGTGTGTTCGTGCGATACTCCAAACGTAGAATTTTTATAATCCAATAATAATTATAAGCACATAAAACATTTTCCTTACATGGACAAATAATGGAATTCAGGTATTCAATTTGTCAAATGTAATTTAAAAAAAAAAATAATAATTTTAAATCTTAGAGTGCACTCCTATATAGATTTTCTTACTATATCAGGTATATATTTTAACACCAATATATATATATTTTTTAAAGGTATATGTACCTAATTTGCATAAAACCCACCTGGTGTATTTGCATATATGAATATTAACATCAAGGGGTGGAACAGGGCTGTAACCACCAACAACTTGTTCTGTCTACCCTACCTGCACTAAGCTGTGCTGTCTAGACTGCCTCGTTAATTAGTGTTGTTGTCACATTCTCTTGCATAATTTAACAAATGTGTCAATAGCAGAATACCATTGGATTAAAAATCAACATGCATGGCTCTAGATTATACCTATCGGAACACACTTTACATTGTAAAGTGGTTGTTCCACTGGATATCATAAGGTGAATGCACCAATTTGTAAGTTGCTCTGGATAACAGCGTCTGCTAAATGACTTAAATGTAAAATGTAAATGTTTGCGAGATCAGACATAATATCACTATAATACGAGTGTTCATTTTCGGATGTTGCTTTCATTTCAGCGCATCTAATTTATGAGCATTTCAACTATATTAAATAATTAAAACAATTCTAATCCACAAAAACTGTACACGCATCAAAATAGTTATCTTTCTTGTCTTTCTTGTGATGTAAGTGTCTTGAGACAGTGCACTAAGTCCCCGATGAAGCTTTAGCGTTCTTGTAGATGCAACGGAAAGGAAGTGTATTCCATTGAGCCCATTTCAACCTTTACCGGGGTGTGTTTGACAGGTCATTACAAACATTTCCATGGTCGTAAAAGTGTGAAAAAGTCGAAGGAGTAAAATAAAAGCAATTAATCCAGTGAGATGTAAATGAGAAGTGGATTTTTCACCCCTCAAACACAGGAAATATATGGCTGAAAAAGGCAGATCCTCAGGTGGGCGGGGCAGGCGCGTTGTTGGTGTGTGTGCGCCACAGGTGAGTGGAGGCTGAAGACTAGGATTTTATGTGGATGATAAAAGCTGCCATTTGTCCTGAGGGCTCGGTCCACATGGCGCGCAGTGGCTCAGCTCGCACACACACACACACACACACACACACACACACACACACACACACACACACACACACTGTATTAAAAGGAACTGAGCAGAGTTCACAACTTCACACCCTGTCTCTTCAACTGAAGTGGGTGGGGGGGTTCACGTTTTCTGCTGGCTGGTTTTCAGAAAGAGGAAGAGGAGGAAGAAGAAGAAGACGAGGGCAACCAGAAACACTCCGTATTTGAGAGAGTAGCAGCCTCAGTCAGGTCCCTGTCATTCAGGTGAGTACACAAATGTTTCCTCTTGCACAACTTGTCTGACCTGTCGGCAACAGGCAGCATGATTCTGTAATAGACCAATGGCTGAGGTCATGATGCAAATGCAATTAAGGCTGTCATAGACTGTCATTGACCATTTAATATTTGCCCACCCACAGAATACTGGAAACCAACAAAGCCCTGGTGCATTAGAGCAATACATTTATGTTGTGTCCTGTGCTACTGTCTGAAAAACATTTGACACGGTCTCATACTGATCTCCTATGGGAGTGTAGATGAATTCTGACTTCTGATGAGTTTTTGTTGAAATGATATATCCAAATTTAATGGCACTTTAAAGGGGAAGTTGACCTTAAGATGAAAGTTTGTCAGTTGCTTTCATAACCTCCACAATGGTCTTACATTGATATTAGTTCATATTCACCACCTCGAAAAATACCCTAACTTCATGTGTTGCATTTGTATTTCCTGCTTTAGGGTTAAAAATCAATGCTATAGTTTTTGGCCCCTCCCACTCGTGGTGTGTGTGTGTGTGTGTGTGTGTGTGTGTGTGTGTGGTGCGTGTGTGAGTTTCTAAACCCAGAGGCCCAACATCGCAAGACTTCCGGGAAAGCTTGCGAAGCAGACTCTGCAGACCAGATTGGGGTTTGAGAAGTGAAACATTCTTTCTTAGTTGTTAATTTTCTCAAAATCTAAAGGCACAACCTAGATTCGAGCCAAGTAGCTGAACATGTTATTACTCCAACCTCATGAAAGTGACAAACTGACGCGTTTTCTTTTTTCGTCAAGAACAATTTTATATCGAAGGAGTGCCTTTGATTTGATGGCCTGCACATGCGCAGGTCGACCATTACACCCGATGATGTGTTTCTGCGCATGAGCTTAGTCGCCATGACATCACCTACATGCACAATGTTGAATTTCTATTAGAAGCAGTTTCTACATATCTTCATTCTAAACCATCTTTGGTGTTAGTGTGACTAAGTGTGCTCCCTCTTCCCCTCCATCCCATGTGTGGTGTGCAGGGCTGACATATAGTGTTGTGGATGGATAGTGTGAGTGTGGTAAAGTGTGCCCCCTCTACCTGTATGTAGGGCTGCAGTTCAAGGGCAAGTGGATATCCAGCCCGTGGGCCAGGAGAAGTCGGAGCTGTCCAGCGACAGGGGATTGGACGGCAGCCTGACATACACCTTATGTCCCAGGGGGTCCCAGGGGGACCTCTCATACCTGTCATCAGGTCGGAACCATAGACATGACCATAAATGGTAGAAGGGTTCCCACTTGACGCTGAAAGGTCAAAATTGGCTAAATTGTAAACATTTATGAAAACAAAATGTAGCTTTTTGGTCTATATTTAAGGTTAGGCATAGGATTAGCAGTGTAGTTAAGTTTAGGGTTAGGTTTCATATCAAATTTAAAGAAGAGAAATTGTAGAACAACTAGCCTGGGCTAATCTGCCTTTGCAACTTGGCCAGATAGTGACGATCTCGTAGAACTTGTGCCGGGGCACATAGGCCAATATGGTAAGCTTTAGAAGGAATAGCCGAACAGGCATTACAGTAAATAGTAATAATAGTTACCTTTTATTGATTCCTTTTGTCATTTGAACAAGCATCACTATTTATCATTCAAGTAAGTATCAGAAATAAGTACAGTTTGAAGTGGACGACGACCCGCTTATCACCATTACATGTTTCAGTAGATAGCCTAACAGGGCCCTGTTCAGTTACTCTCGGCATCCACCAAAACCAGTTGGGGAAAAAAACAAGAGAAAAACAGGGAAGAACATTGAAGAATTAAGCCAATAAAGGGAGGAATTTATCCTTTTTTGAAAACCTTACAAAATATTTTTGCTACTGAACATGACACAAAATTCCAGCTAAAGTAAGACTGTTGGAGACAGAATGTTAGTTGTTGCGGTTTGTAGTGATTGTAATTGTGCTGTGTATAAAAAAGTGTTCTCACCTGTGTGTGTGTGTGTGGGGCCTAGGAGAAGCTGAGGGTTTGGAGGGGTCCAGGCTCAGCCCCGGGCCGAACGGAAAGGGCTCTGCACCCTCCAGAAGTCCGTCCCCCCGGGTAATAGAACTAGGCAGAGCGAGCATCAGTTCCGTCAGTTCGTGTCCTGAGATGGGCGGACACACGGTGAGAGAGAGAGAGACACACACACACACACACACACCCCCCCCCCGTTTTTTTGGTGGTGGTTATGATGGCGATGAGGTTAGTTTCTGTAGTCGCTCTCTACATGTGATGTTTTAATGTGTTACATTTGAGCTTTTAGGAAAGACAATTTGGATAGACAATTACGTTGTTTTCAGACTGAATTGAATTGAGTACAAGTTCTCTGCTGTTTTTAATTTTAGGAGGATAAAGAACAAGAAAAGGGGTCGACAAAAGGTAAGTTTGGGTTTTAAAAATCAGTTTTCCTTATTTATTTACAGTACTTTACATGTACTGTACTTATTTTCGCAGCAGGTATTTCGATGTGCATGAGATTGTGTTACCATAACTTTGATACCTTCTCCCGTCTAACCCCACCCACACACACACACCACCACCCCCCCCAGGCACGCGTAAAGTGATGAGCAGGCGGCGTGTGTCGTGTCGTGAGCTGAGTCGGCCCGAGTGTGACGGCTGGCTGTGGAAGAAGAGGAAGGAGAGCAGTGTGTTCATGACCCAGAAGTGGCAGCGCTTCTGGTTCGTCCTCAAGGGCCCCTCTCTCTATTGGTACACCAGTCAGCAGGTGAGGTCCTTTGTTTTATTTGTTATAAATATGAACTGTTCTATTAACTGTTTAATTGAATATATTAACTGTTTTATTAGTTAGAACTATGTTACCAGTGCTAACCCAGTTGAGCCCCCCCCCCCCAACACCCCACTCAGCCCCCCTCAAAAAGGGTCAGGGGAAGAAAACTGTTAAACACTTATACACAAACCTACACAATCATGTACGGTGCTTTAATATTCCAGGACTTGATAACTGTTCAGGAGGGTGCATACAGAATTGTGTAGATTGTATGGTATTGTGTAGAACAGGTGGGATTGTCTGTCATGAAGAAAATGGTGAGTCGTGGCAGCTTCATTCATAACATTTCTATCGAAAGGTTTCACTTCACTGAATATACCCCAAGTGAACACGATCTTATAAGTGCATTCATCTTATTGCGTTGATAGACAATGCACATGAATCAGCGTTCTACGCCTCACATCAATGTACAGTAAAAGTGCTTGTGTTAGCCATAAAAGTTCATTTTCATCTGAAGTCCTTGGACAGGCTACAGCATAAAATAGACAATATGCTATTATGTCATATTATTCACTGTATCTCATTGGCAGGTTTATGCACATAATGTGATAGAGGCCCAATAATAACATGGCTCAGATAGTTGCATTTATCACTATGACTGATAGTATTATTGCATTTGGTTGTGGTTGCAAACGGTTCTGTTTTATCTAGCTAAACAGGTTTCCACTGTGCAATGTGATTTGGCATTAGCTGTATGTATTTTATGCCTGGTAATTGTGATAAGCATTGCCTCTTATGAGGCAGTCCTTATCAAAATTACCATGCGCAAAATATGTTCGTAAATATGTTTTTTCAACGTCTTGTGCTCACTGGAATTGCAGTAGCCTGGTTAAAGTGGACTGAACACTCATAGGGTTCATTGTGGAGTAACCAGGCTATCATGGCTGCAGTAGTTGTGTATGATTAACCTATTTCTTTCTTTGTAATCGTCAGGAGGAGAAAGCGGAGGGCCTGGTTAAGATCTCCAGCTACAACATAGAGGGTGCAGGAGAACACAAGAGGAAGTAGTGAGTATTCATGTCGGATGGAGTGTCTAGTTTGATAAGACAAGTTATTTAGGGGACGGCAGGTAGCCTAGTGGTTAGAGCGTTGGGCCAGTAACCGAAAGGTTGCTAGATCGAATCCCCGAGCTGACAAGGTAAAAATCTGTCGTTATGCCCCTGATCAAGGCAGTTAACCCACTGTTCCAAGGTTGTCATTGTAAATAGAATTTGTTCTTAACTGACTTGCCTAGTTAAATAAAATGTAGGATTCACTGTTTGATGGTACCTGACCTACTGGAGTCCCATCTGGGTGTATGAAATCTGCCGCAATGGAATCATCCTAAATTTGAAAGTCCCATCCATCTGACACTCCAGACAGCCGCAAATTAAATATTTTGAATATTATTTTAACCCAGATTTGGACTTAGATTGCAATGCAAGCCCAGTGTAATGTACATCAGCAAAAAAGGGAACTGCTATATACGTATCCAAGAGTGGAGTGTTTCCCCTATATTCATTTAGCTGCCGCTACTCCAAAATATATAATACAAATATATTATTATTTTGTTGAAAATAATTTTCTGAATGGTAAACATTTTCAGTGTATAAGCAATTAAAACCAGATATAAAGTATGTAGTAAAGATAATGGAGCCTCATATCTTTTTTTTAAAGATCATCTGTGAAACTATCACCAAAATAAATTTAGATAGTCAGGGAGAATCTAAAATACCAAAAATGTCATGGCATGGGGCCCACATTGATTTTGTTATGTTTGAGTCACTCGGATAGCATAAGAACATGGCATAAGCCATGGCAAAATGTGGAGAATTGCAGCACATTAGCTTTAAAACAGCTACACTGTCTCTGCAGCAAAGAGTAGGGCCTCTAAAAATGTTGGTCAGAGGCAAACACTGAAATGTCATATCTACCAAAGGTAAAGGGAATCAATTTAGCAGACCTTCTTTCTAATACCATTCTGTCAAAGTGGGAGTAAGTAGTAACATCCCCCATCTCTTATTGTAGGGGTAGCTAGCTAACTAGCTAGCTTAGGGGTAGCTAGCTAGCTAGCTAGCTTAGCGGTAGCTAGCGTAGTCGTAACTTTTTTAATTTTATTCATATTTTTCTATGGGGGGTAGATCAGCTTTAATATTTCAGATATATTGTAGCTTCCATCAATGTAATTGTCTGTATAATTTCCAATCCCCCATTATATTTTTTGTAAATACATTGTACATGTATGTACATGCATTATACATATTTATTTTTTATATATTTTCCTTTATTATGTTCCCTTAAACCTACCACCCCTCCCCTAATTGGAGTAAACTAATGGACAACAACACTTAGGCTTCTACTTCCAGGTTATACATACTATGTATATTTTACGGACACAATATATTTTACAATAGTTATCTTTTTTAAATGTATTTTTTTCCCATCCTTCACTTACCCTCAACCCATCCCATCTATCTCTGAAGACCATCCAGTTTTGATTTCTATTTTTTTCAAATGTGCTGTGATGTTTCACAAAAGGTCTGAACCTTTCTATTTTCGTAGTTTCTACAGGAAGTAAATTTAAAGATCATAATGCTTTTAGCAAAAATGTTTATTATTGATCGATTGACTAAAACTTTTCAAATCACCCAGCAGTAACCCTAACCCTAAACAAATGATCTAATGGTTGTCTCTTCCCAGCAAAATCTGCAGAGCTGGGATGGTTGTATCCCCCATATACCGTGCATATGGAAAGTATTCAGACCCCTTCTCTTTTTCCACATTTTGTTGCGTTACAGCCTTATTCTAATCCTCATCAATCTACACACAATACCCCATAATGACAAAGTGAAAACTGATTTTTATGAAATTTTTGCAATGTATTAAAAAACAGAAATACCTTATTTACATAAGTATTCAGACCATTTTCTATGAGACTTGAAATTGAGCTCAGGTGCGTCCTGTTTCCATTGATCATCCTTGATATGTTTCTACAACTTGATTGTAGTCTACCTGTGGTAAATTCAATTGATTGGACATGATTTGAAAAGGTCCCACAGTTGACAGTGCATGTCAGAGATAAAACCAAGCCATGAGGTCGAAGGAATTGTCCGTAGAGCTCAGAGACAGAACCTGATGGTCACTCTGACAGAGCTCCAGAGTTCCTCTGTGGAGATGGGAGAACCTTCCAGAAGAACAACCATTTCTGCAGCACTACACCAATCAGGCCTTTATGGTAGAGTGGCCAGACGGAAGACACTCCTCAGTAAAGGAACATGACAGCCCGCTTGGAGTTTGCCAAAAGGCACCTAAAGGTCTCCCAGACCATGTGAAACAAGATTCTCTGGTCTGATGAAACCAAGATGGAACTCTTTGGCCAGAATGCCAATCGTCACGTCTGGAGGAAACCTTGCACCATTCCTACGGTGAAGCATAGTAGTGGCAGCATCATGCTATGGGGATGTTTTTCAGCGGCAGAGACTGGGACACTAGTCAGGATTGAGGCAAAGATGAATGGAGCAAAGTTCAGAGAGATCCTTGATGAAAACCTGCTCCAGAGTGATCAGGACCTCAGACTGTGGCGAAGGTTCACCTTCCAACAGGACAACGACCCTAAGCACACAGCCAAGACAACGCAGGAATTGCTTCGGGACAAGTCTCTATGTCCTTGAGTGGCCCAGCCAGAGCCCAAATACAGGTGTGCCAAGCTTGTAGCGTCATACCCAAGAAAACTCAAGGCTGTAATCATTGCCAAAGGTGCTTCAACAAAGTACTGTACTGAGGAAAGGGTCTGAATACTTATGTAAATGTGATATTTCTGTTTTTCTTTTTTTGTAAATTTGCAAACATTTCTAAACCTGTTTTTGCTTTGTCATTATGGGGTATTGTGTGTAGATTAATGAAGGGAAAAAACTTTTGAATCCATTTTAGAATAAGGCTGTAACATAACAAAATGTGAAAAAAGTCAAAGGGTCTGAATACTTTCCGAATGCACTGTAAATAACATTCTATTGGTTGCAAGAATTTTGTATCATAATATAAATTGGAAAATTATAAGTTTTGAATCCGACGTCGTTTTGTGAATCCGACATCGTCCATGTGCCATGGAATCAGTACATCAAAAATCTCTTCCCAACTATTTTGCAATCTATATGGCACAGCTGTCGATTTTTTTTTTTTTTTTGGTCCTTTGGTGCTTTTTTATTTATCACAATTTTCTTTAACCAATTTTGGTCTTTAATGCAGGGCCGACAGACAAGTGCCTTACTATTTCCCCTTTGCACTTGCCTCTTTGATTTTTGTGTTGATGCTGCAATTAGTTGGTTGTAATTTTGGGTAGAGCAGACATTTCCATATAGTTTTGTTAGCTGCATGTGTGAAATAACTCCACCAGTCCTATTTATGATATAATTTACAAAGATTATACCTTTTTTTTAAATGTATTATTATTCCCCAAATATTTTTATTTTTTTATCAATTAGTATATTTGAGTTTAACCATAATATTTGTTGTATTATTTGTTTGTTCTTTTCTGGTGAATTAAACTGACATTACAACCAACTTTCTATGGCTTGTCTTAAAAACGGGGATATTTTGGAGATGATTTCATTTTCAAATAACCGAAAGTGAGTGGTTGTAATCTGAATAATGGGGAAAAGGCCATTCTTGAACATGGGGTGAGACATTCTTACTAATTTGCTAGAGAACCAGTTCGGATTTAAGTATAACTTTTGTATGACTGACGCCTTTAGTGAGAGGTCTAATGTTTTAATATTTAATAATTTCTGCCCTCCAAATTCATAATAATTATATAAATAGGCCCCTTAAATTTTGTCTGGTTTTCCGTTCCAAATAAAATGGAATCTTTTTTGCTAAAAAAAAACAACATTTTGCTAGGTGTAGGCAAGGCCATAAGCAAATAGGTAAACTGGGATATGACTAAAGAGTTAATCAGAGTGATTTTTCCACAAGTATGTTCCTTTCCATGGTAGCAAGATCTTGTCTATTTTTGCGCATTTTCTCTAAAAATGTATTGTAGTGAACGTATTTTTTTTATTTCAAGATATAAATACCGAGTATGTCCACATCACCGTCAGACCATTTTATTGGTAAACAACACAGTAATGTAAAACATTTTTGGGGGGGTGATCCAATACGTAATATAGTACACTCATCATAATTTGGTTGTAATCCAGAGAGGTTAGAAAAAGAATGAGGCTGTGGAGCCGTAACTTAATTATAATTTCTCTCGCTCTCTCTTTCTCTGTCGCTCTCATCTCGCTCTCTCCCTCTGTTTCTATACCTCTCTCCTCTGCCCCATTCCATCTCTCTCGCTCTCCTTCTCCCAGTGTCTTCCAAATGTGCCACCAGCGCTTCCAGACTTTCTTCTTCGCCGCCGAGAACGTCAATGACATGACCAAGTAAGTGTGACAGATTATGAACACACACACACAGTGTGCTAATACACACACGTGTGCGCACACACACATACACACTCGGGATGGGCACGATTAATCGAATATCAAAACAGATGCTAGTATTCGATTGCTTGTGAGAGTATTAATTCTTTAGGAAAAACAAGGCAACAGTAAACATGTCGTCGCCCACAAATGATGTAGCCCCCCCTCCCCCATGCTAACAAGTACATTGGAAAAAACATAGCAAATGCTAGCTAAATGCTCATGAGCGCATGCAAACATTTTATACAGTCTCTGACATAAACCCAACTCATCAAGTTATAAAAGTAACTCAAATGCTACTCACAGTTTGCTGCACGCACAAAACATATATTAGACAGCAAGGCTCTTGATCCAGGAAGGGATTCTCTGCTCTTACTAAGAGAAGCTTGATTTTGCGAGAAGCTTGATTTTGCAAGAAGCTAACCACTTAGCAAGCTATATAACTAGCTACTAAGTTAGCAAACCAAATGCACAACTGCAGAGCATTTAGGACATTTCTGTGAGCTCCAAAAGTATTGGGACAGTGACACATTTCTTGTTGTTTTGGCTCTGTACTCCAGCACTGTGGATTTGAAACGATAAGATGGCGATGAGGTTAAAGTGCAGACTGACAGCTTTAATTTGAAGGTATTTTCATCCATGTCGGGTGTTAGACGCACAAATATCATACCCCCGAGACATGCTAACTTCTCACCATTTCAATAACAGGGGAGGTTAGCATTCTTGAGGGGGGTATGATATTTGTGTCTAACTTTCTCACACATCATTATTCACGGTTCATTGAGGATTATCTGTAATTATTCTAGGATCCACATTAATGTGGATTTAGAAACATATATTCTATTCTTATTTACAATAAAGTTGACTCCAAAATTACACAATACATTAATTACCATTCATTTATATTGGGCACAAAATAATCTGAACACAACCAAAACAAACATAAAATGCAACCAACAAGTTTGTAGAGTCACAAGCTTGATGTAATCATTGCATGCTATGAATATGGGACCAAATACTTAACTTTTTACTACTTTAATAAACATAAGTGCATTTGTCCCAATAATTTTGGTCTCCTAAAATGGGGGGGACTATGTACAAAAAGTGCTGTAATTTCTAAATGGTTCACACCATATGGTTGAAAATACCCTAAAAGCTGACAGGCTAAAGCTGCACTTTAACATCGTTGTCATTGTATCATTTCAAATCCAAAGTGCTAGAGTACAGAGCAAAAACTAAACAAAAAATGTCACTGTCCCAATACTTTTGGAGCTCACTGTATAAGATATCTAGTTGGCTAACATTTACTTGTCAATTCCATACTGTAGCTAGATCACCTGGTGCGTGCTGCAGAACAGTGAGTGACTTAAGGCTCCGGTCTCTTGTCATTGTGCGCTTATGAACATGTGACTGGGGACTACAGGTAAGCTTTATAATAAAAAATTATGTGACGGGTGAAATAATAGAAATTAATGTGACAGGTGAAATGCTTTATCTCCTAACATATTGCACAAGTTGACTGCAGGTATTTACTTAAAAAGTAGCAATAAATATTCATTATTTATAAAAATAAAATGGTTTCAATGCAATTCATGGTATTGAAAAAGCACGCCGTGGCTACTTCCAAATACCCCGGTATACGATATACCTTCCAAGCCTACAACTGAGGATTCCCCATAGAAACGATGATAAAAATGTCCCAGTGATTTGATTTGCATACACTTATAATTCAAATGCGTTGCATTGAAACGATGTAGCATGGCTAAAGAGACGTCTTCTGATTCAGTAGTTTTTTAGGCAAAGAATGGGTGATATTGGTTGGTCGGTCGGTCAGGCAAGGTTGTTTGTCTTATAGGTGTGGCAGACCAGGGGGTTTGGTCAAAACGTTTACACAGATCAGACACGGACAGAGTAGGATTAGCTCGGTTTCAAGGGTGTTTATTTGAACAACAAACCAAAAGAAAAGGTCTCCCCCATGAGACCCTCTCCGGGATACCGTCTTCTGGGCTCCAGGTCTTGCTGTATCCTGTGGGGAACAAAAACTGAACTCCCTCCTTTTACCTCTGGAACCTTCCCCAACTATACGGGGAGTAACCTTTCTTCCCCCAGTCCCTCCTCCCGTGTGCTGCTCTTCTGGCAGCTTTATGGGACCTGTTCAGCTGGTGAGCAATCAGCCCTTGATTACTCACCAACCACAATCAGCCCCAATTAGTCCTGGCCGGCGAGCCCGTTGAGACCTGGCACGTCCAGCAGAGGGAGCCATCGCCTCGTGATGCATCTTAGATAAGCATGCCCCGTTCAAAAAATGCAGAACTAAGAACAGATATAGCCCTTGGTCCACTCCAGATCTGACTGCCCTTGACCAGCACAAAAACATCCTGTGACGCACTGCAATAGCATCGAAAAGTCCCCGCGATATGCAACTGTTCAGGGAAGTTAGGAACCAATACACGCAGTCAGTCAGGAAAGGAAAGGCTAGCTTTTTCAAGCAGAAATTTGCATCCTGTAGCCCTAACTCCAAAATGTTTTGGGACACTGTAAAGTCCATGGAGAACAAGAGCACCTCCTCCCAGCTGCCCACTGCACTGAGGCTAGGTAACACGGTCACCACCGATAAATCCATGATAATCAAACATTTCAATAAGCATTTGTCAACCGCTGGCCATGCCTTCCTCCTGGCTACTCCAACCCCGGCCAACAGCTCCCCCCCCCCCCCCCCCCCCCGCAGCTACTCGCCCAAGCCCCCCCAGCTTCTCCTCCGTCCAAAACCTGGACTCGTACAAATCAGCTGGGCTAGACAATCTGGACCCTCTCTTTCAAAAACTATCCGGCGCCATTGTTGCAACCCCTATTACCAGCCTATTCAACCTCTCTTTCGTATCGTCCGAGATCCCTAAAGATTGCAAAGCTGCCGCGGTCATCCCCCTCTTCAAAGGGGGTGACACCCTAGACCCAAACTGTTACAGACCTATATCCATCCTGCCCTGCCTATCTAAAGTCTTCGAAAGCCAAGTTAATAAACAGATCACTGACCATTTCAAATCCCACCGTACCTTCTCCGTTGTGCAATCCGGTTTCCGAGCCGGTCACGGGTGCACCTCAGCCACGCTCAAGGTTCTAAACGATATCATAACCGCCATCGAGAAAAGACAGTACTGTGCAGCCATCTTCATCAACCTGGCCAAGGCTTTCGACTCTGTCAATCACCGTATTCTTATCGGCAGACTCAATAGCCTTGGTTTTTCTAATGACTGCCTCGCCTGGTTCACCAACTACTTTGCAGACAGAGTTCAGTGTGTCAAATCGGAGGGCATGTTGTCCGGACCTCTGGCAGTCTCTATGGGGGTACCACAGGGTTCAATTCTCGGGCCAACTCTTTTCTCTGTATATATCAATGATGTCGCTCTTGCTGCGGGCGATTCCCTGATCCACCTCTACGCAGACGACACCATTCTGTATACTTCTGGCCGTTCCTTGGAAACTGTGCTAGCAAACCTCCAAACGAGCTTCAATGCCATACAACACTCCTTCCGTGGCCTCCAACTGCTCTTACACGCTAGTAAAACCAAATGTATGCTTTTCAACCGTTCGTTGCCCGCACCTGCCTGCCCGACTAGCATCACCACCCTGGACAGTTCCGACCTAGAATATGTGGACAACTATAAATACCTAGGTGTCTGGTTAGACTGTAAACTCTCCTTCCAGACTCATATTAAACATCTCCAATCCAAAATCAAATCTAGAATCGGCTTTCTATTTCGCAACAAAGCCTCCTTCACTCACGCCGCCAAACTTACCCTCGTAAAACTGACTATCCTACCGATCCTCGACTTCGGCGATGTCATCTACAAAATAGCTTCCATTACTCTACTCAGCAAACTGGATGCAGTCTATCACAGTGCCATCCGTTTTGTTACCAAATCACCTTATACCACCCACCAATGCGACCTGTATGCTCTAGTCGGCTGGCCCTTGCTACATGTTCGTCGCCAGACCCACTGGCTCCAGGTCATCTATAAGTCTATTCTAGGTAAAGCTCCGCCTTATCTCAGTTCACTGGTCACGATAACAACACCCACCCGTAGCACACGTTCCAGCAGGTATATCTCACTGATCATCCCCAAAGCCAACACCTCATTTGGCCGCCTTTCCTTCCAGTTCTCTGCTGCCAATGACTGGAACGAATTGCAAAAATCGCTGAAGTTGGAGACTTTTATTTCCCTCACCAACTTTAAACATCAGCTACCTGAGCTGCTAACCGATCGTGGCAGTTGTACATAGTCCATCTGTAAATTGCCCACCCAATCTACCTACCTCATCCCCATACTGTTTTTATTTTATTTACTTTTCTGCTCTTTTGCACACCAGTATTTCTACTTGCACATCATCATATGCTCATTTATCACTCCAGTGTTCATCTGCTAAATTGTAATTATTCGCTCCTATGGCCTATTTATTGCCTACCTCCTCCTTTTGCACACACTGTATATAGACTTTCTTTTTTTCCTACTGTGTCATTGACTTGTTTATTGTGTTATTGGCTTGTTTACTGTTTACTCCATGTGTAACTCTGTGTTGTTGTCTGTGTCACACTGCTTTGCTTTATCTTGGCCAGGCCGCAGTTCTAAATGAGAACTTGTTCTCAACTAGCCTACCTGGTTAAATAAAAAAAATGTATACTCCGTCTGTCACCGTGCCTCGACGAGTCTCCCCCTGGTGGCTGACCTGCTGCATGCCACATAGGTTCCAACCATGGTCAGTGATGGCTCTTACTTTAGAGAAGGTTATTATATCAGACATGGGCCACGTTAGCCTTGTCCCAGATCTGTTTGTGCTCTCTTTCCAACTCCATTCCTGTCATTGTCACGTGGCACACACATATCAGGGACTAGGCCATAAAGATAAAGATAGAGGCTACCCTATGAGCACAAGAAAGAGGTATTTCAACATGTCGTGCTCACTGGATATGTCACTAGGACTGTGGAGCCGGTGATTGTCAAGCAAATAACTGCAGGTTTCACACGGTAATTGACCGTTAATTAGCATAAACATGTTTAGCATCTCCTGGCTTCCACGCATAGCCTACAAGGCACTGATGCAGACCTTTGGAACATCTCCATTTTAAAAAGTCAAATAAAACCATTATTTATTTTAGACAGTTCTAAGGAAACATGATATGAAGCAAATGTAGTCTATTTCAAATAAAATCACATTTTATTGGTCACATACACATATTTAGCAGATGTTATTGTGGGTGTAGCGAAATGCTTGTGTTCCTAGCTCCAACAGTGCGGTAGGATCTAATAATTCACAACAGTACACACAAATCAAAAATTAAAATAATGGAATTAAGAAATATATAAATATTAGATCGAGTAATGTCGGAGTGGCATTGACTAAAATACAGTACAATAGAATACAGTATATACATATGAGATGAGAAACACACTTCACAAGAACAGAATAGCATACTCTGAGTTGTCCTTATGTTAGGCCCTGATATGGCTATGCCATATGGCTGTGGGCTACACTGGTTCATTTAGCAGACAAGATTTGCTTAGAATTCCATGACATTATTTTATAGTATGAAGAATACAATTGATCATGGGTTAATAAAAGAGAGAGGATATTTTCAGTTAACAAAGAAACGGGTCCCCCTATATGCTTCATTTATAGTTATTTATGCAACTTTAGTTGTGATACAAACGTCGGGCCATTTGTTTTGATGTTTAATATATTTTAAGGCTGCATGATGGGACTCTGATGATTTCAAAAAAGTCGCAAGCTGCACACACTCTTGGCGGCATCCCCCTTGTGTGGCCGTAATGCCCCCTAAAAAAAAATCCATGCCTTTTTGTGGCCATTTTGCCCTTGGGCTGAATATAATAGACTAATTATAATTCGCTTCTCCCGGCTACCGAGCTCTGAAGCACCTCTCACTTACATGGCTCTCTGATGTAGCCAATGCCCGTCATGTGATCAGGTCCTTCTCACAGGCGTTTCAGCTAAGAAGTAGGCTACAAGTGAATGAAGATGGACACATCCGGGACGCAACCGCGCGCGTCCCTCTTATCGAATTCCGAGGCGCATACTAAAGATGTTTTAACAGTCCGTGTTGCCTACTTTACGTCAGGCAACAAGATGAGTAGGCCTAACGAACAGCAATAGTACT
Organism: Salmo salar; assembly: GCF_965601325.2. Taxonomy (NCBI): domain Eukaryota; kingdom Metazoa; phylum Chordata; class Actinopteri; order Salmoniformes; family Salmonidae; genus Salmo; species Salmo salar. Next base: position 8,181,312 of record NC_138299.1, on the reverse strand, counting down.
AGCCTTTGTCAATCTACTATCCCCCATATTACAAAAGTTCACCTATTCTATTGGTCAACTTGTTCTTCTGTGCAATAAATACATTTTCCAAACATACTCTGGGACAATTGTAGGATGTGATAGATCCCAAATTAATAAAACCACTCGCATCAAAAAACCTTTTAAAAGCAATGAGGCTGATCATTTAGCTTAACATTTTGAATGTGCACATGGCAGTAGGCTATAAGAGCGAATGTTCCAAAATGCAATCAATTAGTGGGAAGACATTGTTCTCAAAATTGATGGCAAATGTGATTATGCATGTAATGCTTTATTATAAAGGTGCATTGTTATGGTGGAAATGATCTTCCTCAAACTTGCAGCCTATGTATGCCAGTTAGGGAAAGGGGGATACCTTGTCAGTTGTACAACTGAATGCATTCAACTGAAATGTGTCTTCTGCATTTAACCCAACCCCTCTGAATCAGAGAGGTGCGGAGGGTTGCCTTAATCGACATCCACATCTTCGGCACCCAGGGAACAGTGGGTTAACTGCCTTGCTCAGGGGCAGAACAATAGATTTTTACCTTGTCAGCTCGGGGATTCGATCCCGCAACCTTTTGGTTACTGGTCCAACGCTCCTACCCGCCAGGCTACCTGCCGCACGCCAGGCTCTACACCGGTTATAAAGCGGATTAATGTGCTTAATTTTAAGAAGTTATTTGTCCACTTTAGTTGTGATACAAAACATATAGACTTGTGGGCTTGGATACATGAGGTGTGCGACTATGACTTAAAAAAGTCGCAAAAAGAAGGTATGCATTGTTTCTTGCCTTTCACAAGTGATAGGCTAATATTGTCACCCTTCTTAACTTAATGTTGTCTTTAATGTTGTCTTTACACTAAATAATATACAGTACCAGTCAAAAGTTTGGATACACCTACTCATTCCAGGATTTGTCTTTATTTTTACTATTTTCTACATTGTAGAATAGTATTGAAGACATCAAAACTATGAAATAACACATGGAATGTCAGTGTTCTGCCATGGCCAGCTAGGGGAGCCCGGATCTCAATCCCATTGAGCACGTCTGGGACCTGTTGGATCGGAGGGTGAGGGCTAGGGCCATTCCCCCCAGAAATGTCCGGGAACTTGCAGGTGCCTTGGTGGAAGAGTGGGGTAACATCTCACAGCAAGAATGGGCAAATCTGGTACAGTCCATGAGGAGGAGATGCACTGCAGTACTTAATGCACCTGGTGGCCACACCAGATACTGACTGTTACTTTTGATTTTGACCCCCCCCCCCCCCCCCCCTTTGTTCAGGGACACATTATTAAATTTCTGTTAGTCACACGTCTGTGTAACTTGTTCAGTTTATGTCTCAGTTGTTGAATCTTGTTATGTTCATACAAATATTTACACATGTTAAGTTTGCTGAAAATAAATGCAGTTGACAGTGAGAGGACGTTTCTTTTTTTAGTAGGCCTAGCCTGTAGAATGCTAGAGGCCAATTCTAAACTTTGTTTTCTCATGCAATTGCATAGCATGTAGAAATATTGCTCAACATTAGCTCATGGGCACTCATGATTTTGATTAGATTTTTGATTACATTTGCATTGATGTCAGAGTGATTAGAGTGAACAATAGAGTGCTGAGTACCAGGCAGTTAGCGAGTTTGGTAAGCTACTAATGACCATCAGCAGCATCAGAGCTTGGAGAAGTCTAATTACCGTGACTAAACGGTCACATGGAATTTGACTGCTGTCATGACTCTTGACCGCCGGTGTGGTGGTAATACAGTCACCGTAACAGCCCTGTATGTCACATTAGGTTTTATTGAACAAACTGGAACATTATGATGGTATGGGTTGTTTGATTCCACTTCAACTCCCCTATAATCACTGCTGTGTGACAGAATCAACAATAGATTGAATCTTTCCATTCCACTCACTAAGTCTTGCTCTGAAACATTATACAGCTGTTATCCCTGTCTCTGCCACGGTCTGGTGCTATCGCTCTCTCACGCACACAAGCACACGCTTAAAGCAGAGCCTTTATCTCTCCCGCACAGACCACACATAGTTTGATCACAGGCAGGTAAGGTAAAGCGAGATATGAGTTCTGACTTCTGAGCATATACAATAGTCTTCGCTGCCACCTTCTAGTGGTTTGTTAGTACTACAGAAATAGGCAGAGAATTACATAGGTTGTTTTTGTTCCAGTTTAAAGTAAAGACTTGTGGGCATAAGCTGAATTTTCTTTTCTGAAATGATCCCAGTGGGGTAGTTGGTTGCTTGGAGGAAATTCAAAGTGCATAACTGTACATAAAAACAATGTTTTCCCAGTAGCCTGCTTAGCCTCACAGGCATTCGATCAAAATGTGGTATTTTTCGGAACTCTTCCGTCCGGTGTTTCCTCCTCGTTTCTAATGCGTGCTAATAGCTGCTTGATGGCCCGGTCCGTATTTATAAAGCGTCTCAAAGTAGGAGTGCCGATCTAGAATCAGCTTCCCCCTGTCTGTGTATTCATATTCAATATGATCTAAAAAGCTCCTCTTAATTTTTTTACAATACAAAACATTCAAATACAGTTGAAGTCGGAAGTTTACATACACTTAGGTTGGAGTCATTTAAACTCGTCTTTCAACCACTCCACAAATGTCTTGTTAACAAACTATAGTTTTGGCAAGTTGGTTAGGACATCTACTTTGTGCATGACACAAGTCATTTTTCCAACCATTGTTTACAGGCAGATTATTTCACATATAATTCACTGTATCACAATTCCAGTGGGTCAGAAGTTTACATTCAGTAAGTTGACTGTGCCTTTAAACAGCTTGGAAAATTCCAGAAAATGATGTCATGGCTTTAGAAGCTTCTGATAGGCTAATTGACATCATTTGAGTCAATTGGAGGTGTACCTCTGGATGTATTTCAAGGCCTACCTTCAAACTCAGTCCCTCTTTTCTTGACATCATGGAGAAATCAGCCAAGACCTCAGCCAAAAAATCATAGACCTCCACAAGTCTGGTTCATCCTTGGGAGCAATTTCCAAACGCCTGAAGGAACCACGTTCATCTGTACAAACAATAGTACGCAAGTATAAACACCATGGGACCACGCAGCCGTCATACCGCTCAGGAAGGAGACGCGTTCTGTCTCCTAGAGATGAACGTACTTTGGTGCGAAAAGTGCAAATCAATCCCAGAACAACAGCAAAGGACCTTGTGAAGCTGCTGGAGGAAACAGGTACAAAAGTATCTATAGCCACAGTAAAACGAGTCCTATATCGACATAACCTGAAAGGCTGCTCAGCAAGGAAGAAGCCACCGCTCCAAAACCGCCATGAAAAAGCCAGACTACGGTTTGCAACTGCACATGGGGACAAAGATCATACTTTTTGGAGAAATGTCCTCTGCTCTGATGAAACAAAAATAGAACTATTTGGCCATAATGACCATCGTTATGTTTGGAGGAAAAAGGGGGAGGCTTGCAAGCCGAAGAACACCATCCCAACCGTGAAGCACGGGGGTGGCAGCATCATGTTGTGGGGGTGCTTTGCTGCAGGAGGGACTGGTGTACTTCACAAAATAGATGGTATCATGAGGGAGGAAAAATATGTGGATATATTGAAGCAACATCTCAAGACATCCGTCAGAAAGTTAAAGCTTGGTCGCAAATAGGTCTTCCAAATGGACAATGACCCCAAGCATGCTTCCAAAGTTGTGGCAAAATGGCTTAAGGACAACAAAGTCAAGGTATTGGAGTGACCATCACAAAGCCCTGACCTCAATCCTATAGAAAATTTGTGGGCAGAACTGAAAGTGTGTGCGAGCAAGGAGGCCTACAAACCTGACTCACTTACACCAGCTCTGTCAGGAGGAATGGGCCAAAATTCACCCAACTTATTGTGGGAAGCTTGTGGAAGGCTACCTGAAACGTTTGACCCAAGTTAAACAATTTAAAGGCAATGCTACCAAATACTAATTGACTGTATGTAAACTTCTGACCCATTGGGAATCTGATGAAATAAATAAAAGCTGAAATAAATCATTCTCTCACTTATTATTCTGACATTTCACATTCTTAAGATAAAGTGGTGATCCTAACTGACCTAAGAGGGAATTTTTGTAGGATTAAATGTCTGGAACTGTGAAAAACTGAGTTTAAATGTATTTGGCTAAGGTCTATGGAAACCTCCGACTTCAACTGTACAAACGACAACATACAGACACACTCAAGCATACACAACATCAACCCTGCCCAGATGCACCTGCTCACACCCCCATCTCCAGCACCGCATCACTCTACGCCACTTGGCCTCAAACTGCACCATTTCGTTTCTCTCCGCCGGCCACACACACACAGCATTTAGATAATAAAGCATTTGACATTTCCATCTAGATCAGTACTCCTAATAGCTTTATGAATACAAGCCCTGGAGTGAATGCTGTCTCTTCCTCTGCAGGTGGATCAACTGTCTGATTTCAGCCATCCAAAAACACAAGAAGTTCCACAAAGGGCCACCGGACAGCGAAGAGGGTAGGAGAAGCTTTACATGAAATCTTGAGATTTTGATTGGATGAAGATATGTATTTTGTCACCATTTTCCATCTTACAGTTGTCCCTGACAGTAGCCAAATCCAGCCTACTACTGGACTAGTTTAAATGGAGATTCTCCATTGTGCATGATTTTGCTTATCTGTGTCTGGGTAACCAAACTAATGTGTTTTAAAAAAAAATAGTTATTTATATATGTATGTAGATAGATTAGATACAGTTGAAGTCGTAAGTTTACATACACCTTAGCCAAATACATTTAAACTCAGTTTTTAACAATTCCTGACATTGAATCCTAGTAAAAATTCCCTGTATTAGTTCAGTTAGGATCACCACTTTATTTTAAGAATGTGATATGTCAGAATAATAGTTGAGAGAATGATGTATTTCAGCTTTTATTTATTTCATCACATTCCCAGTGGGTCAGAAGTTCACATACACTCAATTAGTATTTGGTAGCATTGCCTTTAAATTGTTTAACTTGGGTCAAGTGTTTCGGGTAGCCTTCCACAAGCTTCCCACAATAAGTTGGGTGAATTTTGGCCCATTCCTCCTGACAGAGCTGGTATAACTGAGTCAGGTTTGTAGGCCTCCTTGCCCGCACACGCTTTTTCAGTTCTGCCCACAAATTTTCTATAGGATTGAGGTCAGGGCTTTGTGATGGCCACTCCAATACCTTGACTTTGTTGTCCTTAAGCCATTTTGCCACAACTTTGGAAGTATGCTTAGGGTCATTGTCCGTTTGGAAGACCCATTTGCGACCAAGCTTTGACTTCTTGACTGATGTCTTGAGATGTTGCTTCAATATATCCACATCATTTTCCTTCCTCATGATGCCGTCTATTTTGTGAAGTGCACCAGTCCCTCCTGCAGTAAAGCACCCCCACAACATGATGCTTTACGGTTGGGATGGTGTTCTTCGGCTTCCACCCTCCCCCTTTTTCCTCCAAACATAACGATGGTCATTATGGCCAAATAGTTATATTTTTGTTTCATCAGAGCAGAGGACATTTCTCCAAAAAGTATGATCTTTGTCCCCATGTACAGTTGCAAACCGTAGTCTGGCTTTTTATGGCGGTTTTGGAGCAGTGGCTTCTTCCTTGCTAAGCCTCCTTTCAGGTTATGTCGATATAGGACTCGTTTTACTGTGGCTATTGATACTTTTGTACCGGTTTCCTCCAGCATCTTCACAAGGTCCTTTGCTGTTGTTCTGGGATTGATATGCACTTTTCGCACCAAAGAACGCGTCTCCTTCCTGAGCGGTATGACGGCTGCGTGGTCCCATGGTGTTTATACTTGCGTACTATTGTTTGTACAGATGAACGTGGTACCTTCAGGCATTTGGAAATTGCTCCCAAGGATGAACCAGACTTGTGGAGGTCTACAAATGTTTGGCTGATTTCTTTTGATTTTCCCATTATGTCAAGCAAGAGGCACTGAGTTTGAAGGTAGGCCTTGAAATACATCCAGAGGTACACCTCCAATTGACTCAAATTATGTCAATTAGCCTATCAGAAGCTTCTAAAGCCATGACATCATTTTCTGGAATTTTCCAAGCTGTTTAAAGACACAGTCAACTTACTGTACGTAAACTTCTGACCCACTGGAATTGTTATACAGTGAATTTTAAGTGAAATAATCTGTCTGTAAACAATGGTTGGAAAAATTACTTGTCATGCACAAAGTAGATGTCCTAACCGACTTGCCAAAACTATAGTTTGTTAACACGACATTTGTGGAGTGGTTGAAAAATGAGTTTTAATGACTCCAACCTAAGTGTATGTAAACTTCCGAGTTCAGCTGTATATATATATAATCAAATGTTATTTGTCACGTGCTGAATACAACAGGTGTAGACCTTAGTGTGAAAAGTTTACTTACAAGCGCTTAACCAACAATGAAGTTTTAAAGAGTTTTCTTTTTACTAAATAAACTAAAGTAGAAAAATGCAATAATAATAATACTTTATTATTATTAACAACACAAAATGACAATAATGGTACAACAATCGGTCCTGGTACCGAGTCAATGTGCCGGGGTACAGGTTAGTCGAGGTAATTTCTACATTTAGGTAGGGGTAAAGTGACTATGCATAGATAATAAACAGTTAGTAGCAGCAGTGTAAAAACAAAGTGGGGTGGTGTGTCAATGCAAGTAGTCCGGGTGGCCATTTGATTAATTGTTCAGCAGCTTTGTGGCTTGGAGCCTGTTAAGGAGCCTTTTAGACCTAGACTTGGTTCTCCGGTACCGCTTGCCGTGCGGTAGGAGAGAGAAAACAGTCACTGACTTTGGGCCTTCTTCTGACACTGCCTAGTATATAGGTCCTGGATGGCAGGAAGCTTGGCCCCAGTGATGTACTGGGCTGTATGCACTACCCTCTGTAGCGCCTTACGGTCGAATGTCGAGCAGTTGCCATAGCAGGTGGTGATGCAACCGGCCATGATGCTCTCAATGGTGCAGCTGTAGAACTGTTTGAGGATCTAGGGACCCATGCCAAATCTTTTCAGTCTCCTGTGTGGGAAAAAGTGTTGTCGTGCCCTCTTCACGACTTTCTTGGTGTGTTTGGACCATGATAGTTTGTTGGTGATGTGGACACCAAGGAACACCCGCTGTACTACAGCCCTGTTGATGTGAATGGGGGTGTGTTCGGCCCTTCATTTCCTGTGGTCCACTGTCAGCTCCTTTGTCTTGCTAATGTTGAGGGAGAGGTTGTTGTCCTGGCACCACACTGCTAGCCCTCTGACCTCCTCCCTATAGGTTGTCTCATCGTTGTCTGTTATAAAAAAAAAATACATATATGAAATAAAAATAATAAATATACACAGTAGCAGTCAAAAGGGTTAAACAAAAGTGTTAAACAAATCTACATTTATTTGATATTTGAGATTCTTCAAAGTAGCCACCCTTTGCCTTGACAGCTTTGCAGACTGTGCATTTTCATTTTTTTCATTTTTAATACGTACATTTGAAATATGTTCTAAAAACCTGTTTTTGCTTTGTCATTATAGGGTATTGTGTGTCGATATATTTTTTCAAATCCATTTTAGAGTATGGCAGTAACATAACAAAATGTGGAAAAAGTCAAGGGGTCTGAATACTTTCCGAATGCACCGTATATATTAATAATAATGTATGCCATTTAGCTGACAGTTTTTATCCAAAGCCACTAACAGTCGTGTGTGCATACATTGTTTCCCGTATAGGTGTCCCCAGCGGGAATCGAACCCACGTGGACAAGTGGAAATAATAATGCTAAGGTTGATTTTTGTCTTTGTGGACAGAGTGTTACAGTGAGACAGAGTCAGAAGATGAGGGGTCTTCTCCTTCTCCACACAGAAATAAGATCTACACGGTGAGGAGAACCACACACATACACACAAACGCATGCATTGTTTCTGTCTTTTTGTGTTTTGATGTCAGTCTTATTCTGCACTGTACTATTCTTTTTTTATTTGATTGTTTATTGCTGCACTTGTCTCTTGTTACTTGCCAGGCCATCATCGTACCGGTAAAATAACAATTTGTTCTTAACCGACTCAGTTTTTTCTCGTCAGATGACATGCTCAGGAAGAACTCTTGACTCTAGTAATGTCTCTTTCTGCTCTCGTTCTCTCTCCCTCTTTCGCTCCCTCTAACCCTTTCCCACCTCTCTACCTCTCTCTCCGTCCTTCCCTACATCCACTCATAAAAAAATCAAGTGATGTTCCATATAAATCTAATGTGTTGTGTTTGATGGACACCAGAAAACTCTGTCCAACACACTGCCTCGGGCCAGGAAGGACAAGGACAAGGGAAAGGACAAGGGAAAGGACAGGGGCAAGGACAAAGATAAGAAGGACAAGATGCACGTACCTGGTCCACCCACAGGGCGCAGCAGAAGCCCAGGTACTGTATGGTAGAGTGCAGCACTTCTGTTTCACCACAAGGTGGAATAAGAGAGTCGTATTGGCCTATAGGGGGTTCCATTGATGGATCCGGTTTAATTTCTACCAGATGGCCCCAATGTTCTGGGGGTTTCGCCAGCTTCATCATGGCTGTTGTCTGCCTGTCTCTCCCCAGTGTCTTCAAATTGTGCCACCAGCGATTCTAGAATGTGTTTATTTGTCTGCCTCCTTTGTGTCATGATATCTAATCAGCCCCCCCTCCTTCTCAATAAGTTGTATTGGTGTCGAAAGCATGAAAAGATACAATGCCAAAAGTGAATTACAACAACATATTCTCTCGCTCTCTCTCGCTCAGTGCATGCTAGGAGTGTTTTGTAGTTGACAGGTGGTGTGGAGGGCTCTGTCCTTCCTTATTTTCTTGATTCTTTCCATGGTCATTTCTTTAATGACCACTGCCGTCACCTGCAGTGGCGGAAACATTGGTGGGTTAACACACTGTTAGTTTAGCGTACCCACAGTTTTTTTCCCCCCAAAGTTAGGCAGGAAGAGGATGGAATTTTAGTTTCCTGGGGTTTTGAATGGTGTGGTGTGCGCGATGGCCTCGCGGCCTAGCACGGAGGAAACACTGTCATTACGGCATGGAATCAGGTGTGTTCCTGAGGATGGAGTTAAGGTGGATAAGGTTCTGCTCACGGTCGGTGAACAGGTAGGAACTGAATTTATACATTCCGCATCCAGAATGAACAAAGCTGTGGTTGTGTTCATGAAAAGAGTACATTTGGTGGGTAGGCTGATTGCTAGTGGAATATTTGTAAGGGATGTGTTGGTGCCAATTTCACTCCTTCGACTAGGGGGGTAGTTGCGAATCTGCTAATGTTTATTACAGATTATCTAATCCTGAAAAAGATGAGTTGGTTTGGTAAGTTTGCTAGCGGTTTTCATGTACTGTCGGCAGGTTTTCAGGCAGATGCCGTCAAGCATGCTGTTTTGTTTTCCGGAGGCAAGTGTTCATGTTTCTGAATAAAAATGAGCAACAGTTAAATGTGAATTTTAAAGTGAGGCATGGAGAGGGGCTCTACGCGGGGTTTGCCAGCACAGATAGTCTGCGGTGCTTTAAGTGTGGAGATTTGGGGGCATAAGAGCTTTGCGTGCCCACATAAAGGCCGTAGACAAGGTGAGTGTACAAGCGCCAGTGGGGAAAATTGAGGTCAACATGTAGGGGTCCTTGAGATGCAGAGGCTGGGCCTAGTCATGCTATAGATTGTGGTGTGGTGTAGATGAGGCTGGGTCTAGTCAGGCTATAGATTGTGGTGTGGTGTAGATGAGGCTGGGTCTAGTCATGCTATAGATTGTGGTGTGGTGTAGATGAGGCTGGGTCTAGTCAGGCTATAGATTGTGGTGTGGTGTAGATGAGGCTGGGTCTAGTCAGGCTATAGATTGTGGTGTGGTGTATCTGAGGCTTGGTCTAGTCATGCTATGGATGGTGGTGTAGATGAGGCTGGGCCTAGTCAGGTTATACTAGTGGATGAGGAGAGTATAGTGGGGAAGGGCATGCGACTAGGGGCGGTGGAGGAGGGTGTCAAGCGGTGGAGAAGAAAGGTGGGAGTGGAGACCCTGGTGTGGTCAATGGCACTAAGGAACCTTTGCCTGGTGCTGGGGTGGAGGCCCCGACGAGAGAAAGGGCAGGTGGTCAAGATGGGAGATGAGGAGGAGGAGGAAGAAGGTGAGTCTGAGGAAGAGGAAGATGACGAAGAGGAGGCTTTCTTTTCAGACTCCTCCTCAATGGGTACGGAGTTGACAGCCATTCAGGCAGAGGGGTCAAAGTACCCAGTGAAGGAACTGTCAAGGTTCATGAATGAGACTAAAGGGAAAAAGGTTAATCTTGAAGCTTTTTTTGCGATCCGGGAAAGTTTGTAAGATCAGTACAACACGCTATGAAAAATGAGGGGCATGGTGTCCTCTCACCCAGGAAACGTTTTAGGTTGAGGAAGTGGGTCACAACTGTGCTTAAGGGTCTACCTTTAGATGCTGTTGAGATAAATGTTTTTTTTCTTGCACCGGGGCTTTTTGAGCTTTGCTATTGGCCTCTTTCTTTGCTGGCTTTTCTCCCACTTCATATGGAGACTCTTCGGGTAGGCTCGCTTTATATAAATGGCACCACAGATGCGGGAAAGAGGAGTCTGTTGGGTGAATATGTAAAACAAACAAAAAAGTACAAGTGTTGGTTCTGCAGGAGACTTATAGTGATGTGGTGAATGAAATCGATTGGGGGCTCTGGTGGAAAGGGTCAAGTGTACTGAGCCATGGAACAAATGGTGGTAGTTCTTTTTGCACCGGGTCTGGCTGTAAAAATGTGCTCCTCCAATGGAGGTGTGTAGGGGTAGACTGCTTGTAGTAAAAGCAGAAATTAACAACAGGGGTTTTGTCCTTATTAATGTGTATGCACTTAACACAGAGAGAGAGAGGGGGCGTCTGTTTGGGTATCTTAGACAGGAACTCTCACAGGTAGCGCCTGAGGAGATGCTGGTGGTTGGCGGGGACTGGAACTTTTACGAAAGATAGAAATGGGGTGGAGCCTCCTTCAGCCTCAGTGGGGGTGTTAAGGGACATCATTAAGCAGTTTGACCTAGTGGATGTTTGGAGAACTAGACATCCCAACACAAGCCAGTATACATGGGTGAAGGTTTTTGGGGCTAGGGTGAGTGCAGCCCGACTTGATCGCTTTTACATGTCCAGGAATCAGAGCAATAGGCTGTTGGACGCTACCATTCTCCCGGTGGGGTTTTTGGATCACCACATAACCATGGCTCGGCTGTCTATTTCACCAGGGCCTCGGCAGGTATCCTATTGGAAGTTTAATGTAAAGCTCTTACAAGATGCCACTTTTTGCTCGGGTTTCCAGATTTTTCGGGGAACGGTGGGGGCAGCGAAAAGAGGAGTGAGTCAATGGTGGGATGTGGGAAAAGTCAAAATTCAGCTTTTCTGTCAACAGTATTCAGCTCTCTCATCTTCAGAGGCTAGGAGAGTATTGGGGGAACTCGAGTGTAGTATCAGTGAAGTGGAGGTAGAGCTGGTGGGGCAAGGCAATGTAGGCCTCCAGGCTAATTTAGCTGAATTATGTAGGTACCTAGGCAGTTTTTTCCAGGTTAAAGCAAAGGTAGTAAGAGCTAGCTTCTCCATGCTCAAGTAGATGGATGCTCCCAGCTCCTACTTCTTTGGTTTGAAAAGACAGAGCGGGGAAGCCAAGGGTATGCATTGTCTGCGGATGTCGGATGGGCGGGTGACCTCTGCTGTAGGAGATGCGGGAGCGGACTGTGGAGTTTTATATCGTTCTATAGGGCAGAACTGTGTCATCCTATGTGTGCTCAGGTTTTGTTTGCAGAACTCCCTAAGATCTCTCTGGCACAGAGGGATGAAATTGACATTCCCCTGTTGTCCCATGAACTGACAGAGCCCAGTTGTTGTCCCCCAGCCGTGCACTGGGGGTTGATGGACTCACAGTGGAGTTTTATAAAAAAGTCTGGGGAATAATTGGACTGGACTTCTTTTGCGTGTTGCGTGGGTGTTCTTTTGCGTGGGATTTGCAGTGGGGTTGTGCAAGGGCTTTAACATTTTGGGGGTGTACCTGAGCTCGGAGAGGTGGGTCAAGAAGAACTGGGAGGGGCTGTCAACAGGCAGTGGTGTCAAGACTGGCCAGGTGGAGGTGGCTCCTGTCCCAAGTGTCATATAGGGGGGAGGGTGCTGATAATCAACAACCTGGTGGCATCTTCCCTGTGGCATAAACTGGCTGTCCTCAATTCCCTCGCCGCAGACCTGCAACGCAAGCTGGTGGATTTTTTTCTGGTTGGGCCATCACTGGCTGAGGGCCGCAGTGTTGTACATGTCCGTCCACGAAGGACGACAGGGCCTGGTGGAACTGGAGAGCAGGGTGGCTGCATTCCGACTAAAGGCGACACAGAGACTGCTGTACCATACTGATGTTGGCTGGAGGGAACCACCATGCATGCTGCTGAGGAGAGCTGGCGGATTAGGGTTGGACCAGCAGGAGAGGCTGACTACAGCAGGTCTCTGATTTTTACTCTGCGGTGCTGAGGGCCTGGCAGCTGCTAAGGCCCACACTAGAAGGGGGTGTGGGGCCTGTGCTGTGGGTGTGGGAGGGGCCTATCTTCCACAGTCCTGCGATCCTTTTGAGATCGGTTCAATTGGCTACCCTGCAGAAGATACTGATGGCAGCAGCGGGTTTACTAAGGCTGGGTGACCTGTGGCTGCTTGGGTAGGAGGGGTGGAAAACCACGGAAGTCCTGGCACAACAAACAGGACTAACATCTCTTAGGCTGCTGGAGGGATTCCTGGGGGAGGTCCAGGAGGCACTGTCTGAGCCGGTAAGGGGGGTGTTGGAGCTGCCGGGGGGGGGGGCACCAATGTTTCCGCCACTGCAGGTGACGGCAGAGACTGGGGACTGGCAAGGGGGTATGGAGGACTTGGACTTTAACACTCCGAGCCTGGGGGAGTTTGTCTTTGTGAGAGGTTGGGGGTGGAGTTCACTGTCGGGATGTTTATAATGGGGTACATGTATTTGAATAAAGAAAAGGCCAAATGTGTGTTGTTGAATTTTCTGTTTGCTCTGGCAAATTTGGCTATTTGGCTAACAAGGAGGAACAGGGTCAAAGGCGGGGCGATAACAGACCCTTTACTATTATTTAATGAGTTCTATAAAATGATTTTAAAAAGTGTGTCGGGGAAGCCATCTGTATAGCTGGGGAAGATGGGTTGGATATACGATTGTAGAAGTGGTGAGGTTTTGGATATAGTGATGTGTGATTTTGTTTGGTATCGTGAGGTAGAGGGCAAGGTGAGTATGCAGCACAGGGGATATTTGTTTTTTTAAAGAGGGGTGGAGGGTGGAGTGGTGCAGTTTTAATGAAATGAGGATGTATCATTAAAGAAAGACAAAAAGTCTCTCTCTCTCTGTACATCTCTCTCCCCCCCCCCCCTTCTCTCTACTCCCATTCCCCCCTCCCACCAGGAGCTCCGGAGGATGAGATGGGCGTGCTGTTCCACCGACTGAATGAGGGCGGCGTGTCCCTGATCGGCAGCGACAAGCTCACAACTCACGACCACTTCCGCAAGTCCTTCATCCGGCGCAACAAGAACCCGGTCATCAACGAGAAGGCCCACGCGCTCCGCGTGCTGCAGAGCACCCTCAAGGTTCGGGTCGACCCTCAGAGCTCAGAGCCTCTTCAGCTAAGCAGTGTCCGCTGGACTTGACCTACATCGCTACTTATGTGTACTCCTTATTTGAACGCTTTTGTATAAGTGCCCTATGTGGGATTATATCCACAAGTAGTCTCACTTTTGACCGTATGCTCTTAATGTTGTCTTCATTTGTTCTCTTTCATACAATCGAGCGTTCACTCCACGTAGTGTGGCCTTCGATCTATGTTGTTTTCTAAATTGGGTTGTCTTTGAAAGATCTCTTTCCACAAGTGGTTTTCCCCATGACCTAGAATGTTGTGAAAGGAACAGTTATAGCAGCAGGAAAAACTCATGGCCCCAGTTCACGTAGCCAGGGGAAACTCCTGACCCTAGTTTTATAGTGTACTAATAAAAACATTTCATTTACTATTATGATGCAAAAATGTGAATGACCCCATCTGTTCTGAATGTGCTTCTAGGATAAAGAGGCGGAGCTCCAAGTCATTAACAAGGTCCTGGAGGACTCTGATCTGACGTCACAAAAGTACCGCCAGTGGAAAGAACATAACGAAGACCTTCACCTGGTGATCGAGAAACTGGCTGTCCAACGGGCTAAAGCTGTTGCCAAGGCAAGGGCGGGGCATAAAGAGGACCAGGACACCCCCCCCGAAGCATCGCCCGGGAAGCAGGTCGCTGTGGAGACGGGGGGTGTGTGTGGACTGAGCCTTAGTGACGGGGAGATGCTGGTGGATGCGGAGCCGTTGTTGTCAAGCCCGGTGAAGAATGCGGGTGACTTGGATGTAGAGCCACAGTCGGAACACTCATCGACTGCTGAGAGCAGCACAGACAAACAGAGCAGCAACACAGCCGACGTAGCTAGTCAAGCTAGCCCAGATAATTACTTTTACATATGAGACACCAATGGACTGATCTGATGATGGTCTTTCTAGTTTTCATCAGTGATTATTATAAGGGCCTGGTGTTTTTCCCAACCATATGACCTAAGCAGGGAAAAACTCATGACTCTAGTTACAGCTGTGATGCGTTCCAGGAGATTTTTCTGCTCAGTAAAAAGTGCTCAGTAAAAAGTGTGGCCCCTCAGGATTTTTGCTTGGTTTATGTTGATATAGGAAAGACGGCTTTGTCTATCCAAACCTGAATTCGGTATTCATATAACAAAAAAAATAACAATTTTGCCAAGTATCACTCTATTGATAGATATATACTGTATTCATGGGATATTATGGGCTGTCTTAGTTTTCTACTATTGCATTATTATTGCAGATTTTAAAGGAGATTTTACAGGTAAATTATATCTGTATGTGCTTTATGCCTGTTATGTACATAGAATTTTAAATGTCATGTAACAAGATGTATTGGCATTTTTAAACTTAGATTGTATGTATTTTTGCACAGAATAAGGTCCGATCTTGCCACGTTATGAAAATTGTTATTATAGATCAAAGACATTTATTCATTTTAATCTGAGGTTAACATTGAAGACTGTTCCAAGATGTGTTCCCAAGTGTGTGTGCATACGTGCTTGTTTTCAGCTGGGTTTGTCCAATGCATCTTGAATACACTGATGGTACAAAACATTAGGAACACCTTCCTACTATTGAGTTGCACCCCCCTTTTGCCCTCATAACAGCCTCAATTCTTCGGCATGGACTTTACAAGGTGTCGAAAGCTGGCCCGTGTTGACTCCAATGCTTCCCACAGTTGTCAAGTTGGCTGGATGTCTTTTGAGTGCTGGACCATTCTTGATACACACTGGGAAACTGTTGGGTGTGAAAACCCCAGCAGCATTGCTGTTCTTGACACACTCGAACCGGTGTGCCTGGCACCTACTACCATACCCTGTTCAAAGACACTTAAATATTTTGCGCATTCACCCTCTGAATGGCACACATACACAATCCATGTCTCAATTGTCTTGAGGCTTAAAAATCCTTCTTTACCCTGTTTCCTCCCCTTCATCTGAAGTGTATTTAACAAGTGACATCAATAAGGGATCATAGCTTTCACCTGGATTCACCTGATCAGTCCATGTCCTAATGTTTTGTACACTCAGTGTAAATTGATTCAATATATTCTGATTGAGCAATAGTGATCCTCACTGGTGACTGAGCAAGCGAATGCTGTAAAGAACAAATGATGAATGCATACATTTGCTAAAAGTTTAATGATGTCATTCAAGTAGCCATTGTCCTACACTCTTAGAACAAAAGGGTTATTTTGCTGTCTCCATAGGAGAACCCATTTTGGTTCCAGGGAGAAAGAACCCTTTTTGGTTTCAGGTAGAACCCTTTTGGGTTCCATGTAGAACCCTCTGTGGAAAAGGTTCTACATTGATCCAAAAACAGTTCTACCTGTAACCAAAAAGGGTTCTTCAAAGGGTCAAAGACCATCTTCAGTCCATCTACATGCACAGTTACTCGTACACCTCTGTGTCCTGCTTGTTCTTCAGCTGTGAGGAGGTACAGGAGGGATGTCTCGGCCGAATCTTGAAGCTGAGCATCAGCGCCATTCCACCCAGCACCTGTACACATCCCCCCACCCAGACAAGGAGACCGACCCGGTCGGGTGCAGAGTAAGCTTGGGGCAGCCTATGATGAGGTCTGTGGGGGGGGTGTCTGCTCCAGCTGTGTGTGTTGTGATGTCCTATGTGATGATGAAACTGTCAATAAAATGGCATTACAATTATTGATGAAGTTTGTATTGATATTTGTCTTGTGGAAACTGGGACTTTTATTTTGCATTCACTGCTGAAAAAAGTGCTGAGAAAAGTGTTGACAAGGTTGTGGTAAAACTCTCAAATTGTATTTGTCACATTCTTTGTAAACGACAGGTGTAGACTAACAGTGGACAGCTTACTTATGGCCTCTTCCCAACAATGCAGAAAAAAATAAGGTAATACCATGAGGAATAAATACACAATGAGTAACTTGGCTGTATAGGCAGGGTATTTGCTAAGAATTTGCATGATAACAGAGGGCACCTACTGATAATTACTTTGGAAATCAACACAATTGGGAACAACATTGTTACCTCTAGTATCAAATGGTGCCTACTTGTTTTTGGTAATGAACCTCAAACAAACAAGCAGTTAATAGGTTGTTGCTGTATACAATATTACCATGTAATTTATCAGTAAATATATTGAACTGAATATCACCGTATCATGAAAAGTGTTGGTCCCATGTTTCATGAGCTGAAATAAAAGATCCCAGAAATTTTACATACACACAAAAATCTGAATTCTCTCAAATTGTGTGCACAAATGTGTTTACATCCCTTTAAGTGAGCATTTTATCCTTTGCCAAGATAATCCATCCACCTGACCAGTATTGCATATCAAGAAGCTGATTAAACATGATCATTGCACAGGTGCACCTTGTGCTGGGGACAATAAAATGCCACTCTAAAATGTGCAGTTTTGTCACAATGCCACAGATGTCTTTTTAAGTTTTGTGGGAGCATGGAAATGGCATGCTGACTGCAGGAATGTCCACCAGAGCTGTTTCCATAGAATTTAATGTTCATTCCTCTACCATAAGTCTCCAATGTCGTTTTAGAGAATTTGGCAGTACGTCCAACTGGCCTCACAACCGTAGACCACGTGTAAAGACCTTCACGTATGGGTTCTTCATCTGTGGGATCGTCTGAGACCAGCCACCCGGACAGCTGAGGAAACAGGAGTATTTCTGTCTGTAATAAAGCCCCTTTGTGGGGAAGACCTAACCCAGGCCCACCCATGGCTGTGCCCCTGCCCAGTCATGTGAAATCCATAGATTAGGGCCTATTGAATTTATTTCAATTGACTGATTTCCTTACATGAACTGTATATTTTTGTTCAGTATACATTTCTGTGCTGTAAGAGAATTTATCACTGACGGGTTTGAATATTGTTTAGTTCCCTACGTTTCCTGCTCAAATAGTTCTCTAAGACACTCGCTGCCATGCAGTGGTGTAGTCCAGGGTTTTCCAACTTTGTTCTGGTACCCCCCTGGGTGCATGTTTACATTTTTTTCCCTGGCACTACACAGCTGATTAAAAAAAAATCTAAGCTTGATGATGAGTTGGTTATTTGAATCGGCTGTTGGGGCAAAAACCGAAACGTGGCCCCAGGAAAGTTTCTAAAATGCTCAGCGGTTTCATAGACAGAGATAGAAATATCCATTCTAAATTTAGAAAGAGGTTAAATAATAGATGCAACAACTATCATGGGTTGCTAATATGACTAGGATAATGCATTTGGCTGCAAGACAATGAAAGAGAGTTCATTTGAAAACCAAAAGAACCGAATAGCCATATGAGGAAGTCTTTCAAATAATCGCCTTAGTGTTTCTATGGTGGGATTTTGGCTATAGTCTACTTTGCAGCAAGGTAAGGCATGCCTCATAATATGAAGTAAAACATCCAGGTTTCAAACAATTAAGAAACAGGACAAATATAGTGATGATAATGATAGACCTAACCATCTTCTGGTAGATGGAAAGGCTTTCAAAAACGTTCTGAATTAAATATTAATTAGCTACAAAATAGCATATGCCTTCCTGGCAGAATGATATCATGATTATTTGCATCAATCTTTGGCCACTTGTTTTGCAAACTCCATCTCGTGCATAGCCGCGGGAAGTAGAGGTGCTGAGGGTGCTGCAGCACCCCCTGAAAAATCAAATATAATTTTTTTTAAATGTAAATGCTCATGTGTGCTACACAAACAACAGCTGTAGGTGCCTGCACAGGTGAATTAAAGGGTAACTACACAAAAAAATCTAGTAAATGTATTGGATTCTTCCCAGACCTCAAAAGTGGTCTCCCTGATGTGGTTTAACTTTGAGAGCGAAAACCTGAACAATTTAGAAAATCAGAAACCTGTGGATTTCTGACTCAGTTGACAGCTTCATTTATCTATCTCAATAATAGGCCCACTATTAGCCAATTTGCACAGTATAGATTAGGTTGGCTTGACTGTGAAAGACTGTGTTATAGAATTTTTAACATGGGGCGCCTTTCCTTCGCCGGGTGGGCCGTTTGGAAAATTGTTGGCAAAATTAGAGTATACCCACTTCTCCAGGCACCGCTACACCACTGCTGTGATGGTTACCTCCCCGACAAAAACTTGTAAATGTCATTGGACAGGACGGGTGCCAGTGTGTGTGTGTATGAATTTTGATGAGCAATGTGTTTGGGGTTTTATTGGCACTTCTTCCTCATTGTGTGAATTGGCAAAAGGATCTTTGTGCTGGGCCAAGAACACAAATATTAAGATAAAGGTGGTAGCACATATCTTTACAAACCCACCCGTTCCATGTGTCTAAAGACACTTAAACATATTTCATTAATAATTACCCTCTTTGCAGGTTTCAAAACAGGATGTCCGTATAGGGCTCAATTAACTAGGCTACAATACTTCACAGCCTGTTGAAAGTTAGCCTATAATTAGCTTTCTTTATCGTTAGTCCCTGAAGGTAGCTTGTGCTTAGAGGATTACATAGCATTTAAACTATACAAGCGGCACTCGCCTAGCCATGCTAGCCTCGCCATCATGCGGGTACCAAGCAAGCTAAGTAGTGCTACATATCAACAGCCAGTCCAGTAGGGATTGGAAGTTATGGTGAGCTTTGATTGGTCACTTGCGATATTGCGGAGGATTTGAATACAGTTCTGCTTTCCCCAACTTTAGTCCTGCCCTGTTCAGCTCCCTCGCTCATGCTCGCATCGCTCAATGGGCCCGCCCACTCCGTTTCTCTCACTTTCCTTCCGTTGAAAGTGAATGGCTTCCGATGTTTCACCGTGCATTGGCACTTCCTAGTGTAAATGGCCCGTTACACAGCAGGACCTGTAAACATAAAGCATCTCAGAGTAGGAGTACTGCTCTATGATAAGGTCTCGGTGGTCTGAACGTCTACTGTAAACTGATCCTAGATTTGCACTACATGCTTTATGAATACAGGGCCAGGAATCTAGGTGTAGCCTAGTCTAAGTAGGGCTTATAATTGTAAGTACATGCTAGATTCTTCCAAGGTCTTGTCACATGTTTCAATGAAATATCTATGACCCATTCTGTTTCAGTGGGGCATATTTTGAAATCACTTTTCTCGCAATGGATATGGATTTCTGTGTCCCATAGGTCAGTGATGTGAGTTCTTCAGATATTTGCTCTGTAATTAAAAAGTCCATAATAGTTAATTCTATGCATTGCAATTTCTCGTGGACAGACGCATGTAACACAACTGGTATTGTAGGACGTGGGATGCAATAAGTCCACCACAGGAGTGCACAGGTTTTTCAACACTAATATTTCAATGCTCTAGCTGCAGACCTCATCTCTCAGGCCCCTCATCTCTCAGCCCCCTCTGTATACTGGCACCTAGTGTAGACCTCATCTCTCAGCCTCCTCTGTATACTGCCACCTACTGGAGACCTCATCTCTCAGCCTCCTCTGTATACTGCTACCTACTGGAGACCACATCTCTCAGGCCCCTCCCCCTCATCTCTCAGGCGCTCAGTGACGAACTGCCCAGGGAAAACAAATCCCCTCTTTCAATTAGCTCCTGGATGCTTCTCTTTCTAATGGCTTGTGACTACTTTCTCGTTCTATGGGTCGCAGTAGCAGCCATATTTTTTTTAACTTAATTTCGATTTGCCTATCTGAATCATAATGTCCTACTGTTCCTGCTTTATATGCTTAAGTCTTTTAGTTCATGGAGGGCTGTTTGTGTCACTATCTACCTTTTTTATTGCCTTGTTTATTTAATTATATTTGGGAGACAACGACTTTAACCATATTTTGTATTATTGAAATATAAATTATGTTGGATGATGACAAGGGGAGAGGGGCATGGGAGATGAGGGCGAGGGGCCTGATAGATGTGAGGGGCCTGAAAGATGAGGGGGATCGGCCGGAGCAATGAGGTCTCCAGTAGGTGTCAGTATAGAGAGAGGCCTGAGAAATGAGAGGCCTGAGAGATGAGGTGGACCCCTCTCGATCATTTGGAAAAATCAAGATTTCGCAGGTGTTTGCAGCTTTGGAATTTCAGAAGGGGAGGTGACATTTGGGCCATAGACTTGCCCATACCTTGCAAAGAGAGGGGGTGGTGCTACCACCCTGCTTCCACTTAAATGTTCTAACAAGTCTGCAGTCTGCCCCCGGAACTTAATCGAGCATCTGATGCAATTACGCAAGATTTTAGTTCTGACTTTCCGAGATGATGTGCATTGTATTCTGTTATATATTCTCTTCTACCTCTGCTAGCTTCTGAATGAATGGAAGGTGTGTGTGTGCGTGTGTGTGTGTGTGTGTGCATGCCAGTTCCGTCTTCACACAGACACTGTTAATGTTGGCTTTTCAACCATGGCAGTGCTAACGTGTTGACAGTGTGAGTTGTGAATATTACAGTTTGACTAAATAATCATTACAAACTCCGATGACAGTGTTTGTTGCACAGTTAACAAACCTGTTTATTCACAGTAGAATCATAGTAGTCATACATTACATACTGACAACTATTATACAGTTCCAAATGACATAGAAATAATATGTTTTCCCCTTATATTATCTCTACACTACAAACAGTATAAACATCTTGATAAAATCTTCACAGTTATCAATAGGATTTGGCATCTGTAATGTATGCCTGACTTAAAATTCTATACAATTCGTGATTTAATTCTTTATTGAGG